>NC_057393.1:79065628-79403773 GCF_019320065.1 Cervus canadensis
CAGTAATTAAAAATGAAAAGAGTACTCTAAAAGACTGAACATTATGTAGGAGTCATAGATTTCAGGAATTCAAAGTATGGACGTGGTAGGGAGCTTCTGAGTTGCCTGTTTAACATGGGAAAGGACTGAGACACATCTCACAAGGGGAGATGTGGAAAGTGAAATCTGGGCAGAGAGAATGCGGTAAATACCCATGCCTGTTTATCTAAAGCTTCAGTTTCCCTTTTATGTGCCTCAGAGCACTTAACATAGCACCTCTGGGCTTCTCTGGGAGTCCAGCGGTTAGGACCCTGCACTTCCAATGCAGAGGGTAGGGATTCAATCCCTGGTTGGGAACTAAGATCTTACATGCTGCACAGCATGGCCAAAAAATAATAATAAGCAGTAGCAAGGCTTGGGGTTCGGTTGTCCCACCTCCTCACGGTGGGAATGGGTAGCACCACACAAGGAACTTCAGGGACAACAGTGGCATTAAGGGCATGACGTATGGGGCAACAGACTTGAGGAGCCCTTTTGCTTTTACATCTTCTTGGCAGTACAGAATCCAACGGGAAGACAAACAGAAAAAGGTGAGACAGTGGAAAGGCAGTGGTACAGATGACGCTTGCGGCAGTCCAAAAAGAAGACAAGCCTTTGTACAAACAGACAGATCTGAACATATCTGAAGGTCATTAAGGAAAACTCCACATCCAGCAATATTGGTGAAGCTACATACTACTGCACTTATGCGCTAAATCCAGTACTAAATGAGTGTCTAGCTGTCCACTCTTCTATGACTTTAGAAATTGTACCAATAGAATGTCATTGACCTGCCACTCCTAACAACTATTACGCAAGACTGTGATTCTCACTGCAAGGAGAAGCCCACCTCTGGCAATGCACCCTCTCTACACTTTCGCTTTCTCCACAACATTAACCTACTCCAGGCAGACTCTTTACCACCTGAGCCACCGGAGAGCCCAGTGAACTACCACATGGACAAGGAATTCACACAGCCTTTCCATAATCTCTTATGTTGTCAATGCATTTAACTGCATGACAAAATTTATCTTGTTTCACTGAATGCTCCCACTGGCACAAAGGAGGGAGATCTACTAAAGCAAAAAAAAAAAAAAAACCAACTGGACCAGGGCTTTCTCATGTTCCAGCGGACTGCAGTTACAGCAACTTGGAAGACATATTGGGGGAGAAAAAATTGCCCTCAGATCCCACAGAATCTTAATCACTGTGGTATCCTAGGAATACGCGTTTTTATAAACATGCTGGATAATTCTCACATACAGTTAAGTCTCAAGCACTGTGACATTGCCAAAATTATGTGGTGACGCCAGAGCTTTCCTTTCCAAACTATGAGTCAAACTGGTTTTCTAGCATCCTAGCTAAGTTGCCCATGATCATCCACTGCACTTTTCACCTGAACCCCACAACTACAGAAAAATAAAATTATTGTGAGGCAAATAAAGGGTTTAAATCTGACAACCTCAGTCATTCTCGGCACTGAGGCCATCCCAATGCTCTGAATGTTCAGCATAATTCTTTACGGCCCAGAGAAGCTTTCAGGACTCACTAACGGATGGCAGAAATGGTCACAGACTTAACTTTTATTATTAAAACTGCTTCCAGCCCTTTCTAAACCTGCTCTACTCAAGGTCTGTTGAGTGAACACTGCCTCACATTGCTTCGCATTAGAAGAGATCTCTAGGGCTAATAATAATCAGCACGTGTCCAAGAGGCCTGGAGGACGTTTTCCTACACTCAAGAGGACCGGGTTATGATCCACAGGTTTATGAATGAGCTCAGAAATGCAAAGCAAGACAGCAAAGGTAGGCATTCAGAGAGGATCTAAGCCACAACCCCCACAGGTCCTGCTGCCGCAGCTGGCTGCACACTTCCACCTTCTGTAAAACATGGCTGTGTATAGTCAAGTTACTACCGATCCCCGCATCCTCATTAAGAACACCTAGGAAAACATTTAAAGAAGCTCTTATTTCTTAAACTCAGCACTTTGCTGCCGATAAATCACAAGCGTGCTTTTAGGAAATTAAGCCGATCCCCTCCTCCCAAAACACTGGGTTTGAAAAAAGATTGAACTCTTTGAGGGCTAAGTCATCAATTCTCATCTCTGAAAAGAATCATTTGTTTTTGTTAAAACTGATCGAAATCTAACATCTGATTATAATTTGTTCCATTTAAAGGCCTTGGTTGGTTAACATGAATTCATTTTTCATCAGTAGGCAGGAAACCACCTTTAAATGTGGTTTTCATCTCAAACAATGCTTAAGGAGTAATTTTAAGGTAATAGTCTTTGGGCTTGGATAAAAGTTATAACCGATATCATTACCTCTATTTCCTTTCATAAAATATGTGTGTATATTTACGATGCAAACATGGTGGTCATATTCTAACCCATAGCTTTATTCTTCTTCCCAGAATTGTAACCTTGGTTAAGGAACACATTCTATCTCAATTAAAATGAATCTTCTGTAATAGTATCATGGTTCTGGATGTATTCATTTTCTCAAGCAGTTCTACTCAGGAGCTTTCTGTACTCTATTTGCTTTGGAGAGTTTAAACTCATTTTTAAATTCAAGTTCAAGGAACTAAATGTCTCGGGCTTTGATCATTCATCAGTCTCAAAATACTCAAGCTTTTCCAGCGAGGCTCTGTCAAGCTCTGGGTGTTCATAGTTAAAAAGCACCTCTCCCGAAACAAACTGTAAAATGCTCTAGATTATCGTCCTGATTTTCCTAAATCTGTTCAGGTTAATTTTAGAATGGTCTGAAAATAAACTCTTGATACATAAGGGGTCAGATACAATACCTCAACCCATCCTCTTTTTAAATGGTGTATTTTCCCTGAGAATTTATAAAGATTTTATCTCAAGTAAAGGTTTTGTAATTTATAAAACTCTGTTACAATTACCACAAAATTCAGCAATACCGCAAGCACCAACAAGGATATAATGCTTGCATAAATTCATGTAATCATCTTGGAAAGTAACCGGGTTTACACAAAGAATAACTGTAATTGTATTTCTGGGAGACGAGGTCCTAATGAATAAAATCCAAAACATGAAATAAAGAGGAAGAACTATCAGCACAAATGAGTTCACTTTAGTAACATTTAAAATAAGCAAAAAGCACGGAAGAAACCAAGAGGAGAATTAAGGAAATTTAGACACAGGCACTTATTCAATTTTTTTTAAGTTATAAGAAAAGATGGTTTTGATGATTTGGAAAAGATGAAGCAGTCAGGAAAAAGTGATTACAATAAACTATTCAGTAAAAAAAAAATTAATAAGCATGATTTTTTTAGATGCATGATTATTTTATTAAGAAAACTATAATTGGACAAACATTTGGGATATATTTTAGATATAATTTTTTTCCATTTATTTTTATTAGTTGGAGGCTAATTACTTTACAATATTGTAGTGGTTTTTGCCATACATTGACATGAATCAGCCATGGATTTACATGTGTTCCCCATCCTGATCCCCCCTCCTGCCTCCCTCCCCATCCCATCCCTCTGGGTCATCTCAGTGCATCAGCCCTGAGCACTTGTCTCATGCATCCAACGTGGACTGGCGACCTGTTCCACCCTTGATAGTATACTTGTTTCAATGCTATTCTCTCAGAACATCCCACCCTCGCCTTCTACCACAGAGTCTAAAAGTCTGTTCTGTACATCTGTGTCTCTTTTTCTGTTTTGCATATAGGGTTATCATTACCATGTTTCTAAATTCCATATATATGTATTAGTATACTGTATTAGTCTTTATCTTTCTGGCTTACTTCACTCTGTATAATGGGCTCCAGTTTCATCCATCTCATTAGAACTGATTCAAATGAAATCTTTGTAATGGCTGAGTAATATTCCATGGTGTATCTGTACCACAGCTTCCTTATCCATTCATCTGCTGATGGGCATCTAGGTTGCTTCCATGTCCTGGCTATTATAAACAGTGCTGCGATGAACATTGGGGTGCTCATGTCTCTCTCAGATCTGGTTTCCTCGGTGTCTATACACCAGAGTGGGACTGCTGGGTCACATGGCAGTTCTATTTCCAGTTTTTTAAGGAATCTCCACACTGTTCTCCATAGTGGCTGTACTAGTTTGCATTCCCACCAATGGTGTAAGAGGGTTCCCTTTTCTCCACACCCTCTCCAGCATTTATATAAGCATGATTTTTAAATGGATCATAAACTGTATGTGAAATATGACTACAACTATTAAGTTAAATATTCTTTAAGTGAAAGTGAAAGTAATAGTCACTGGGTCACGTCTGACTTTTTGCACCCTCATGGACTGTAGCTCTGCAGGCTCCTCTGTCCATGGAATTCTCCGGGCAAGAATACTGGAGTGGGGTTAGCCAGACTCATCAAGAAACAAAGGGAAAAGAACCAAACTAACAAAATTAGAAATGAAAATGGAGAGATCACGACAGACAACACTGAAATACAAAGGATCATAAGAGACTACTACCACCAGCTCTATGCCAATAAAATGGACAACTCGGAAGAAATGTACAAATTCTTAGAAAAGTATAACTTTCCAAACCTGAGCCAGGAAGAAATAGAAGATCTTAACAGACCCATCACAAGCACAGAAATCGAAACTGTAATCAGAAATCTTCTAGCAAACAAAAGCCCAGGACCAGATGGCTTCACAGCTGAATTCTACCAAAAATTTAGAGAAGAGCTAACACCTATCTTACTCCAACTCTTCCAGAAAATTGCAGAAGAAGATAAACTTCCAAACTCATTCTATGAGGCCACCATCACCCTAATTCCAAAACCAGACAAAGATGCCACAAAAAAAGAAAACTACAGGCCAATATCACTGATGAACATAGATGCAAAAATCCTTAACAAGATTCTAGCAAACAGAATCCAACAACATATTAAAAAGATCATACATCATGACCAAGTGGGCTTTATCCCAGGATGCAAGGATTCTTTAATATCTGCAAATCAATCAATGTAATACACCACATTAACAAATTGAAAGATAAAAACCATATGATTATCTCAATAGATGCAGAAAAAGCCTTTGACAAAATTCATTTGACAAAATCCATTTATGATTAAAACTGTCCAGAAAGCAGGCATAGAAGGAACATACCTCAACATAATAAAAGCTATATATGACAAACCCACAGCAAACATTATCCTCTATGGTGAAAAATTGAAAGCATTTCCCTGAAACTCAGGAACAAGACAAGGGTGCCCACTCTCACCACTACTATTCAACATAGTTTTGAAAGTGTTGGCCACAGCAATCGGAGCAGAAAAAGAAATAAAAGGAATCCAGATAGGAAAAGAAGAAGTGAAACTCTCACTGTTTGCAGATGACATGATCCTCTACATAGAAAACCCTAAAGACTCTACCAGAAAATCACTACAGCTAATCAATGAATATAGTAAAGTTGCAGGATGTAAAATTAACACACAGAAATCCCTTGCATTCCTATACACTAACAATGAGAAAACAGAGAAATTAAGGAAACAATAACATTCACCATTGCAACAAAAAGAATAAAATATTTAGGAGTATATCTACCTAAAGAAACAAAAGACCTATATATAGAAAACTATAAAACACTGATGAAAGAAATCAAAGAGGACACAAACAGATGGAGACACATCCCGTGTTCATGGACTGGAAGAATCAATATTGTGAAAATGTCTATACTACCCAAAGCATTCTATAGATTCAATGCAATCCCGATCAAGCTACCAATGGTATCTTTTCACAAAATTAGAACAAATAATTTCACAATTTGTATGGAAATACAAAAAACCTCGATAGCCAAAGCAATCTTGAGAAAGAAGAATGGAACTGGAGGAATCAACCTGCCTGACTTCAGACTCTACTACAAAGCCACAGTCATCAAGACAGTATGGTACTGGCACAAAGACAGAAATATAGATCAATGGAACAAAACAGAAAGCGCAGACATAAGTCCACGTACCTACAGACACCTTATCTTCGACAACGGAGGCAAGAATATACAGTGGAAAAAAGACAACCTCTTTAATAAGTGGTGCTGGGAAAACTGGTCAACCACTCGTAAAATAATGAAACTAGAACACTTTCTAACACCATACACAAAAATAAACTCAAAATGGATTAAAGATCTAAATGTAAGACCAGAAACTACAAAACTCCTAGAGGAGAACATAGGCAAAACACTCTCTGACATAAATCACAGCAGGATCCTCTATGACCCACCTCCCAGAATATTGGAAATAAAAGCAAAAATAAAAAAATGGGACCTAATTAAACTTAAAAGCTTTTGCACAACAAAGGAAACTATAAGCAAGGTGAAAAGACAGCCCTCAGAATGGGAGAAAATAATAGCAAATGAAGAAACAAAGGATTAATCTCAAAAGTATACAAGCAACTCCTGCAGCTCAATTCCAGAAAAATAAATGACCCAATCAAAAAATGGGCCAAAGAACTAAACAGACATTTCTCCAAAGAAGACATACAGATGGCTAACAAACACATGAAAAGATGCTCAACATCACTCATTATCAGAGAAATGCAAATCAAAGCCACAATGAGGTACCATTACACGCCAGTCAGAATGGCTGCCATCCAAAAGTCTACAAGCAATAAATGCTGGAGAGGGTGTGGAGAAGAGGGAACCCTCTTACACTGTTGGTGGGAATGCAAACTAGTACAGCCACTATGGAGAACAGTGTGGAGATTCCTTAAAAAACTGGAAATAGAACTGCCATGTGACCCAGCAGTCCCACTCCTGGGCATATACACCGAGGAAACCAGAACTAAAGAGACATGTGTACCCCAATGTTCATTGCAGCACTGTTTATAACAGCCAGGACATGGAAGCAACCTAGATGCCCATTAGCAGACGAATAAATAAGAAAGCTGTGGTACATATACATAATGGAATATTACTCGGCCATTAAAAATTCATTTGAATCAGTTCTAATGAGATGGATGAAACTGGAGCCCATTATACAGAGTGAAGTAACCCAGAAAGATAAACACCAATATTGTATACTAATGCATATATATGGAATTTAGAAAGATGGTGATGATAACCCTATATGCAAAACAGAAAAAGAGACACAGATGTATAGAACAGACTTTTGGACTGTATGGGAGAAGGCGAGGGTGGGATGATCTGAGAGAACAGCATTGAAACATGTATATTATCAAGTGTGAAACAGATCGCCAGTCCACGTTGGATGCATGAGACAAGTGCTCAGGGCTGGTGCACTGGGAAGACCCAGAGGGATGGGATGGGGAGGGAGGTGGGAGGGGGGTTCAGGATGGGGAACACATGTAATTCCTGGCTGATTCATGTCAATGTATGGCAAAAACCACTACAATACTGTAAAGTAATTAGCAATAAAAATAAAGGAAAAAAAAAAAAAAAGAATACTGGAGTGGGTAGGCATTTCCTTCTCTAAGGGATCTTCCTGATCCAGGGATCGAACCTGGGTCTTCTGCATTGCAAGCAGATTCTTTAGGGTCTGAGCAATGAGAGAAGCCCCATTATTCCTTAAACATACACACAAAAACTAGGGACACTCATTAAAAGATCAAAATGTGTATGCTACGAAAGAATACGATTACTACATTATATTATAATATTATAAACTGTTTTCATTTCCCAATTTTTCTTGGGATATACCTGTAGTACTCTGAAAATGACCACCAAAAATATAGACACACATACCCATAAAGGTAAACCGCTTAAGAGTCTTTATCATAAGTCGAATTATTTTTTAATTATCTCCCTTGAGAAAATAAGGACTTTATGAATTTGCATTTACTCATCTATCTAACTAAACCCAGTCAAGTCTGGATTTCCAAAGGCTATTTTAAGATTAACAAAATCAAGGGGAGGGATAAACTGGGAGATTGGGACTGACCTATACACACTGCTATATATATAAAATAGGTAACTAATAAGAACCTACCGCATTGCATAGGGAACTCTACTCAGTAATCTATAAAAACCTAAATGGGAAAAGAATCTAAAAAAGAATAGATGTATGTAAAAGTGAATCACTTGTCTGTATACCTGAAACGAATACAATGTTGTAAATCAACTATACTGCAATTAAAAAAAAAAAAAAAAAGGTTAAAGTTAAAACAAATGTGCAAAACAGTACAAAATCTACCCAAGGCAGGATGCTCACCTTCAAGTAAGTCATGCCAAGCTCCTCCCACTGCTGTGAGGTAGAGACAGCCTCCACTTTCCCACTGCCTGGCCCTGATTCCATGTAGACTCTCCCCCTGTACAAGGCAGTCAGCTTAATTGTACCTACTCAGTGGCTATAAACAGAACACTACAGCTGCGGCACTTCCAAATAAGCACTTAACCAGTGCAGTCAGGAGCTGACAAAATGAATTTGAAAAATGGGGTGCTATGTTACATGCCTGTCATAGCTGCAAGGGCTGCGAGTCAACTTCTCAAAATAGCGTTGCTGCTCACAGCCTCGAGAAACTCCCCTTCACACTCACAAGCAGAGACAATGAGGGTCAAGGGAAGAGCAGAGAGTTCACCTCTAGCACTGAAGAAAGAACATCTTCAGCCTCCATGGATGTATCTTAAAGTAATTCGCAAGCAATCTTAGCCCAAATTAAGTCCCAAAATGTAAGGAATCACAAAACAAGACACACAGGTGTTCCCTCCCACCCCTGTTCTACTACATTTTGCAAAAGACGATGGTAATGTCATTGGCTCAAGTAAGATGTTGTCTGGAAGACACTCAAGTGGCTACAGTGCATGAAGAAATATTCCCATCTGAAGAAAGGTCTCCTTGACTCACCACTGCCCTTCCCTGAGATGGAGGGAAACTAGTCTCACATTTTTTTAAACAAGATGCTCCTTGGGCAAGCAATCCACATTGATCTGCTACTGTGTCCTTCCCTCATCAAGGTGGAGATGATGGAAAAGAAGAGGAGAGATAAGCAAAAGAAAATGAAGAAGAATTGTTTAAAATTATTTGAAGGACTTACAGTTTGGAAGAAAATCAACAGCAGACTATTCTCTAAAGATAGGAACTCAAAATCTAACTGCTCCCTACTTTATCCACTACTATCCCCCTCCCAAAGAAGAAAAATGAACAATGACAAAAGAGATGGCAAAGAATATTATCCCAATTTGAACCCAAAACTAGTAGTCAGCCATACGTGGAATACAGGATGTATTTCCCATCATGACACCTGAAGAAAAGACTCTGTCTGGAGAAAGCCAATTCATAAAATGAACAAGATATTTATTAGAGGATATTTTTCCTCTCACAAAGTTTTCTGTGGAAACTTTCATTCTAGGAAGAAGTTGAGTGCACCATACAAATGCATTGATAACACTGTAAAAGGTATGAAGAGACACAAAGGTCTGTCACATTCTGGGAAACACACTCTATGTATCTTAGAAAAACAATCACCACCACCTCCTCCTGAGAAACACTGCTAAGTGCTACTTTATATGCGGTAAACACCTGGGAAAGTTGTGGCAGAGCCTAGACACAGAACCAGGAGCAAGAACAACTCAGAGCAATTCATGCACACCATGGTCCACAAGGAGGGCCTTCGTTTGGACAGGCTGGGTGTCCTCGGGGTTAAAGAGCACACAGCTCAACTCCTGAGGACATGTCAGCCTTTCGGAGACAACTCTAGGGGCCTAACATTCAGAGCATGGGAACAATACCATCTTCTCACTGCTTCTTACGACCTCTCCACCGGTTCAGCTTCCCTTCCTGTTCTTTGCACTCAGCGACAAGGTGTAAAAGCAATCTGCTCCTCAGTCTCTTGACAAAAGAAAGTGAAAGTGAAGTAGCTCAGTCCTGTCTGACTCTTTGCGACCACATGGACTGTAGCCTACCACACTCCTCCATCCATGGGATTCTCCAGGCAAGAGTACTGGAGTGGGGTGCCATTTCCTTCTCCAGAGGATCTTCCCAACCCAAGGATCAAACCTAGGTCTCCCGCATTGTAGGCAGACACTTTACCGTCTGAGCCACCAGGGAAGCCAAGAGAAGAGACCCTTAAGCCCCACTCACTCTGGGTTTAAACCTCCCCAGCTCTTCTTAGGGCTTCCCAGGTGGTGCTAGTGGTAAAGAAACCGCTTGCCAGTGCAGGAGACTTAAGAGACATGGGTTCAATCCCTGGGTTGGAAAGATTCCACGGAGGACATGGCAACCCACTCCAGTGTTCTTGCCTGGTGAATCCCATGGACGCAGTCAGACACAACTGAAGCAACTTGGCACGCACATGGTATTTCTTATCTTCCTATGACTCAACAGCACCTAAAGCAACGTGAAGCAGCACATGTGTGTGTGGCAACTTCAGAGGACAGGATGTGAAACAGATGTGAACCTGGGAAATGCAGAGGCAACTGTGATGAATTAAAGCGTACTTCCCAAAACCAGGGACAGGGAGTGTGTGTTTAGATCTTTGAAGGAAGACAGATGCACACCAGTAGAAAGGATTAGTAGACTGGAGAAGGAAAGCAAGCATTCACAGTTAAAGGTCAGTTTCTCAAAAGCAAAAAAAAAAAAAAATTAACATTTATTTGGCTAAGTCAAGTCTTAGCGGTGGCAGGCAGAATCTTCCTTGAATCTTGCAGCACACGGACTCTCTAGTTGTGGCACATGGGCTGAGCGCTCCGAGGCACGTGGGATCTTAGTTCCCTGACCAGGGATTGAACTTGTGTCCCCTGCATTGCAAGGCAGGTTCTTGACCACTAGGGAACTAGGGAAGTCCCACAAAATTCTTGTCTCTTTTCAAATAAGATATTTCCCACTGATTCCTCAACACGGCATTGGTTCTACTCTGCTTCTGCATAAACTCCTTTTATTTCCGTGGATCATCCAGCAAGCAGTTGCCTTTTTTCAATGGATAATCTAAGGAAGTGACAAAATGACAAGGGATTGAGAACAATGGGAAGGACAATTAAATGCTGAGAGAAGGGAGTCACTTTTATTAGAGAAACTTGGAACACTTCCAGTTAGCCTGTAGATTTGCCATGAAAGGAGTTTTAAGTCTGGGTATAATTCCCAAGCCTCTCACTTTCACATAAGAGGGAAATAAACTCATTTCCCAAAGCATCCATCTTCACAAGAAATTCAAGTACCATAACTATCACAGCCTTTGTCAATGCACACGATGTTTCCTGGCAGCAACTGGAACTGAGAGCAGCAAATCAAAATTCTTTGATTAAAGAGAAGTTTTAAGAGATGCTCTACAACAGGGAGAGATTTGTTTTTAACAGACTTCCTTATAATGAGTCATTTCATAGATAGAAGGCTCAAGGATGACAGCCAAGAACCAGCAGACACAACTGCTCAGCACAAGCAGGCCGTTTACATCCAACCCGGTCAGAGACGTCAAAGTTCTGCTTCCAGCCAAGGCCAGGCTGAGCATCACTAGGGCAAAGGACCAGCACTGCACCCTTAGTCAGCGGCTCCCTAGTTTGTCAAACTGTGTATGAAAGATGAATTTCTCCTTAGTCCAAACAGCTCCAAACTCCTCTATGCAGAGTTTTCTGCTTCATGCGCAACTGACATCAAGCATAGCAGAGACAAAAGAGCACACCACCCATCAACCCACTGGACTGATGCTGGCTTATTGGTAATTTCACAGGAATAAATAAAATTTTACATTCTCTAGAAACACTGGTCAACAGGCAAGGATGGAAACAGCCGTACAGGATGTCATAACGAAAAGTCAACAGTGCACCCACTGGATGACTCTAAGCAAGATGACTTAATCTCCCTCATCTGAAAAGAGGGCAAAAACAGTCCTTAGTCCTATGCTTTTTTTAATTGGATTCTCCCAAGAAGTAGACTCTGTGACAAGTATTTGAGTGAAAGTAATTTATGCAGGAACTGACCCCAGGGGTCGCTGGAATGGAGGAGGGAAGGTAAAATAAGAAGACAGCAAAGAGGAAGTGATCCAGGTATGTGAGTGGGACACCCTGCTGGCCTCAGGGCCAGTTCTGCAGGGGACCTCTCAGAGTTGCCTCTCGAGGGGCTCGGAAGTGGACACACATCCTCCCCCAAGTCTAGCCTGTCACTGCTGGAGGGCAGCTTCCACTCCAAGCAAAGTCTTCGGGCTACAGGACCCTCAGGCATGAGTCACAGGCCAAACTCCTATAACCAACCCATCAGTGGGTTCTAGCACTGAAAGGCCAGGCTCCCAAGAAAACCGTCCAACCCAGGCAAACTAAGACAACTGGCCCCATGACCCGGTGCCAGGGTGGTGAGGGGCTGGGCCGGGGCACTGCCAGGGTCTGCTCAGCCCTCCAGGGTCACGACGATCAGGTGCGCTCCTCCAGGCAGAGCGCTCAGCCCCAAGGCAGCACTCAGAGTGGGATGTCAGCTCTTCCTGTGCATTCAAAGCAGCCTAAGAGTGGGATCTGCTCTTCCATACAGGACACACTCTCTGGGGCTGGGCCCACTCAACACCACTGCTCAAGCTGCAGGTCCCAGTCAGCCCAGGGGGCTCCAGAATGGCACAAAGGAGAGCTTCCAATCGGAGAAATGTCTTCCTTTACCTACTGTGTCACTGATTCGGAGCAGAGAAGCTCAGCTTGAAATTCAAGCTACACATAAAAGAGAACTGAAGGTGTCAAACCAAGAGAAGCAGCTCTCCTACTCAACTTCCACATCACTGACGCCCTCCCTACCCTCCTGCAGTGTGAAGTGACACACGCGAGGGGACCCTAAACTCCCAAGGCTGATGAGACACCTCTGCTCCCCCATCAGCCGTGTCATCTGTTTACCAAGACTCGGCTGTATCTGTTTCCAAATGTCTGCCAAATAATCCTAAAAATCGTGACCATTTCTAATCCTTCATGTTCAGAAAAGGCCTTGGCCCTACAACAAAAATAAATAAATAGATATTTATATTTTAAGGCTATAATAAAATATTTATAGTATGTGTATATTTTTATGATCCCCCAGTTTATCCACACTTGGTTTCAGTCACTTTGGAAAAGCACTTATATTGTTTTCAACCACTCCTCTAGGTGGTATATGTGCAGTGGCTGAGGTATCTGTTCAAACATATCTCCTCAAACAACCTAGGGGAGACTCTCCCTGAAGGTGGCAGAGAAGACACCAAACTTTTGGTCCCTTCCTGACTAGTTATTAATGAAAAGGAATGACATACTTCCCACGATACACAGAAAATGCAAACAGTCCTATCTGTTACTGCTAAACCTTAAACATGCTCCCAGATTTACTCAAGTCGGGAGCTGTATGAAGATTTAACTCTTACAATGAAATGGAGCTTCTTGCCACCCAAAACCTATTTCTCTTAGTCTATCACTTTTTCTTACAAAATAACATTTCCATATACTATAGAACTTTGAATCGTAATTACATTAAAATGTTTACAACATAGAGGAACAGAACTAGTGAGTGCAAGTTCAAAACCCCAAAGACTGTAAGGAGTTTCAAACAGCATTACCATCTGCATCCACAAACGTCATGATACTGACCTGAAATTTTGAATATGAAAAATATTTTTTCCAAGAGGGAAGGGGGGACCAGAGGACAGAATTGGGAGTTTTGGTTTAGCAGATGCAAATTATTATAAAGAGAATAAACAGCAAGGTCCTATTGTATAGCACAGGAAATTATATTCAATATCCTGTGATAAACCACAATGAAAAAGAGTGTATGTGTATGTATAACTGAGTTACTTTGCTGTACAGCAGACATTAACACAACATTATAATTCAACTACATACTTCAATAAAATTAACAGGTAGAAGAGAAAAAGAAACAATAAAAAATTTTCTTCTCTCTGAAGCTTCTGGGCACAAGGCTCGGGAAACTTTACAACTAGACATCTGTGGCATACACCTGCTGTATTGTTTGAAAAAATTCAATTCTACCCCATAGGGCAGGAAATTCTGCTCAACAACAGGGAAATATGGAAAGATGAAACTCTTAAGATGTGTGAGGTGACGAGATGTGACAACGTAAACTGAACATGTATGTGTGAACACACAAAGGGATGGAAGGGACAAAAGACACCTAAAATTCATGAAGCACTAATATTCATAAGGCACTAAATCTGCAGGAGGCATCTCAGGCACACTAAATATTCACGATACACAAATTATACATGAGCCATGGGGCACTCAATATTCATGAAGTCTTAGTTAGGACAACAGAGTAACATTCTTTTGCACGAGACTCACAAATAAAACCCAGAGTGTGAGCAGGCTAACTGGCAGATCCCTATGTCTCTCCCACAGAGAAGCAGACAAACCTGACCCTGGCTGTAAGTTAAATATGTTTGGTTGATCCCTGTTTGCTGAAGTCACACTCAACTGAGTGAACACAAACACACACACACACACACAGTTTCCAAAGGCTATATATATGTTTATATGTAACTGCATGTTTCTAAACCTATATATGAGCTTCCCCAGGTGGCTCAGTGGTAAAGAATCGCCTGCCAATGCAAGAGCCGCAGGAAATGCACTTTCGATCCCTGGGTCAGGAAGATCCCCTGGATTGGGAAGATCCCCTGGATGAGGAAATGGCAACCCACTTCAGTATTCTTGCCTGGGAAATCCCATGAACAGAGGAGCGTGGTGAGCTACAGTCCACAGGGTCGCAATGAGTCAGACATGACTTATCGACTAAACAACTAAAGGAAAACCATCCAAATGAATACAAGCAATATTGCGTATTTTGTATGTAGCATACCAACCCCTACCTTTCAGAACAAAAGTTGTATGTTTGTTAATACACAGGAACAATACATCTGACCACCTCTCTGAAAATATATTACCTGCCACATTGGGAGAACGAAGACTATTCTGCCTAGAGCTTTAATAAATGAACTAGAGTTAATAATAATAAATTATTGGGAATACAGAATCATAGCTGATTTTTTTAAACTGGATTTCAAAATTACCTCAAAGAGTTATGTCATATGGTCCTCAATAGGAACAGACCAAACAACCTGATCCTTACTTGCTATACAAAACACTCTTCAAAATCAAAGGGGAAAAAATTGCAATGCTATATAAATACATGACTCCAGTCTTATTAAATATCACACATTATTGATCTGGTTCACACAGCACTGAGTAGACTGAATTTCACACTTCAAACTCTACTTCTGTAACTCATTAATGTTTGCCAACTGTAAATTAGACATCTAAGGTGCAGAAAATTAATAGTTATACAGGTGAGTTTGCACAATGACTAGTTGTACTCATTCTGAATTTGTATTAACTGACTAAAATAGAAACACTTGCAGTCATCTTGCAATCATGTCAGCCTTTGTTAAACTCTTGTACTCAAAAAAATGTTCTATACCTACTTTGTCAGTAACTGCTAAGAAGACACTGAAATACACTAACTCACCCCAATTTGCCCAGGAGTTGACCATTTCCAGCACTAAAAAGTCCATCTCCTCAAAAACCCCTTAGTACTAAACTAAGTGGAATAGCTGGTCACGCACACTGAGAAATAAACGAGAAGAAAAGAGAGTTATGATTCTTATACCCATAAACCTTACTGCCCACTGGAGGAGACAGAAATTAATTAACAATCACAAAGAGAGAATTTCCTGGTGTACGGGGCCCAGGTTCAATCCCTGGTCAGGGAATTAGATTCCACATGCCACAAAACTTGGTGCAGCTAAGTAAGTAATTTGTTAAAATCACAAAGAGAAATTATGTAACAGCATCACAACAATGATCCTTGTATCATAAAGTATGGCTAAGGCCCACACCACAGCACATGTTCAGAGAGCAGCCTGTGAGCACCATATACTGGGGAAGCCCTCCTCCCAGATTTCACTAAGAGACACCAGGACCAGCCCTAACTCCACCTCCCACCAGACATTATCCATCCAGCCCCAGTCAATGCAAAAGGGGACTGAGAATTCAACGTATGGTCACCTTTAGGGAAGAGTGGAATTCATGGGGGAAGAAGTGATTTCTTCCCATTTCTGATTCAAAAACCAAAGGTGTAAAAAGAACAAGATTGAGACAAACACAGAAATGAGAAAGGAAAGCTGTAATGAATTGAAACATCATTCAGGAATATGCTACAGTTCACCTCACAAAGAAGAGAATTTCAACATAGCAAGGCTAAGAACAGCTACTGAAAAATCATATGTGTACACATGTGTGGTGTGTATGTGATGAATTTCATGTTTATGTTCAGAGTAGAGATATGCAAGTACTCTACAGTTAAAACTACAGAAGAAAGGGACTTCCCTGGTGGTCCAGTGGTTGAGATTTGCCTTCCAATGCTGGGAGTGTGGGTTCAATCGCTGGTTGGGGAGCTGGGATCCCACATGCCTTGAGGCCAAAAGGCCAAAACATAAAACAGAAGCAGTGTTGTAACAAATTCAATAAAGACTTTAAAAAATAATCCACTTCAAAAAAAAAAAAAAAAAAAACTTTCAAGAAAAAAATTGCAGAAGAAAAACTACAGGGAGGTCTGTGAACCCGCAGCTGGAATCCTTGACGAGCACAAGGAAGGTTTTCCATCAGGAAGAGTACTGATCAAAACTGAAGAATGAATGTGAGTTAACAAAGTAAAGATGACAAGTGATTGGAGAGACGGGAGACCTCCGTGGCAGACAGAGGAGTCAACATAAAGGCCCTGAGGCAGAGTGGAAACTGGGAGGAAGACCACAGAGAATCACAGGATCAGGAATAAGTGGTATGATCTTGAGGCCACATCACAGGCTTGTTTTTACTCTGAGGCTTTGAAGAAGAGAAGTAACACTGGTATATTTGCATTTTAAAAAGACCACTCTAGCTATGAAGTGTGACAAACATCTGGAGGAGGTCAAGAGAACATACCCAAATGTTGTACACTTTAAAAATAATCATGTTGTACAACCTCAATGTATGCAGGCGTCCCTCGGTATCAACAAGGAGATTGGTTTCAGGACGCCTGAAGATACCAAAATCCAGATGCTCAAGCCCCTTATATAAAATGGCATAAGGGACTTCCCTGGTGGTCTAATGGTTAAGACTCTGCACTTCTAATGTAGGGAGTACAGATATGATCTCTAGTCAGAGAACTAAGATTCCACATGCCTCATGGTGTGACAAAAAAGGTTCCTTTTTACCTTTATTAAAAAAAATAAATAAAATGGTATAGTGTTGCATATAACCTACACACATCCTCCCATATATTTAAGTCATCTCTGCACTACTTATAATACCTAATACAATGTAAATGCTATGTAAATAGTTGCCTGTGGGCGGCAAATTCAAGTTTTGCTCTGGGGAACTTCCTGGAAATTATTTTTCAAATATTTTCAATCTGCGTTTGGTTAAATCTGTGATGTGAACCTGCATATACAGAAGACCAACTGCACAATTTTTACCCAAACATACCTCAATAAAGCAGAAATATATATATGTGTATATATATACACATACTGGGAGAGTAGTAGGAGGTTCCCATAGTGATTCAAAAGAGAGATCAAAGGTATCCTAGTATCGGTATGGCAGAGACAGCTGTCCTTCTTTGTGCTTTGAAAGCTATCTTGGAAGCAAAATCCACAAAGTGGATGACAGATTATACATGAAGTAAACAAAGGATGGAATCAAAGATAACTGTGAGGTATGTATTTGCTCAATTGATAGTGAAGCAAATTATTAAGACACAGAACATCAGAGGAAGGCTACGTTTAGGGTAGGAAAACTGAATGTTGTTCTGGATATGTGCAGTTCAAGTGGTATGGTAGGCAGAATAACGACCCCCACATCCTAAATCACTGAAACCCATCAATAGGTCAGGTTACATGGGGAAGGAGAATGAGGGTTGCCAATGGGATTAGGGTTCCTAACAGATGACCTTAAAATAAAAAGACTACCCTGGATTCTCTGAGTGGGCCCAATGTAACCACAAAGGTCCTTAAAAGATGGAAAAGTCAGAGTCAGAGATCTGACAAAGTTTCTCTAGTGGCTTTAAAGTTGAAGGAAGGGGTTGATCCAGGGTACAGGCAGCCTCTAGAAGCTGGAGGAGGCAAGGAAAAGGATTCTCCCCTAGGACCTCCGGAAAGATCACACCCCTGCCAAGACACTGATTTTAGGCCAGAGACATCTATTTTGCACTTTTGACCTCCAGAACTGTAAGAAAATAACTCTCTGTTGTTTTAAACCACTAAGGTTGTGAGAGTTCATTACAGAAGTAATAGGAAGCAAATACAAATGGTCTTTAAGTCCTCTAAGTAGATAGTAATTGAATAGGAGTATGTAACATCACTACACCACACCACAAAACAGAGGCACATGGAAACTTGAAATATCCTCTTTAAAAAACATGGAGTATTTTTCATGTATTTTGCCAAGGACCATATCAATCAATATCTGCAGATCAAGAAAAATAAGACATTTAAAACAGTATTAACCATGTGTACCTATGATAAAGAAGTTGATCACAAATAAGTTATAATAAACTGATAAACATTCAAAATATAAATATTACCACTACCACTTAGTTTTTTGTGTGTGTGTGGTTCTGTGAAATACTTGAATTTAGGAAAGTACTATTATTAAAAATAGTTCAATTAACACTTCTAAAGTTACTTCAACATATGAAACCTTCAGTATTTATTATTTTTTTGGCCACGACATGTGGCTTGTAGGATCTAAGTTGCCTGACCAGGGATTGAACCTGGGTCCCAGGCAGTGAAAGCACAGAGTCCTAACTACTGATGCGTGTGTATGCTAAGTCACTTCAGTCATGTCCAACTCTTTCCAATCCTATGGACTGTAGCCCACCAGGCTCCTCTGTCCATGGGATTCTCCAGGTAAGAACACTGGATTGAGTTGCCATGCTCTCCTCCAGGGGAACTTCCCCACCTAGGGATCAAGCCCACACCTCTTCTGTCTCCTGCACTGGCAGGCGGGTTCTTTACCACTAGCACCACCTGGGAAGCCTCCTAACCACTAGACTGCCCAGGAATTCCCAGATCTTCAATATCATTGAGCATAACTATCTGAGATTTAATATTAAATAAAGACTATAAAGAGATTCTGACTACCTCCTTTAATAAGTATGGACAGTAGAAAGATTTCACTGATTTTAGGACACCAAGAAATAAAGCTATCGCTTGTTTCCTAAAAGAAAAGTAATACAGCATAGTGACTACAATTAATAATACCATACTGCATATTTGAGTTGCTAAGAGAAAAGATCTTAAAAGCCATTCTCAGAAGAAAAATAAAATTTTTTTGTAGCCATGTATAGTGACAGATGTTAACTAGACTTATTGAGATTGATCATTTCACATTATACACAAATATCAAATCATTGTGTTGTACACCTGAAATTAATACACAGTATTAGACATAAACTATCAGTTCAGTTCAGTTCAGTCGCTCAGTCGTGTCTGACTCTTTGTGACCCCATGAACCGCAGCACGCCAGGCCTCCCTGTCCATCACCAACTCCCAGAGTTTACCCAAACCCATGTCCCTCAGTTTAAAAAAAAAAAAAGAAACAAGTAAAACTCTAGGACACTTTTAGGAGCTTTCTGTGCACAACTTCAAAATCTGAATACCACATCTCTCTCTTCCTGATTAAAATCTTTCCTAGCATCCAATACAAAAGCTGTCATATAAATTTTTCTGTTCCTATTCCCATCATCAGGACATCCTAAGCAGACTTAAAAATTAAACACAAAATTCCTCTGATACTGTTTGATCTTGAAAAGTCACCACCTCTGTTATACAGAGTTTCATTTCTCTTATACAGACTCCCTTTGGAAACTCAGGGTTTAAAATTTAATGGAAATGTTGCTTGATCTCAGGAAGGGGAGGCTGGTGGCAGGGAGAGCCCAAAAATCCAAAGCATAAAATTCAAAGAAAAATATAACAGAGTCAATTCTCCCATATCCATGGAACTCAACTGGAATGATTCAGGGTGAGCAACAGTGTAAACATCCTATCCAAAATCATGGATAGTCCAAAAAGCTGTTCTTTTCTACTTCAGAAAACATCCAGAGCTTTCTTTACCTTTCTAATCATACCCCCTTTAAGCTAAATTAGCCTGCATTCCCCCTGAAGACACACCAACTCAATGGCCAGGGAAGAGTAATCCGGAAACAGACCAGGTAGTCACGGGAAGATGCCAGTGCTTCACAACGGGCTCAGGGGTGGGAAGGAAAACTCCCATCACTTCAAACATTAAAAAGGATTAGAAATGAGCATTTCCCACCCAACCTCCCTCCAGAGAGAAGGAAATAATCACCTGGCAAAGAGAAGACGCTGCAGTCCATGGGGTCACAAAGAGTCAGACGCGATTGAACTGAACTGAAAACAGAAGACGGCATGCAGCGAGAACCCTGAATTTCTCTGCCTGGGATCAACTGTAAAACATGAGCAATGCAGCCAGGGAAAACACTCTTTCCCCCAGGCCAGGCTCTGGGCTACGACCACTGTTCCATGGATCACTCTTGTTACGGTGTTTGCACCAATGAGCGCCCACACACAGACAACTGCTCCTTAGGAAGGTAGTTCTCCCTTTCCCACAGTATGTGACTACTTCAACAAAACCTGAGAGTCAGGTTAGAGTGTCTTCTCTCAAGCATGGAGCAGTGCAACCTGTGATGGAAGCTCACCCACGAAGCTTCACTTTCAAACCAGGTGCATAGCAAGTTCTAATGAAGGCAGAGGCATGACCGCATCAGGGCAGCAGGTAAGGCCTGAGGTCCCAGGGGAGGGCAGTGGGTTGGGGGGCACACAGGTTGACCATCAGTGAGACAGCATGAGGGGAGCTCTGGGTGCCTTAGCAGGTCCTCATCAGCCAGAACTTTCATGAGAAACCAACTCATAAGGAATGTTGGTAACATGAGGATTTATTTCAAAAGAGCCACTTTCTGGCCATTCAATGTTGTTGTTGTTTTTTCCCCCTGCCATGCCATGTAGCATGTGGGATCTCAGTTCCCTGACCAAGGATCACACCTGTGCCCCTGGCCTTGAAGCCCAAGTCTTAACCATAGACCACCGGGGAAGTCCCTCAATGTCCTAAAAGGCACTGCCGAGGTAGGCTTCCCTCCTGCACGGGTACAAGAGCAGAGTGGGTACTGGCTCTCAGTGAGGAGGGCATGGGGGGCATGGAGAGAATTCTACACACTTACGGCCCCTCCACACACAGGGGGAGGGGAACCTGGCTCAGACACAGATCCTGAGCTGTGCTCTGATGGAGAGGAGGGGAACTCAGCCTCTGGATCCCTGGCCTCTCTGGCGATTATGCCAGAGGCTGTTTACCTCCACTCCTTCCCAATCTCCATTTACCACACAATGAAGGAGAATCAGTATCTGAAAAAAGCCGCTCTCAAACACTGCAGAGTTTTCAGGCATCGGAAGACAATCGTTTCCACTGTGCTTACGAAGGCAGGAATGTGGGCTATTATTTTAGGAACATTTTCAACAGCCTGAGTCCAAAAAAAAAGTTTCTGCATCACTCTTTATTAAGAAGAAAAATAGATTGAGAGGACTAATCCATTCCAAGTTTTCTATCAATTAGGGAGGTGTGTTGGAAGTCATTGTGGGCCCTAGACCAGGGGCTGTATGTGGAGAACAGAAAGACAGCCGGCAGAATGTTCTGGTAGAAAAATAAAAAGCAACAATTCAGAGAGATTTTTTGACTCAAGTTTCTGGAACAAAAATAAAAATTTGAAAACACTCTCTAGATGGAGAAAGAATAATCAAAAGTAAAGATATTAAAGTTAGAATGTTACTGAAAATGTCACACAGGGGAAAAAAAGGTTAATTAGGGAACTGAGGTCACAAATCAATAGTCCTTTTTATAAGAACATTTAGTAGTCCTCACCCCCACATCCACCTCTCTCCACACCCATTACAGGAGAACGTCATTATGTGTTGCCTTATGACTAAAGATAAAAGCTTCTGTTATCATTTAGGTAGAAAAGTCAAAGACAGTTAAGAGTGAAACCTCCTTTGAGCCTTTCACTAAGGAATAATAATTAAAAATTTAAGTAGGAAACATTCCATGCGTATGTAGTAACAGAGCACTAAATGTGATCTTTTTTAAACGCAAAAACACAGCTTACTCTAGCTGAAATAGTTGCCAATTCAGAAATATTTTTTCCACTTGGAATAAAATAATACTTCAAATAATCATTTGGAGCGATTCCTTCTGTGCTTCCACCATTGTTATTTCAAAGAATTTAGGGTTTTAAGAGCATATTTTGGACTAACTGACCACGGTTTCAAATTCAGGTACGTATATTTTTAAAACTCAAAGCGGCTTCAGGAAGATTGCAGAGCACTAGGAGAGATCCAGAAAGTATTGCAATGTAGCCAAAAACCTTTGGATAAATAACATCTGGCATTAGTGGCTTGCTATCCTTGAGTTTCTCAACTTCCTCTCTGGAGGAACTTAAGTCCCTCTTGGCCTCTCTCTGATTTCCTTCAAAATGTTTCTGGAAACAGATACTTCATCGTCCATCTTCTTTATCTGGAGAAGTACTGGAGGAACTGGTAGGAAACTATACTGGAGCGAGAAAGCACCGACTTGCTCCACCTCCCACAGGGGCCCATGTCAGTCTCAGCTCCTGCTCTTGTCAACCTGAAGCTCACCTGAGGAGAGCAAGAGGCCGCAGCATCACCCTGATGTGGGTTCCAATCCCAGCCTCACTGCTTGTGAGCTGCATTCTGCTGAACAAATATTTCACCTCCATGGGCTTCCCTGTCCTCTGATCCTCCTTCTTGGGTCTGTCTTGAAACACCTTCCCTGGTGGCTCAGACAGTAAAGCGTCTTCCTGCAATGCGGGAGACCCAGGTTTGATCCCTGGCTTGGGAAGATCCCCTGGAGAAAATAGCAACCCACTCCAGTACTCTTGCCTGGAAAATTCCATGGACAGAGCAGCCTGGTAGGCTACAGTCCATAAGGTTGCAAAGAGTCGGACATGACTGAGCAACTTCACTTTCTTTCTTTGAGGATAAAAACAGGTTCCATGAAAAGAAATCAGGCCCTGCCTGGCACACAGTAAATGGTAAATGCCCAGGTCCTGACTGTGACAATCACAGCTCCAGGTGACAGCTGGCCAGCTTGGAAATCAACCTCATCTGATGTAAAGTGGCTCTCTCTACCTGCTAGAGCAGGGTCCACCACCCCCAGACCATGGACCACTATGCTTCGTAGCCTGTTAGTAATCGGGCTGCACAACAGGAAGTGAGTGGCGGGCCAGTGAACAAAGCTGCATCTGTATTTACAGCCACTCCCCATTGCTTGCGTTACTACCTCTGCCCTGCCTCATCAGCAGCAGCAGCATTAGATTCTCCTAGGAGAATGAACCCTAACCCTAAAGTCGAGGTGGACTATCCTGAGACAGCCGCAAAATAAAGTGCACAATGAATGTCATGCACTCGAATCATCCTAAAACCATCCTCACCCCTCAACCTCCAGTCTGTGGAAAACCTGTGTTCCACAAAACCAGTCCCTGGTGCCAAAACGGTTGGGGACCACTATTCTAGAGCCTTCTCTGGCCCTGGCTGACACATTGGATCCTGTTTGCCTTCCTTTTCTCAGCTGCAGCCCGTTCTGACTATCCCTCTGTTCCTCCCCTCACACACAAGTCTTCAGTAAAATGACTCTGTAAGAACCTGGGTAAAGAAAAAATAAGCAATCACTCATCCCTTCCCTTAACTCAAGCCATCTGGGACAACCTCTTTCTCTCCCTAACTTGTTGTTTTGTCCTCCTCAAACTGCTAAGTCAGTGCCGATCTCTTGTTCAGTGAGAAAATGAGGTTAAGAACACTGTTATTTGTCTGAGTATATTTTGAGAACAGTAGTGATCCTTTTTAATAATATACTTTGAGTATGATGCATACCTTACTTTTGTAACATCATTTCCAAGGTACAACACTAAATATTATTTGAGAAGGCACAGAAAAATATATAAGAATTCTCTAGTTTAAACTGAGGTTAAGCATGGAAGACAGGATGTAAAACGACAAAAATCCAGGTTGGAGGGACTTCCCTGGCGGTCCAAAGGTTAAGACTCCACCTTCTAATGCAGGGGACGTGGGTTCAATCCCTGGTTTGGGAACTCAGGTCCCACAAGCTATGGAGTGTGGCCAAACAATTTTTTTAAAACAATCCAGATTTGAAGTAGGTGAGAAGGCACAGTGCTTATAACGGACATGGGTACTACCTGAAGTATGGTCTCCTCCCATATACCAGGGAAATAATACCCAATAACACAGAACTCAGGATAAGCATTTAGAAACCTTTACGGTAACTTGAAAGGGTAGTTGTATGCGTATGGAACAAAACAATAAAAATTGGGGGCCTTCCACTGCTGCTGTTCCACCAATTTTCATTTTTCTCATAACTCATTTTCCTTGACTATTCAAGAACTAGTACATGAAACAAAAAGTCTACTTCAACTTTAAAATTTTGAAACACAGATCCTAAACAATAGATCTGTTCCTGAAATGCTTGGCAGAGAGACCTGTTTTGACCTCCATGGAGGGCACAAGTCTGTGGAGAATATAAATATAGTTAATTAGAGGCTATGTGACAGTCTGCCAAATCCACTTTCCTTTCTAAGGTGTGAAATATAATCCACATAAGGTGAGAAAATAAAGTGACTGTCCTGAAATAACCTATTTAAAGTACATACCCCAAATGCCATGGTAAACAGTACCATATTCTTACCATAAACACTCCTTAAGCATTAAAATATTACTGTGAAAACTGGATATACAAATATTTGGAAAACCACCCAAAGCAGTAACTCTCTGCAAACAACTCATCTCTTTTCATAAAGTTGCCTCAACAATGGTGAATGCTTCCCTTCCCTGAAATCTAAGTTTGATGAGAAGGGAGACACAAGTCACAGTAAACAAGGACACATGCTGCAAAAGAACAACTGCACAAACAGAATCATCAGAAAACCATTTAAAAATTGGCTGTAACCACTATGCAGAACAGTAGAGGTTCCTCAAAAAACTAAAAACAGAGTCACCATGTGATCCTGCAATCCCACTCCTGGGCATATATCCAGACAAAACTAAAATTCAGAGAGATACAGACACCCCTATGTTCACATCAGCACCATTTACAACAGCCAAGACATAGAAACAATCTAAATGTCCATCAACAGATGAATGGATAAAGAAGATATGGTACATATATACAATGGGATAGTACTCAAGCATTAAAATGGATGAAATAATGCCATTTGCAGCTACACTGGCTGGACTTAGAGATTATCATAATAAATGAAGTAAGACAGAGAAAGACAAATACCATATGATATCACTTACATCTATTTAAATATGACACATGAACTTATCTAGGAAGCATAGAGAACAGACTTGTGGTTGCCAAGGGGGAGAGTGAGGTGAGAAGGATTGAGAGTTTGGGATAAGCAGATGCACACTAGTATATACAGGACAGATAAACAACAAATTCCTGCTCTACTAGCACAGGGAATTATATTCAATATCCTGTGATAAACCATAATGGTAAAGAATATGAAAAAAAAAAACATATACACATACATAACTGAATCACTTCGTTGTACAGCAAACTAATACAACACTGAAAATCAACTATATGTCAATAAAAAAATAAATTTAAAAATTGGCTACACTAGCAGCTGAGAAACTCACAATACTGCATACTCAAGGGTAGGTCTGCAGGAATCTGTTTCCTTCCACTATAAAATGAGAGATGTAAATAACTTCTCAGGGTGAGCATAGGGACCAAATCAAATCGTGGGTGGGAAGGTACTTGTTGAGTCAAGTTTTTCAAGTTGCCCAGGACCCTTGGGAAGCCTTGACAGCCTTTCTGCAGGCTTGAGAAGGTAGGGGAAGGAGGTCTGAGAGACCACAACTTATTTTAATAATACTAAGACATTCTTTGCCTTTTTAATTCTCATTTCCTTACAAGCATACACTAAAATTTTTCAGAGGCTACGTGAAAAGTAACAGCGCAACAGACCAAATGCAGAAGCAGGCATGAGAATCCAGCTGTCTCCAAGTACATGGGATACTAAAGAATCTCTTTAGTAAAAAATATTAAAAATTCTCTATAATGCAAAAATATGAAACAATGTCACTCATTCACTGAAAGTCTTGTTTTGGAAAGGACAAAATTTTTCATGAAAAAAATGCCTTTTATGAACATGCAATAGGTTTAGAGTTATGTTTCAGTGTACTGATAAATATATTAAAATTCTCAATGCTAATTTCTAATACAGTCAGTATCAACAGCTACAACCCACACGAATGACATCTCTTTCAGGGTCCTCAAAGAATTTCTCAAATGTAAGAAGGTCAAGAGATCAAATATTTAAAAAACTGTTGCTGAATGAAGACCCCACACAGCCAAAAATAATTTTTTTTTAAATTGCAAAAAAAAAAGAAAAACTGTTGCTGAAAGTGAAAGGGTTGTGTTTCCTTAATATGTGATCCATACATATAATCAGCTCTGTCTTTATAAGGATACCTTACTTTGGCACACATTTCTATGTTATGCAAAGAAGTTGACCAGACTGCATTCAGTGTTTTTATCTCACTTCCAAGTTGCCTCTGCCCAGAAAAAAGCACTGAAAGGGCCAGTTCTCTGGCAACCATGTGTCCAGGTTTTCCCAGCCCATCTTAACATCAAATGTGTTTCCAATTTTTCCTGTCAACCACAAAAATGTTCCTTATATTTCAAGATTTTTTGTGTCCAAATGCACCTCCCAACCTGGTTCTCACATAGACAAATAATCACAAAACATCCTCCTATTGTGTTGTAATTATACTTTAAATACTTTAGCACAACTCATATGACAAATGCGTGTTGGCTGGTTCTGACCAACACCCCAGGAATGGCTGCTTACTCCAGCTGAGAACACTCCAGGCGTGTTTCCTTAGCATCGCAAAGCCTCCACTCAGGACACACTCCAGGGTCAGTCACTAGGCTTCTCAGTCTTTCTTTCTCTTTCATAAATACCAGAGGCTGTGTTAGCAAAATGAACATTAAAAATTGTTCTCATGGGTGAAATAGCGATGGTTTTAAAATGTGGACTGACTACAAAGACTGTAGGGTATTCCAGTTCTTGACCAACAAGGGCACATGACTGAGAACAGCCAGCAGCCCAATCCCTTTGGATCAGCACCCTTAGCTTAGGGTTTCCAGTGTTAGGGTTGACCAGAAGTCCCTTCTGGCTCAAGGGAACAACTCATACAAGGACTGTAGAAATGGCAGAAGGAAAGAGAGCTAGGACTTCATTGGGTTTATGGAATAGTCCTGCTGGGCCCTGCTCGTGAATAAAAACTTGCATGTAAGGCAGAATTCTGTGTCAAATTTGTTTTAGGAGTTACACATTACCTGGTAGTAAGGCTGATAAGGAGGAAAGCTATAGCCCTCATTACACTATTAAGCTATGAATACCTTCCAAAAAAGAACTAAAAAATTACAAACGATCCAATTAGTTTAGAAGTGCTAGCAAAACCTCTTTTAGACCCTGAGGGCTTTAGAAATGCCTACTCTCCGGCACTATTATCTAACTGCTACGAGCTGCCTGTGTGTGCTCAGTTGTGTCTGATTCTTTACAACCCTATGGACTGTAGCTCTCCAGGCTCCTCTGTCCATGGAATTTCCCAGGCAAGAATACTAGAGTCAGGCACCATTTCCCATTCCAGGGATCTTTCCGACCCAAGGATTGAACCCATGTCGCCTGCATCTCCCGCACTGGCAGGCAGACTCTTTACCAATGCACCACCTGGGAAGCCCTAAGAGCCGCCTAGACGGGCTCAAAAGATGCAGGGATTCTGCTTTGCAAAGCCAGCAATTTCACCTCAGTAATGACAAAGGCCAGATATGATTTTTCCAACGAATGAAACTCAGAGTCTAGTGTCTTTTGATGATACCTCTTCTTGCAGGAACAGTAGTGAAGGAAAGAAACACCCACTGACTACTTACACATGCCAACACTGATCTACACCTTTATAAATATGCTATAAACTGGACCTCGTCTCAGAGAAGACAGGAAGGGCACCATTACACAGTCACTAGGACAGCCCTACCTACAACTAGAGGAAGCAGGGGAGGGAGAAGAGAAAGTATTTTAAACGCAGGAGGGAGCCAAGAAGGGAACATATGCAGTTTCCAAAATTCAAGCCACACCAAGGTACTGTCATTTTGTTTGGGATAAAACTTCAGGTATTACAGATCCAAAGTCAGATGTGAATTATCTGCTTGGGCTTCCTCCATTGAGTCCTGATGAAGAATTAATAGTAAACACCAAATCTTGTCTCATGCTCCAAATAATCAAAAGAAAAAAATGTATCTGTATGATGGAAAAGCATAAAATATCAGAAAAGCAGGGCATCAAAACATTCACCAATTTACAATAGTCAGGACATGGAAGCAGCAAAAATGTCCATCAACAGAGGAATGGATAAAGAAGATGTGGCACATACATACAATGGAATATTACTCAGCCATAAAAAGGAACTAAACAGTGTCATTTGCAGAGATGTGGATGGATTTAGAAACTGTCACACAGAGTGAAGTAAGTCAGAAAAATACTGTGCATTAATGCTCACATGCAGAATCCAGAAAAATGGACCTAACTGCAAAGCACAGAGACACAAATGTAGAGAACAAACTTACAGACATCAAGTGGGGAAGAGCGGTGGGACGCACCGGGAGACTGAGAGTGACATGTACACCACTGGCACTGTGCATAAACAGATGACCAAGGAGAACCCACTGTTCAGCACGGGACTACTCAACGCTCTGCGGGGACCTGAATGCGAAGGACATCTTAAAAAGAGGGATGTATGTATGCACTGGGCAAGGAACTGTCAACCCACTCCAGTATTCTTCCCATGGACAGAGGAGCCTGGCAGGCTACAGTCCATGGGGTTGCAAAGAGTCGAACACGACTGAGCAACTAACACACACGTATGTATGCACACAGCCGATTCACTTTGCTGTACAACAGAAACTAATACGACATTGTAAAGCAATTACACTCCAATACAAATTAACTTAAAAATAAATAAAAATAGACTGAAGAATGAAAAAGACATTCACCATACTTCATCTTCCTCTCTCCCCAGAAGGTATGGGGTGCAGGGGGACACCAGCTATGTACAGCATGGTGTTTTTTCCCCTCTGGAAGTTTTTTCTTATACTTACCAACATCAGAGATAATCCTTTTTGACGGACTGTCCCTCTAGTTTTCTCTACATCTTTAGATGTAAATATATGTGCTAAATATCTATCTTCAGATACAGATATGAGATATAAATGTTTAAGGGTGACTTTTTGTGCTTTTCAGTATTATGCCTATGTTAAGTATTATAAAACTATTTTAATGAAATTTTTTCAAAACAAATAATATTTTCATATTAGATTAATGAGATCCCATGGAAGTCATATATTCTTGCCTCTAAGGTAACCTCCATAAATCTGGCCTCCATCAAGACCATCTATAAAAATAATGGATTGGTTTGCCATATCAAGAAGTTTTTAATTAAGCATTGCTATTAGCTAGTTTCTTTGATAGACCCAGTGGAAAGACAAAGGTTCCTTCCAATAAAATTATGCAAGCCTCTCAATTTTCATTATTCTATTCAGAGCTGAATAAAATGTCTTCCTAAAATTTTTCAGTCTATGAAGTAGAAATTAAAAAAAAAGAAACTGGGATGTCAGATTCACAATTCAAATTGTTTAACGTCTGCTTACAAACAAATCTAGAATTCACTGGATACAAAGAACTGACAGACAAAGGTAAAAGAAATGAGAAACTGGTGAAGCAGATAGCTTTGCTGGGTACCGAAAATGATCAGAGTCAAGAAAATCTTTCTATGCAAAAAGAACAACAACAAAAGAAAGATCAGCAACAGTATTTTTAAAAACCTCTAACAGAAATGGTGGTCAAGAAACATTTCACAAAGGTGATTCAGATCCTTCTTTATGAATCACATAAATCAAGAGCATCTGGGAGAATCTGCCCAAAACTATACTTGCTAGTCATTTGTTTCTGTTTAGCCTGAGTCCATGCTCAATTACCAGTTGGCTTAGTGATTCCAGGTTAAACAGGTTCAGGTCTGGGAAATACACACACACAGTTTTGGTTTAAGTTAAATTTCCTATTGACGCATAACTTTCCTAACCCTTCAAGTTTCCAAACTGTATTCGCACAAATGAAGCACGAATTCTAAGTTCTGCTGGCTCACATATATTATGGCTAGGAAGTTAAGGGAAAGATAAACATACAAAGCCAATGTAAGAAGCAGTTCAAAAGTTTGAAAAGAAGCCTACAAAGATGGGATCAATTGCAGTAAGTCACTCTGCATCTGTTTTTAACTGCTCCACTTCAACCTCTTTCAACACCAGAATCCTAGCTCCAGTTATCTTGGCTGCTCCTGACCTCGCCCCCAGTCTATCAAGTTCAAAGAGTTCATGCAGAAGGTTGGCCAACTTGGAGAACCTTTAAGTCTACCAGGGCCAAACTTACAAGAGCAGCAAGCCAGGAAAAGCACATGCGGGCATCACGTTCCAGCATGCATTTCAATGTTATAAGGCAAGATAGAAAATAATCTTAGCCAAAGATAATCTTTCTACTCTGACATCAGAACTAGACGCTGCATCTATTGTTCCTAAGTTTTCCTACAAAGGGGCCTTGAGCTTTCCAGAACAGACACACACACATTCATCTTGTTATTGCTCTCCAGCTAAGCAGTCAGGGGACTTCTTTACTCATTACTGCAGTGGATCAAGAAATCATCTTCAGTTAAAATTCCCAAGGCTGTAGGTTTGAAGGGTCCTCATAAAACATAAATATTCCCCCAAGAAAGATTCCTGACATTCTGTTTCAATTGCAGCACAGAGCCCTCAAGATGTTCAAATGTTTATGACATGGGCACTTGTTCCCTGTGGTGAGGGGAACAGCAACAAGTAGGAAAAAGCAACACTGTGTGATTAAAGAGACTTGAGACTCAGAAGAACATCCAGGAAACTGTGTGGACAAACGCTGAGCTACACCATCTCCAAGTGAATGTCACTGGCTATACAAACTGGACCAACTGTATTCTATACCTAACTTAGCTGAGGTGTTTTTTTTCTCTTTCCTGGTAGATCAGATGGTAAAGAATCTGCCTGTAATGTGGGAGACTCAGGTTTAATCCCTGGGTCAGGAAGATCCCCTCGAGTAGGAAATGGCAACCCACTCCAGCATTCTTGCCTGGAAAATCTCAGGGACAAGAAGAGCCTGGCTGGCTACAGTTCATGGGGTCGCAAAGAGCTGGACACAACCGAGGAACTAACACTTTCTGTCCTTCAGTATAATTTGAAAAACACACAAACAGCACTTCTACTGCACTTTTAAAAAACCCATCCAGGTTCATTTCCCTACCCGTGCTATTTGGAGAAGGAAAAAAAATGTTAAAGCCCAAACTGAGAATTTTTCTTTTTAAGAATTTAAATGGCTTATTGATTATTTAAACTTTAATTTTTAAAACTTTTATTATGGTGAGAAAACTTAACATGAGATCTTTCTTTTCTATTATTATAATAAGTTTAATGAACATTTACCATCTCATACAGATATAAAATACTGTTCAGACTGTTCATGGGGTTCTCAAGGCAAGAATACTGAAGTGGTTTGCCATTCCCTTCTCCAGTGAACCACGTTTTGTCAGAACTCTCCACCATGACCCGTCCATCTTGGGTGGCCCTTGGGTGGCATGGCTCATAGTTTCACTGAGTTAGACATGACTGTGGTCCATGTGATCAGATTGGTTAGTTTTTGTGATTGTGGTCTTCACTATGTCTGCCCTCTGATGGAGAAGGATAAGAGGCTTATGGAAGCTTCCTGATGGGAAAGACTGACTGACAAGGAAACTGGGTCTGCTCTGGTGGGTGGGGCCATGCTCAGTAAATCTTTGATTCAATTTTCTGTTGATGGGTGGGGCCATGTTCCCTCCCTGTTATTTACTTGGGGCCAAACTATGGTGGACCTAATGAAGATAATGGTGACCTCCTTCAAAAGGTCCACTTGCATGCACGGCTGCACTCAGTGCCCCCAACCCTGCAGCAGGTCACTGCCCACCCACGCCTCCACCAGAGACACGGAAAGGACACTGAAAGATGAACTCCCAGGTTGGTAGGTGCCCAATATGATACTGGAAAAGAGTGGAGAAACAACGCCAGAAAGAATGAAGAGTTGGAGCCAAAGCAAAAACAACACTCAGCTGTGGATGTGACTGGTGATGGAAGTAAAGTCTGATGCTGTAAGAGCAACCTTCCATAGAAACCTGGAATGTTAGGTCCATGAATCAAGACAAATTGGAAGTGGTCAAACAGGAGATGGCAAGAGTGAACGTCAACTTTTTAGGAATCAGTGAACTAAAATGGACTGGAACGGGTGAATTTAACTCAGATGACCGTTATATCTACTACTGTGGGCAAGAATCCCTTAGAAGAAATGGAGCAGCCCTCATAGTCAACAAAAGACTCCAAAATGCAGTACTTGGATGCTATCTCAAAAATGACAGAATGATCTCTGTTCATTTCCAAGGCAAACCATTCAATATCACAGTAATCCAAATCAATGCCCTGACCAGTAATGCTGAAGAAGCTGAAGTTGAACGATTCTATGAAGACCTACAAGACCTTCTAGAACTAACACCCAAAAAAGAAGTCCTTTTCATTAGAGGGAACTGGAATGCAAAAGTAGGAAGTCAAGAGATACCTGGAGCAACAGGAAAATTTGGCCTTGGAGTACAGAAGGAAGCAGGGCAAAGGCTAACAGGATTTTGCCAAGAGAACACACTGGTCATAGAAAACACACTCTTCCAACAACACAAGAAAAGACTCTACACATGGACATCACCAGATGGTCAATACCAAAACCAGACTAATTATAATCTTTGCAGCCAAAGATGAAGAAGCTCTATACAGTCAGCAAAAATAAGACGAGGCGCTGACCGTGGTTCAGATCATGAACTCCTTATTGCCAAATTCAGACCTAAATTGAAGAAAGTAGGGAAAACCATTAGACCATTCAGGTATAACCTAAATCAAATCCCTTATAATTATACAGTGGAAGTGACAAATCGATTCAAGGGATTAGATCTGATAGAGTGCCAGAAGAAATATGGATGGAGGTTCACGACACTGTACAGGTGGCAGGGAGCAAGACCATCCCCAAGAGAAAGAAATGCAAAAAGGCAAAATAGTTGTCTGAGGAGGCCTTACAAAGAGCTGTGAAAAGAAGAGAACTGAAAGGCAAAGGAGAAAAGGAAAGATATATCCATCTGAATGCAGAGCTCCAGGGAATAGCAAGAAGAGATAAGAAAGCCTTCCTCAGTGATCAATGCAAAGAAATAGAGGAAAACAATAGAATAGGAAAGACTAGAGATCTCTTCAAGAAAATCAGAGATACCAAGGGAACATTTCATGCAAAGATGGCCTCAATAAAGGACAGAAATGGTATAGACCTAACAGAAGCAGAAGATGTTAAAAGGAGGTCGCAACAATACACAGAAGAACTGTACAAAAAAGATCTTCCTGACCCAGATAATCATGATGGTATGATCACTCACCTAGGGCAGACATCCTGGAATGTGAAGTCAAGTGGGCCTTAGGAAGCATCACTATGAACAAAGCTAGTGGAGGTGATGGAATTCCAGCTGAGCTATTTCAAATCCTAAAACATGATGCTGTGAAAGTGCTGCACTCAACATGCCAACAAATTTGGAAAACTCAGCAATGGCCACAGGACTGGAAAAGGTCAGTTTTCATTCCAATCCCAAAGAAAGGCAATGCCAAAGAATGCTCAAACTACTGCACAATTGCACTCATCTCACACGCTAGTAAAGTAATGTTCCAAATTCTCCAAGCCAGGCTTCAATAGTATGTGAACTGTGAACTTTCAGATATTCAAGCTGGATTTAGAAAAGACAGAGGAACCAGAGATCAACTTGCTGACATCCATTGGATCATCAAAAAAGCAAGAGAGTTCCAGAAAAACATCTACATCTGTTTTACTGACTATGCCAAAGTTTTTGACTGTGTGGACCACAACAAACTGTTGAAAATTCTTAAAGATATGGGAATACCAGACCACTTGACCTGCCTCCTGAGAAATCTGTATGCAGGTCAGGAAGCAACAGTTGGAACTGGACATGGACCAACAGACTGGTTCCAAACTGGGAAAGGAGTACATCAAGGCTGTATATTGTCACCCTGCTTATTTAACTTATATGCAGAGTACATCATGCGAAACACTGAATGTCTTCATCAGTGTGTTTTCATCCAGAAACACTGGATGAAGTACAAGCTGGAATCAAGATTGCCGGGAGAAATATCAATAACCTCAGATATGCAGATGACACCACCCTTATGGCAGAAAGTGAAGCAGAACTAAAGAGCCTCTTGATGAAACTTAAAGAGGAGAGTGAAAAAGTTGGCTTAAAGCTCAACACTCAGAAAACTAAGATCATGGCATCTGGTCCCATCACTTCATGGCAAACAGATGGGGAAACAATGGAAACAGTGACAGACTTTATTTTCTTGGGCTCCAAAATCACTGCAGATGGTGACTGCCGCCATGAAATTAAAAGATGCTTGCTCCTTGGAAGAAAAGCTATGACAAACCTAGACAGCATATTAAAAAGCAGAGACATTACTTTGCCAACAAAGGTCCATCTAGTCAAAGCTATGGATTTTCCAGTAGTCAAGTATGGATGTGAGAGTTGGACTATAAAGAAAGCTGAGCACCGAAGAATTGATGCTTTGAACTGTGGTGTTGGAGAAGACTCTTGAGAGTCCCTTGGACTGCAAGGAGATCCAACCAGTCCATCCTAAGGGAAATCAATCCTGAATATTCATTGGAAGGACTGACGCTGAAGCTGGAACTCCAACACTTTGGCCACCTGATGAGAACTGACTCATTGGAAAAGACCCTGATAGTGGGAAAGACTGAAGGCGGGAGAAGGGACAACAGAGGATGAGATGGTTGGATGGCATCACCGACTCAACAGACATGAGTTTGAGTAAACTCTAGGGGTTGGTGATGGACAGGGAGGCCTGGCATGCTGCAGTCAATGGGGTCGCAGAGAGTCCAACACCTCTGAGCAACTGAACTGAACAGATATAAAATAATAGAAAAAATATTCCTTGAGATGAAAACTCAGGATTTAACTCCCTTAACAACTTTAATGTGCAACATATAGCAATGTTAACTATGTTTATCATATTGTACATTATAATACTAGAACTTATTTATCCTATAACTTGAAGCCAAACAGAGCATTCTTAAGCATAACCTAAGAAGTGAAATGTCTTGGCTTGTCTTTTTGCAAAAACATTTCCTTAGAAACACAAAAAAACAGGAGTAGCCTGATCAGTCTCTACTTGTCATGCTGTGGGGCAAAATTCCCCTTCTTTAGGAACGTCTTGGTATTTTCTTGTAGTTTTGTTTTGTTTTCTTTTATTTTGCACTGGGAGACTTATGCGATCTTAGTTCCTTGACCAGGGATGGAACCTGGCCCCTCAGCAATGAAAGTGCAAGGTCCTAACCACTGGATCACCAGGTAAGTCCCTTCACGTCATTCTTACAAAAGGTAGAGAGATATGATCCTTACCTCTCTCTTGTGATAATCCACTGAGCTGAGAGAAGCGGAGGAGGTGGGAAGAAGGGGATGGAGCACCAGGAGTAGGAAAGAATGTGAAGTCCAAGACCAGCCCTTATCTTAAAAAAAAAAAAAAAAAACCCTGGCTGGGTTTAGGGAATTGAGAAACCGCCTGCCTCCTAGGAGTGGATGTGGTCTGCTGATGGGCTATCTGCACATAAGCTTCTTTTCTATTCTGTTTGTGCGGGCCAGCAACCCTTCTTCCTTTCCTTTCATCCTTGCCAGAAAGATTCCTCAGTTTAAACTCTGGGTGAAGAGATAACCCACTGGAACATTTAAATATGTGCTATGTGATACAGAATTAGAAGGCCCTGGAACAAATCTGACCTGGGTTTAGGGTGTGATGCTCTCAAGGGAAATTCTTTGAAGAGAACAGACAAAATGTTGCTTATACAAAGCCATTCCCAAGCCAGACCCTTCCCACACAAGTCTGGGGCTCTGTTTGGCACCTGCCAGCCTGGTCTGGCCTGCTGAAAGTACCAGGGATGGTCGCCAGGGGTCCTGAGGAGAATGAAGAAAGGGATTGGTATCCCGAGCAGAGGAAAATTCCCAGAAGTATCCCAGAGGCCTCTACATATTCTCTGCTCCTCCTTATGAAAGCTCCCCTAGAGGTTGACGCCATGAGCACTATTAACTGCACAGAAGAGGAAACTGAGGTAGAGACGTGGGTTAAATTACCTAAACTCACATGGCCAGAAAGTTGCTGAGATTTGAATGTCACTGACTCCTACTCCAGGAGAGAAGATTAACTCTTCCCTTCCTTTGTTTGCCCCAGATTTCTTCCCTGCAGTATTCTGATCACCTAACACCTCTCAGTATTCTCCGAGTAGTCCACATCCTTTCTAACATCCAAACCCTTATACTAAAAGGTGTCTCTACTGAATGTCCTTGAGAAGCTCACTTCAGAATCAGATGATGTTAACTCCTCTCCCAAGCAGACTTCAGCACCTCTCCAGGCACAGGTAGTCAGGGGATCCCTAGACACTAAGGAACTTGAAAAACGCTACTACGAACTATTTAATAATAAGCAACTTATTTAAATCTCTAATTGAAACTGCCAGTGGCTGTCTTAGGTCTTAAATGGCTATAAAAGTCTGGTTATAGCATTAAGCAGCAGCTAGAAAGATTTAAAAAGTCTTTAAAAATCAATCAAATACTAAAGCATAAAATAAGCCAATTACAGGGAGAGGAAAAAGAAATACATATATTTTTATATTATTTTATATATAATCTATGTAAAATATATATATTTTTTAAAATGACAAATCATTTTTCTCTTCACAGCTCTCCTAAAGGAAGAAAAGAATTTACTTTTTTTTTTTTTTTTTGGTCACCCCATGTGGCTTCAGGGATCTTAGTTCCCCAACCAGGGATCGAACCTGTGCCTCCTGCAGTGGAAGCTTGGGAGTCCTAACCACTGGACAGCCAAGGAAGTCCCATATTCAAACTGCTTTTGAGGGCTTATGGTAAAGGCTGATCATAAGATCTGTACTACCACTTCAGCTCTGGTACACTTCTAGAATATGAGCCCTCACAGAACAATAATGTTTATACTCTTAAGCAAAACAATGACAGCAAAACTGAGTACAGAAGGTGTTCTATGAACATGCTAAGCACTTTTTTCCACATCTTTCATAAGGCACAAGAGACATGGTCTAATCCAGGTCATCACCATGAACATGAATGACAATGCTACACAGCCTCCAGAGATGTGAGTGGCAAGAGCCCCAGACAACTAGCAGTTTTTATACCTTCTCATAATTCTCAATCAGATTTTCAACTGAGCTTCAAGGTGATGATGTCAGAATAGTTGGCTTAAGTATCCCTTCTCCAAGCTTCTAATGTACCACTTCCAGTTAGCTGTAGGCTTAAGTGCCAAGTAAGCAAACCTCTAAAACTGAGTGACAGAAGAAAACATACAGGTTCCAAGAAAGTGCCTTGCGCATAAATACATGGATTGGAAAGGGTTAACTGCCAGCAAAACAAGCAGAGGCGACACAGTGCATGTCATACTGCCAGGAAGAATGACCAAGTCAAAATGGCACGGTTGCCCGTTCATCACTTCTCTGGGCATCTAGAATCGCACAGACATGGATGGTTACTACAGACACAGAACTTTCTGCTTAGTTAATTCAACTGACGTATGAAATAGGAGAATGTGTTGAGAGTCTTTCCGGCTGAAGCTATTGATAGTGATTCTGCACCAGGCAGCAGTGAGAAAATAAGTTCTGTTCTTATTTGTCCTGACTACTTCCTGGTGAGACTTGAGAAAATTCATTATTAAGATGAGTTTCTCTCTTGAAAACAGTGTTTCACTTTTTGGGCTTCAAGGGCTTTGTAAAACACAGAAGCACTGTTTAATTAAGTGGGGAATTTCTCCCTGAGCATAGCAAAGTTGTAATGAATTAACAGATACCTGTTAAATATTATCTCTAGATCTGGGGAAGGCTTCTTTTAAACCACTACTAGTCAATTCTGACAATCCCTAGACTATAACCTTAAAAATTCAAGTGCTAAAAAAATAAAATAAAATTCAAATGCTTGAATTCAGCAGTCACTTACTTAGTCACTCACTCTTTCTTTACCTTTAGTTAGCATGCACTGTATTCTGTAAAACCTAATGTTTTAAAACATACAAGAATTCCCTGGCAGTCTAGAAGGTAAGGTTCTGTGTTCCACTGCAGGAGGCACAGTTTCGATCCCTGGTGGGGGAACTAAGATCCCACATGCCAAAAGGGGTGGCCAAAAATAATAATAATAATAATAAGGGATACGGTTCTGCCCCCCAAAGACCTGTTTAGGGGTGAATTAGTTTCTTACTGTTGCTCTAACAAATTATCACAAACTCAGGGGCTTAAAACCCAAATTTATCATCTAGCTGGCCCGGAAGTTAGAAATCCTAAATGGATCTCACAGGTTAAGATCATAGTGTTGGCAAGGCTAGCTACATTCCTTACAGAGGCACTAGGGAGAATCATTCCCTTGCCTTTTCCAGTGACTAGATGCCATGCACATTCCTTGGCTCATGGCCTCTTCCTTCATCTTCAAAGCGTACCATTTCAACCTCTGCTTCTGTCCTCCCATCTCTTTCTCTGTTACTATGACCTTTCTTCTTACAAGGACATCTAGATGATTACACACGGCCCACTGGACAATCCAGGACAGTCTACCCAGCTCAAGATCCTTAATTTAATCATATCTGCACAGTCCCTTTGCCATAAATGGTAATATACTCACAGTTTTGACAATTAGGACATGGATGTCTCTGGGGGAGTCACTTTTCAGCCTCCCGTAAGAAGACTGATGGAAATAAAACCATGAATTTCAGCAAGAGCTGCTATTCTTTATTCTTGAAGTCCTCTCTCTGAATCTTACTTACTCTTAACAAAATTCCTAAAAAGCTTGGTTACCTGCTAAACCACATCACAGCACAGCGAATCACAGTGCAAAAAAATGGAGGACACGTTAGGGTCCTAACTGCAGGATACTGACATCAGAACAGGAAACATAAAAGTAAAATGCAGACATGCTGCAGGACAAAACTGAAATCTTAAAAAAAAAAAATATATATATATATAAGTTAGTGTATTCAAGAAAGCCAAAAAGTATATGAGGAATTTTAGAAGCACCTAAACTTTAAAATGTTTTACAGTATGCTCAATCTGATACTGGTTTTTTTTTTTTATATTCTTGTTTTTGGGTTTTCCAAATAATTGGAATAATTCTGTAAACAAACAATGCATTTTTAAACATGTTTGAAAACTGAAGAAAGAAATATTCGGAAGTCTTTAAAAACCTCTATATGCTTGAAAGTCAAGTGATGCGTTACTATTCCTATAATTTTAATCCAATTTTAGATATATGCAGGTAGTAAAAGCACTTTTCAAAGCAAATAAATTGTATCTAGGTAATACTTTTCATTAGTAGCCTCCAGTCCACTAATGACTTCAACCATGTAGACAGTCCTTAAAACACTAGTTTAGGAAAAAAAGAAATCTAAAAATACTCAAACAATGGTAGTCACAAAAAATACCCCTAATTTTTTTCTGATATTGACTTTTACAGCCTATACATATAGTCACAGAAAAAAATGTAATGATATAAAACCAAGGATTAATAGTGATTATCACTAAAAGTATTGCTGATGAGTTAAAATAAAGGCGCTTTTATTTTTTCCTTAGCCTTTCTTTTAACTTCTTCTATAACAAACATACATTATCTTTACAACCAGAAAAATATATGCTGAAATGTAATTTTTAATGATTTGGTAGTTAAAAGTATAGGCTTCAGTTCTCTGGAAATAGTCAATTAAATTAGAGTACTCCTTTCTACTATAAGGCCACATTTATTAATTATTTTTATTTATTAATTAAAGATCTGTTCTATAACATTACCAAGCAATATTCTGATTTGTTGCTGTTGATCTCTCTGCTCCACACATTTATTTTTTTAAGCTTTTTATTTTATATTGGGGTACAGCTGATTAGCAATGTTATGATAGTTTCAAGTGAACAGCAAACAGACTAGCCCTACATATACATGCATCCACTCTCCCCCAAACTCCCCTCCCCTCCAGGCAACATTGTGATTATTAATTTACCCTCTCAGCTGCAGGGAAATGGATATCCTGGAATCTGTACTTTAATCACTGACCCTTTATAGGTTTCTTTTACATGCATTTTAATATGGCTAAACTCAGACTTATGTATTCATGTATACCAAATACTTAACAGTCATGCGTGTAAATCACAAAGTCAGTTATAGATATGATCCAAAGAGGACCAACACAGGTTAACTTAGTATTAGCATATTCACACCCCCAAAAGATAATCTTACTTTACATTTTCACTTATTGAAATTCCATTCATATATGCACACCTCACCACTCACAGATGAGAAATACTAAAGAGCACATTTTTCAGGCATTTCTCATCCCTCATGCTTTACAGGAGAAGAAAGAAGGATAGGAAGAGAGAGGGAAAGGAAAGAAAAACAGGAAAAGAAGAAAAATAAAGGAAGGAGAGAGAAAAATCAAGTTTTGCCCTGCATACTTAATCTGGACCAGCACTACACCACAAACCCTCATTTTAAAAATGCCATCTCCCCACTCCTTTCATAGATTAGTCAAAGAAGTGAGCACAGACTTCTCAAGGACTTCCAGAATTACTAATTTTACAACCTGAACCAAAGAGAGATCTACATAACATGATGCAGGGCTCCCAGTTACAGCACTTCGTCTTTTCCATTAGAATTTAGTACTGTCCTCCCAGGGCAGGCAACTTGGGGCAGGGGACCGTAGTTTCCAGCCACTGAAAGGATGAGGGCTGGTCTGCTTTCTCACTCAGAGGTTTGTTCTCAGTTGTAAAACCCCATGGGACAGGGTAAACAGAAGCAGGGCTTCTCAGCCCACTTAACTAACTGGCACTACTGAGGGCAGGAGGAAAAGAGGCTTTGCTCAGCTTGTGTTCAAGGTTCCCAAACCCCTGCAATCCCTGACTTCAAGCCTTTGGAGGTGAGAGCCCAGGTCTGTTCCATTCACACGGTGTCCCTAAGATCAGGGACAGAGCAGACATGAGAAGTCTTTCAGCCGTGCCTATCTGCTGCAATGTCACCTAGTAAGCATAAGAGCTAGTAAAACTCCTAAATTTAAAATATATCTTTTCTATCAATTTGCAAATTACATCACCTTCTAACTCAAGAGCATAAACAGAAATATTCATGTTATACCCAGGAGATGAAACAATAAATATGAAATGTTGGAAAGATTTGGCTTATAAGAAAAATGAGGCAAAAAATTCTACATAGGAAAATCAGATAAGAAACAGAAAGGAGAGGGTGTCAGAAGTGGCCAGCACCCAGATTCTTAAATAGTTCCTTCTTTCCTTATTCCCCTTTTCTGCTGATACTATTTAAAATGGAAAGGACAAATTCATACACAAAAGTATGTCACTTCATAGATACTTCTATTATTCCTAAAAGAACATCATTTCACAGGTTCTTCAGCAACCAGAGCCATGAACATCCACATTTACTGAAGTCATATAAGATGGCTGTGCCGGGCCACTTGTGTCCGACTCTTTGTGACCCTTTGGACTATAGCCCGCCAGCCTGCTCTGTCCATGGGATTTTTCAGGCAAGGATACTGGAGTGGGTTGCCATTTCCTTCTCCAGGGGATTTTCCTGACACAGGGATCGAACCCACGTCTCATGTGTCTACTGCATTGCAGGCAGATTCTTTATCACTGAGCCATCGGGAAAACCCATAAGATGGCTACTATAGCCCAGTAGAACTTCCCTACAGACAGTTTAAGACTACAGTTGACAGACTTCAATTGGACTGTACCCTGGATGAGGGTACAATGACCTATGTGACAACGAACAAGGGCACCAGAACAGCCTCTACCACTCCAAGGGGGTTAGGGTGGAAGACAGCATAATGTCAAGGGTGTCATGGAGCCTGAAGAGTCAGACCTTTGCTAGACGGACAGCTTCCTGTGACCTCACTGAGGACCAGGTCCCTCATCTGTAACACTGATGCACGTGCTCCCGATGCTTTAGAGATGATCGTTATGAAGTGCCTGCCTCCTGCAAAACCAAGGAGAGCCCCAGTGGTTCAAACACAGCGGTCAGCACTTCTGGTCTCACTCAGGGAGCTAAAAGCATCTTCTCATTTGTGGAACTGATTTAAGCCATGGCAAATAAACAAAAACTGAGTCCAAAGCACTTTGTGAAAGACTGCTTCAAAACCATTTCATTTTTTTTAACAGCCCACAAAGAGAAAGCAAAAAGGAAGACTGAAAATGACCCAAAATTACTAGATATACAACAAAAGTATAAAGCTAAGACAGAGATTTTTAAGTAAAATTGGCTTAAAAGTAAGTTGCCTTTCACTTATCTCAAACACTGATCACACTGCTATCACAAAACAGCACAGAGCTTTTATCTTTTCTATTTGAAAGCCAAAAGCAAAAATTGTACGTAAGAAAATGTGGAACAGGTTTCTATTAGTAATTAAATACATGAATTTGGGGTGTTCAAATATGCAATTTGTTTCTCATAGCAAACATTAGGAAAAATTCTGGCAACTGTTTTCCAAGAAATTTCAATAACTTCGTCACATCACTAAAAATTTTAATCACATATAAAAATGCAATCTAAAGAAAATTATTTGTTTGCTGTTGATAAGAGCTACCAAAGGAAACTTTAAAAAAACGCGATTGTTTCTGAATTTGAAATTTCATGTATTTCAGAAAACAGTTACATACAATCCATGTAATGGCTGTATTTCCATATTTAAAACACACACACAAAGTGATAACTATGTTACCATTTTTTAGTTTTGTAAGTCATTTAGAACTTGAAGTTTAATGTATTTCAGCGTTACAGTTGAACACTAAAGATTTTTACTGTATTTTATAGATCTTCCAATAAGAAGTCATCAACAATCCTAAATACATAAAGACGTAATTTTTTCAAGCCATAAGTAAGAGAATAAAGGCCTAGATGTTTTTCTTAAACAAGAGGCATTATGAAGTTAACAACTACAACAAGGCAATCCTATGAATGCTTCTTGGAGATGACTAAGATCTCACAGGCAAGAGAAACAGGGACCAGATTTATCCAACACTTTTAATGACTCAAAAGTGGACAAGATATTTCAGACAATGGTTTTAAAACACTAGACATGGAGCAACAAAGGACAGGGATTCCTGAGAGACAGGAGACAAGCAAGGTAACTATATTGAAGCCTCAGTTCAGGTCATTTGCTCAGTCGTGTCTGACTCTGCAACCCCGTGGACTGCAGCATGCCAGGCTTCCCTGTCCATCACCAAGTCCTGGAGCTTGTTCAAACTCATGTCCTTCGAGTTGGTGATGCCATCCAACCATCTCATCTTCTGTCATCCCCTTCTCCTCCTGCCTTCAATCCTTCCCAGCATCAGGGTCTTTTCCCATGAGTCAGTTCTTCGCATCAGGTGGCCTACACATTGAAGTTTCAGCTTCAGCATCAGTCCCTCCAATGAATATTCAGGACTGATTTCCTTTAGGATTGACTCGTTGGATCTCCATGCAGTCCAAAGGACTCTCAAGAGTCTTCTCCAACACCACAGTTCAAAAGCATCAATTCTTCGGTGCTCAGCTTTCTTTATAGTCCAACTCTCACATCCATACGTGACCACTGGGAAAACCATAGCTTTGACTAGATGGACCTTTGTTGGCAAAGTAATGTCTCTGCTTTTTAATATGCTGTCTAGGTTGGTCATAACTTTTCTTCCAAGGAGCAAGTGTCTTTTAATTGCATGGCTGTAGTCACCATCTGGAGCAATTTTGGAGCCCAAGAAAATAAAGTCTGTCACTGTTTCCATTGTTTCCCCATCTATTTGCCATGAAGTGATGGGACCAGATGCCATGATCTTAGTTTTTTGAATGTTAAGTTTTAAGCCAAAACTAGATGGGAGCAAAATATGAAGCCTACTGCCTGGATAGAATTTCCAGACTGTGGCTCAAAGAATAGGAAGCCAGGCAAGAGTCTGGTGATCACCTTGAGTTGAGGAGACGAAGCTAGGAGTTCAAGGATTCCAAGATGCCATTTTTGCAGGGCAGAATACCAGAGAGAAGAAGGTTACAAAGAGAGAAAACTCTGGAGATGTGCTGGGGCACCCCTCAAGTCTTCAGTTGACCAACCCATGTGTGTGAGCAAACTACTCAAGAATCTACCCTAAAAGGATCAGAGGGAATAATCCCTAAAGCTCACATAGGCTGGAAATGGCTCCTTCTGTTCCCACTAATCAGAGTGGAAAACCTCATAATTAACAGGACATTAGATAGAGTATTTAGAAGGGTTTTATCACAGTAGGAGGTAAAATTAGAGTAAAAGCTGCCTTGGTTCTACCTAAAAAAAGCTTAAAAGCAAGACATGAAAAGGGCAAACCCTTTGTAAGTGACTTAACTGTGTCCCATAACAAAGCTCAAGAACACAAAAATATTCAGCACCCAACTAGATAAAATTCAAATGTCTGGCATCTTAGCAGAAATTATTAGGCACATAAAGAAGCAGGCAAATACAATCCACCATAAGGAGATAAACCAATTAAGTAAAACTGACCCAGAACTAACACTAACAAGTTAGAATTAGCAGACATAAAAAACGGTTACTATGTGTAACCATTCAAGAAAAATTTGAAATTTTTAAGAAACTAAGAAATTTGAAAGATCCTAACTGAACTTCTAGAGGTAAAAACTAGTCTGGGAAGAAAGACACACTGGATAGAAGTAACAGTACATTAGGCAGTCACAGAATGCCAACTCTATGCCGGTATTTTATAAGTAATATTTCTTGATCAGTTTCTTTTACCCTTCACACTCTTAACCAATTTGCAGAGAAAAAAAATAGATTGGTGGATTTAAAGTAATAGCAACTAAAAAGAAACAGTAGTAAAAAGATAAAATAAAAAACCAAACACTGGAAAAAAAATGAACAGAGCATCAGTGAGCTATCAAACAACTTCAAACTGTCTAATGTGTACATAAATGGAGTCTTCAAAGGAAGAGAAAAAATATTTGAAGAAATAACAGTTGAAAATTTTCTAAATCAAATGACAACCACACACGCACAAATTTAAGCAGCTCAATGAATTCCAAGCATAAGACACATGAGTAAAACACAGACATATACATCAAATTGCTTCAGATCAGTGTTTAAGAAACAACTTTTAAAACAACTAAAGAAAAAAACGGCTTCCCAGGTGGCACAGTGGTAAAGAATCTACCTGTCAATGCAGAAGATGAAGAGATGTGGGTTTGATTCCTGGGTTGGGAAGATCCCCTGGAGGAGGAAATGGCAAACCACTCCAGTCTTTTTGCCTGGAGAATTCCACAGACAGAGGAGACTGGCAGACCCCGGTACACGGAGATGCAAAGACTGACATGACTGAGCACACACACAAAGAAAAATCTACACATTACTTACAGAGCAACAAAGATAATGCTGATCACCAATTTCTCACCCTAGACAAAGTAAGCCAAAGACAGTGGAATATCTTAAAAGAAAAAAAAATGATCAACCTATAATTTTTTATCCAATGACACTTATTTTTCAAAAATGAAGGCAAAATAAGAATGTTCAAGGGTAAGAAACATTAAAAGAAATTCTTCAAACAGAAGAAAAATAATTACCCAAGATAATCTCACCATCTCAAGATCCTAAATTTAAACACATATTTGAAGAACCTTCCATCCTATACAGTAACACTCACAGGATCCAGGAAAAAGGACATGGACATTTTGGGAGCTATTATTGTGCTTACTACACACATGAAGAAATTACTAAAAATGTTACACTAAAAAATAACAATAATGTAAGATAAAACATGATTTTGTTGAATGGAAACTGAATATGACTAAGAAAACAAGACACATGAAAAACATGAGACTCCTTTGTACTTAATCAATATTTACATACTTACACTATTCCAAGTGCTGTGTTTTAATAAAGAACTCAAAGGCAATCAAAAATCTGGTCTGAAAAAATACCCACCCCTCCTATCTTCTTGTATGAAGTGCTCTATCAAATTAATTTTAAAGACAAATTGAAATTAAGCTAACTATGAATATTCTGTATGTAGTGTTTCTTGATAAATTTTCATCCCCTTTCATACTTTTAACCAATTTGCAGAATCTTACGCTAAGTGGATTTATGGCCCATCAAGAATTTCAGCACCTCCAATACACATTTTTCCTTACATGAAATGCTTCAATGACTGACCAAACTGACCTATTATAACATTTTAGAATTAGTACTGCAATTTCAGAATTTGAGAAGCTGCAAATGATTAATTTGCAGCAAATAAAATTAATCTTTTTCTACTTGCATGCATACCCCCAGGCCAGTAAATATTAGAATCAAGGCTTCCCATTCAGCAGTAAAGTCACATTTTTAACATAACCTTGGAGGTATAACTTTCATCTCAAGTTAATAATTTGTCATAATATTAGCCATCCCCTCATCACATCTAAATAGAAATTCCATAGTCTTACAAACAGGCTTCCTCATTATATAATTTATAAATTATCTGAATAACCATTAAGCAAATAAATGGAAAATCTTTTTTAAAAACATACAATTTAATACTACTTCTCTATCCAAACACTCTTTAACTTGGAATAACAATTCTAATCCTTAGTGTAGGACACCATGATTAGAGAAGCAAGGACTAATCTACAAAAGTAATTCTCTTTGGTGATAATACGGTGGTGAAATATTTCAGTTGACTCTCCTCCAAGCAAAGTTAGGGGCTATTTAAAAACCAAAATCAGGGCTTTGAAGGCACTGTATTTGTTCACCGACTTCATCCATTGCCATTTAATGATTAAAACTCTGTTTAACAGAGGCCAAACCCATTTGGCCATCGTCTGAGTTCCTGGGATGCCAAGCCAACATTTAGTTTCACATGAGAGACCTCACTGACAAGCACACACTGAAACCCCCCTTACCGGGGGCTGGTAATAATTACCGTGGGCAGAGATGAAAATGCTGACAGGCTCACTGAAGATGAACTGATTTCACATACAGAAAGCTTCATTACCTCGACCTCAGCTTCCCTTTTCTGATCTTGATGATCACAAGAGAAAATGTACCTATTTACCCTGATGTTTTTAGAACTCTTGCCAAGACTACTGATCACTATTTTTTTTTTCAATTTTTATTGGAGTATAGTTGATTGACAATGTTATATTAGTTTCTGCTGTACAGTAAAGTGAACCAGTTATATATATATTTATATGTTTATATTTACATTTATATATACATATATTTATATGTTTTTATATATATATCTCTACTCTTTTAGATTCTTTTCCCATGTAGATCATTACACAGTATTCCATGTGCTATAAACTAGGTCCTTATTAGTTCTCTATTTTATATACCATAGTTTGTATGTATCAATCCTCATCTCCCAATTTATCCCTTCTCCCCCCTTCTCTTCACCCCCATTCCAGAAGCCATAAGTTTGCTTTCCACATCTGTGACTTTGTTTTATAAATAAGTTCACTTGCACCATTTTTTAAGATTCCCATACAAGTGATATCATCGTATTTGTCTTTGTCTAACTTACTTCACTCAGTAGGACAATTTCTAAGTCCTACTTACTAACCAACTCTCCCCTCTGATACGACACAAAAGCAATGCTGCAAAGGAGTAATTAATCAAATAGATGAGATATCTGTGGCCACAAGTTGCGATACTCAGTATGCTATTCATGTCCTAGGGCTAACCCCCTCAAAAAGAGTTCAACAGCTTCCATTCTATTCAGCCATAAAACAGAATTCTGAAGTTGTCACAACAACGGAAATGAAAGTACATTATACCAAGTTTCAGAAGTCTGCCCTGACTAACGATGATTCAAACAAAAATATGCTTTTAAAAAACCTCAAAAATGCACTTTTCCCCAAGTAATTATTCTAGATCCAAACAATTTTAACTTAAATAATGATTTTTACTCTCCCCACCTTGTGTCAGTTACTTATTATTTGCTCTTTCACCTTTGAAAGGACTTTGAAGCTTCTATCACACAATCTGGTCAAACATGTCAACTGAAAATAATGAATTCAGAGTTTACACATTTAGTCATGTTTTTGATCAGACACAAAGCCAAAAAAGAAACAAACATATAAGAATTAAGCTTATAAGGAAATAAAAGTATGTTAATATATACATTCTAGAAAAAGAGGTAAGTACATGTTAGCAGACTTTATACCAAAATTAAACGTAATTCTAAAAAAGTTGGAGAAACAAAAAATCCACATGTAATTCATGTAAGAACTTTAAAAATCAGATAGTTAAGTCAACATTAAGTTTTAAAAATTAGGTCCTTCATTTTTGGCATATCAAATATTCATGTTTTATGGGTCCAATGCACAAAATAATCCTTATCCTGTATATGCCATCCTGGCGAACAACTGACCATTTTATCTTATTCTTGGCCTTTTTTTATCCTTTCAAAACTTCTACTATTTAAAGTTGCCTCACAAGAAAACCAGACAGTAAAGAATTTGCCTGCAGTGCAGGAGACCCAGGTTGGATCCCTGGGTCAGGAAGATCCCCTGGAAAAGGGAAAGGCTACCCACTCCAGTATTCTTGCCTGGAGAGTCCCATAGACAGAGGAGCCTGGAGGGTTACAGTCCATAGCGTCTCAAAGAGTCAGACACAATTGAGTGACTGACACTTCCACTTCACACAAGAAAATTACACAAAAGGAGAAAATTCAGAAACTGCACCATAAGAAATGTCTGCAAAAATAAGAAAGCCTATTTGTCTGAGATGTTTATGACTGCTGCATTTAAAAAGAGAATCTATATACTGCTGGCTTTTTATAAAAAGTAACTTCAGAACTGACTGCAACAATTAAGTTCAACTGTAAAAGCTTAAAATTTCCTAACTTTCACTCACCTCTGTGTCTAGCAAGACCAAAAGAAGAATGGATTTAGAGCCCAGAGATTTAAATTTAAATTTTAGATTTCAATTTTTTGTTCAAGGTTCTAAAGTAAACCAGGTGCGCTAACTTGAGCTAAACTCTTAAACGACCCTCTCTGAACCTCAGTTTTCCTTAACTACAGAATTATCACAACCTCAATCTTCTGGAGAAGGCAATGGCAACCCACTCCAGTACTCTTGCCTGGAAAATCCCATGGACGGAGGAGCCTGGTAGGCTGCAGTCCATGGGGTCGCAAAGAGTCGGACACGACTGAGAGGTTTCACTTTCCCTTTTCCCTTTCATGCACTGGAGAAGGAAATGGCAACCCACTCCAGTGTTCTTGCCTGGAGAATCCCAAGGAGGGGTGGGGGAGCCTGGTGGGCTGCAGTCTATGGGGTCGCACAGAGTCGGACACAACTGAAGCGACTTAGCAGCAGCAGCAGCAACAAATCTTCATAGCTCCTTCTGATTCTAATAAGGGATTAACAACTCTGAACTCAATTCCTGCCTCCCACTTCAATAAGAAATCTGTCCAATAAAATATCCAGAAAAAATGTAATTCATTTTAATATTAGCTATTTTAAAATACACATAATAAAATTTTTAATTATTTTTTAAAATAAACCCTTGTTCTAAATCATCTGTGCCTGACTGCTCAGTCACGTCTGACTCTTTGCAACCCCAGGGACTGTAGCCCGCCCAGGCTCCCCTGTCCATGGAATTTTCCATGCAGGAACATTCTTGGAGTTGTCAAGCCCTCCTCCAGGGGATCTTCCTGATCCAGGGATCAAACCCACGTCTCCTGCGTCTCCTAAATTGGCATGCAGGTTCTTTACCACTGAGTCACCTGGGAAGCCACTCTAAACCATCCAACATAATCCAAATTTAAATATAAATTATTTAGTGTTTTTAATTCTATAGATCAGCATTCCTTTCAAATACTGCAGTGAAACAAGAAGTTAAAACTGTTATTTCAAGAGGAATGAACTCCCTCTTATCCAGACTCCAACTCACACCTTCAAATTTCTTCCACCTTTTGTACTTCCTTGGCAAAACCTCTAAAAAACTAACCTTGAAAACGACAAGAAGTTTTAGCATTCCAAGTGAGTATTATAATTCTTGATGTTCATTAAAGAAACCTAAAAATAGGGACCCCATGCCCCTGAAATTATTTGCCTTGATGTATTTTACGAGTGTTTTCAGGAAGTTAATTACTGAAATTGATTTGCACAGTGCTCTTTGCACTAGACCAGGGGTCCCCAACCTCCAACATCTAATAATGCCTGATGATCTGAGGTGGAGCTGATGTAATACAACAGAAACAAAGTGCCCAATTAATGTAACGCACGAGAATCCTCCTGAAACCATTCCCTCCCACTTGTCTGTGGAAAAACTGTCTTCCACGAAACCAGTCCCTGGTGCCAAAAAGGCTGGAGATCACCCCCTGGCTAGACATCTGTATTTACATTAGTTTCCTATTGCTGCTGTAACAAATTACCACAAACTTAATGGCTTAAAACAACATAAATGTATAACCTTACAGTTTTCAAGGTCAGAAGTTCAAAATGGGTTTTATTGGGCCAAGATCAAGGTATTGGCAGGGCTCCATTCTTTCTTGAAGCTCCAGTGGACAATCGGTTTCTTTTTGTTTTCCAGCTTTGCTTCCCTGATAGCTCAGTTGGTAACAAATCCACCTGCAATGCAGGAGACCCTGGTTCGATTCCTGGGTCGGGAAGATCTGCTGGAAAAGGGATATGCTACCCACTCCAGTATTCTTGAGCTTCCCATGTGGCTCAGCTGGTAAAGAATACACCTGCAATCAGGGACACCCGAGTTTGATCCCTGGGTTGGGAAGATCTCCTGGAGAAGGCAAAGGCTACCCACTCCAGTATTCTGGCCTAGAGAATTTCATGGACTATACAGTCCATGGGGTCACAAAGAGTCAGACACAACTGAGCAACTTTCACTCACTTTGATAGGTACCCATGTTCTTTGGTCCCCGCCATCTTTAAAGCCAACAGGGGTTGGTGGAGTTTTTCTCACATGTCTCCCACTAACTCTCCTGCCTCCCTGTTTATCACCTTTGTGATTACAATGGGGCTCACCTGGATAATCCAGGACAATGCCCCTATATTAAGATCAGCTGCTTAGTGAACTTAATTCCACCTATAACCCTAGTTTTACTTTTCCCTTGCCATGGAAACAAATTGACAGGTTCTAGGGACTAGGGTGTGGCCAAGTTTAGGAGACTTCCACCTACCACAACATTTATTATCTATTGAGACAGCCTACTGACAGACTGCAAGACAGACAAGCCCTGTGGGAATCACTTTAATGGGAATGACAAAAAAATAAAACTACAATTCAGTGGGGAAAAATATAGAGATTAACACAGGGAGGTACACTTAGCAACAAAAGGCAGATGTACAGGGGATTTTTTTTAATAATAATTTAAAATACGGTTGACTGAAGTCATATGCTGTTAGAGATAAAATAGTTCTACATACTTCAACCTTTTTTTTTTGGGCCACATCACGTGGAATGTGGGGATCTTAGTCCCTCCACCCACCTGGCTAAGCATCGAACCGGAACCCCTTGCATTAGAAACACTGGAAGCTCAGAATCTTAACCACTGGACCAACAGGGAAGTCCGATACTTGAACATTATTTTGAGGAAAGACCTAGTGTAACATACCACAAGGAATGAGGTCATTATCCATCAGAATTTCAGGGACTGATGGGAACTTAAGAAATCATCTAGTCATTAAAACTAGTGGTCCGCTGAGACCCAGGAAAATTATAACTTTTCTAAGATCACTTGCTTAGGTAATTTCAGAAACAGGCCTTTAACCCAATTTCTTGGTTTTTAGTCAAAATATTAAGTGAGATGGCACAAAGAATAAATTGAATTCAGAACAATGTATTTAAGAAATAAAAGTAACATTTAACTAACTTTGAAAATACTGACTGAAGATTTTTCCAATTATAAGTTCTGCTTAAAAAAAAAAAAATAAGTTCTGCTTAATGTTTAAATGGTTAGCTATTTAGCAAATTCGCCTTTGTACAATAACTTGATGCTCAAAGATATTATAAACATGAGACCCCATATTTCATTCATTTAGTTTATGTTACATCATCGAGATCTTACTATATGCAGGCAAGTTCTAGGTGAAAGAGAGAGCAGTGAAGGGCAACAAGAACAAAGTCCTGCTCTCATCAATCTTCGATTCCTATGAAGAATCAGGGAAAAGATAAAAAACAACTGAATAAGTGTATCATATGTCAGGGAGAGGTTATAATTAAAATCACAGGGATCTGAAGGAAGATTAGAGATGTGCATTCTCAACATTACGTGAAAAATAAACATGATGTGCAATGTTAAAGAGTTTATGACAAGATGGTGATAAAAGATCTAATGTTTTAAGAAAACACAAATATACAAACACTGTTGTCAAGTTGAATGAGAACCTATTTCTTAACTCCTAACTAAAAATTAATACCAGTTAAAATCTAAATCAAGACAGAGTGGAACTAGTAAAAGAATAGACATATAGATCAATGGAACAGAATAAAAAGCCCAGAAATAGACCCACACAAGTAGAAACACTTTTGAAAAAAGGCACAAAAGCAATTCACTGAAAAAAGAATAGTCTTTTCCACAAATGGTACTAGGACAACTGGATATCCATATGCAAAATAGTAATAAAAAACCTAGACTTAGATCTTACACCTTAACAAAAAAATTAACACGAAATGAGTCCCAAATGTAAAATTCAAAACTATAAAGGTTCCAGAAGAAAAAATAGGAGAAAATTTACATGACCTTGGGTTTAGTGGCGAGTTTTTAGATATATATCAAAACCACAATCTAAGACAGAAAATATATGGAAGTTATACTTAGGAAATTTAAAGCTTTTCTGTGAAGGATACCATTAAGAAAATGAAGAAATAAGCCAAATATTGGGAGAAAATATTCATAAAACATGTATCTGATAATGGAGTTATATATAGAAATATACAAAGAATTTTTAAAACTCAATAATAAGAAAACAACCCAATTTAAAAGTGAGTGGGGACTTCCTGGTGGTCCAGTGGCTAAGTCTCTGCTCCCCAATGCAGGAGGCAGGAGTTCAATCCCTAGTCAGGAACTAGAAAGATCTCACATGCCGCAATGAGAATGGAAGATCCTGGAGCAGCCAAATAAGTAAGTAAATATAAATAAATATTTTAAAATAAAAATGGACAAAGAATCTGAACAACGCCTCACTGAATAAGATATACAGATGACAAATGACATGTTTATATGAAAAGTTGGTCAACATCATACATCAATAGGGAAACACAAATTAAAACAACAATAAGGTGCTATTACACATCTACTAGAATGGCTAAAATCTAAAACACTTTCAATGCCAAATGCTGATGAAAATGCAGAAAAACAGGAACTCTCATTCACTGCCAGGGGGAAGGCACAATGGTACACAGCCACTTCAGAATATGGTTTGACATGTCATAAAGCTAAACGCAGTCTTAACATGCAACACAGCAATCACATTCCTAGGAATTTATCCAATTCATTTGAAAATTTACATCCATACAAACAACTGCATGAGAATGTTTATAGAAGCTTTATTCATAATAGCCAAATGGAAACAATCTCAACAGGTAAATATATTTTTTTTAAAAAAGGTCTTCCAGGAACCTCCCTGTGATCAAGGTCAAGACTCTGTGTTTTCACTGCAGGGGGCTCGGGTTCTATCCCTGGTCAGGGAAGTTCCATGCCACACAGTGCAACCAAAAAAAATAAATAATAATCTTCCACACAATGGAATACTATTAAGAAAAAAAAGAGTGAAGTATGTAAAGCCATGCAAAAGTAAGGATGAATCTTAAGTACACACAGCTAAGTAAAAGAAGGAGAAGGCAATGGCACCCCACTCCAGTGCTCTTGCCTGGAAAATCCCATGGACGGAGGAGCCGGGTAGGCTGCAGTCCACGGGGTCGGGAAGAGTCGGACATGGCTGAGCGACTTCACCTTCATTTTTCACTTTCATGCATTGGAGAAGGAAATGGCAACCCACTCCAGTGTTCTTGCCTGGAGAATCCCAGGGATGGGGTCACACAGAGTCAGACACGACTGAAGTGACTTAGCAGTAGCAAGTAAAAGAAAACCAGTCTGAAAAGGCCACACTCTATGTGATTAAATTTATGTGACCTTCAGAATAAAGGTAATATTATAAAGATAATAAACAGTCTGTCATTTCCAGAAGGCTAGGGAGAGATGAGGGTTGAATAGAAAAGTACATGGGATTTTTAGGATGGTGAAAGTATTCTACATATTATAATGGTGAATATATGACATTCTGCATTTGTCGAAACTCATAAAACTTAACAGCATACAGAGAAAACCTCAATGTATGCAAATTTAAAATTATTTATGAAATTGAAAAATCCCAGAATGGAATGTAGACAGTGACAAAAGAATATAACAAACGTACAAAATAAATTCACCAAAGAGGTAAATGCTGACCTAAGCATCCTTAGAAGTAAGTGCAGTGTGACTGTGTATAAAATATAGGTTACTAATGAGAACCCACTATTTAGCACAGAGAACTCTACTCAATTCTCTGTGGTGATCTAAACAGGAAGGAAACCTAAAAAGAGGGGATATATGTATACATATAACTGATTCATTTTGCTGTACAACAGAAATTAATACATTATAAATAAACTATACTCCAACAAAAAATTTCTTTAAAAGACAATAAAATTTAAATTTTTCCATTTGCCACAAGATGAACAGTCTTGGAGTGTATTTTGCTTAGTGAAATAAGTCAGACAGAGAAAGACAAACACTGCATGATATCACTTACACGTGGACAATAAAAAATAAAACAAACCAGTGAATATAACAAAAAAAAAAACAGACACACAGACACAGAGAACAAACTACAGTAGGGTTTATCAGTGGGGAGAGGGAAAGAGGGAGGGGCATCATAGAGGCAAGACACAAACTAACTTATGTATGAAATAAGTAAGCTATAGGGATATATTGTACAACATAGGGAACACAGCCAGTATTTTATAGTAACTATAAATGGAGTACAGTTTTTAAAAATTGTAAGTCACTATGTTGTACACCTAAAACATACAATATTGTATATCAAAAAAACATTTTTAAAGAAATAAGTGCAGTGTGTAAGGGTAAAGGCCAAACGAAGTGTGCATAAGCTCTGTTGATAAAATTCTTTCTCACAGGGGGTATTTATAAACAATTCTAAAACCATCATATACTACATACTGAACTTGAAAAATTAAATAAATGATGGATGCTGGGAGCCAGATTTCTCATTGTTGGAGTGGTGTTGACAAACAACAGAAGAAAGCTCTAATGATCCATGTGGTAACAGATTAGAGTTGGCGCAATCAGTTCTGAGCTCATGTGTGCTGTTGTTGTTTTTCAGTCTCTAAGTCATGTCCAGCTCTTTTTGTGATCCCATGAACTCTAGCCCACCAGGCTCCCCTGTCCATGGAATTCTCCAGACAAGAAGACTGGAGTGGTTTGCCATTTCCTTTTCCAGGGAATCTTCTTGACCCAGGAACTGAACACACATTTCCTGCATTGGCAGGCAGATTCTTTACCACTGAGTCACTTAGGGAGCTCATATTTAGCTTAATACATATACAGAAGGATGCAAATAGAAATATTTAAAAATATGAGTGTGTATGGCTTACTATACACAATATAGCTGCTTGCTCTGTCAGCTGAGAGGGCCTAGAAACAACACAACTCAGTAACAATGAGTATGCCAGATCTTGCCTTCTGATGCCATTCTCCAGTAAAAGAAACCAGGGTTCCTTCGAGAAATGGCTGATTCTAGAGCTGGCCAAGGAGTATAAAGATGAGCTTAGCTATCTTGCAATGCTAGAAAGCGAGTGCTCAAAATAGAAAGAAAGAAAGGCATCAACACTGGGGATACGTCAAAGCGACACAGGAACCAAGTCAAAGAGCTCCCAATGGCCAAAGCTGGAACAATCTGAGCACCAAAATAAAGAAGTATTGCCTTCTACCCCAGAGTATAAAATAAATATTCATGGTCTATACTGATATAACAAATGATTGAATAAAGAAATAAAAGTGGGGTTCTTCCCTGGTGGTTCAGAGGTTGACTTTGTACTTCTAATGCAGGGGGCAGAGGCTGGACCCCTGTCTGGGGAACTAAGATCCCACATGCTGCAGAACATGGCCCAAAAAAATTAATTAAAAATAATAACGATGATGATTAAATTTTTTAATAATCAACAAATAAAGAGATAAACCATTAATTAATAAAGAAGAAGTAAACAAATCTCCCATGCAAAACAATTCCAAAATATTACCTAGACTCTCCCCTCACAAGGAGGTACAGCAGGAGTCCCTACTGAAGTGTGGGCTGAACATCGGCACTTCCTTCTGTGTCCATTATAGAAAGAGGAAATGTTTAAAAGAGCATCATTACAGTAAAGAAACCTGACAAATACTACGTCAGCCAAGTGATCAGGATTAGCATCAATAGTGACAGGTCATATGGATGATATGTGGTGAGATCGGTACTTCACCGCTCTAGTCTCACTCCCCAAACTCATCACCCTAGCTGAACCAGGAGAAAAATCTAAGACAAATCCCCAAATGAGGGACATGCCTAACCAGTACCCCCTCAGACTGTCAAAATCATCAAAAACACGGGGAGTCTGAGAATCTGTCAGCCAAAAGGAGCCTAAGGAAATGTGACGATTAATGTAATGTGGTATTCTGCATGGGATCCTGGAAGAGAAAAAGCACATCAGGTAAAAAAAAGAAGGAAATCTGAATAAAATATAGATTCTGGGTCATAATAATATACCATTATTGTGAAAATGTGCCACACTAATGTAAGGTGTTAATAATAAGAGGAAACAGGGTGGGCTGTATGGGGATTCTCTACTTTATTCACAACTACTCTGTAAATCTGAAATTGCTCTAAAATAAAGTTTATTTTTTAAAAATTCTACTAGAATGAATTAAAAATTCTCACCTGTGAAGGAAATAAGAATCATATGTTATTTCTCTAGGTATCAATTTGAACACATCTAAAAGTCTAGCACATTCTTTAAATATTAAAAATAAAATGAAACCTGATACATTTACAAGGCAGGAGGCCAAATGTTATCACTTTTTTAAAGTGTGTCATTTTTTTAAAAACAAGTATAAACATCCTCTGGATTGCAAAACTGATGCTTTAATATTGATTTTTTTCTTAAGTATTTGAAACTACTGATAAGATAATAGGACAACAAATTAAATTATGACAATAAAAGGGCCATTCATTTTAGGTAAAACTGTGGTCAACTGTGGGAGTCATTTGGATCTCGGTTTTTTCCTGCCACCATAAGAGCCACTGAATACTGAATCCCAGAGGTGACTCCTACAGGACTGGTAACCAGGATCACTGCTACCCGGAGGAGCAACAAGGCATCTTTCTAGACTCTATACTGAAGTCTGAAAATAGGTACTAGGTTACTTGGCCCATAGATACTTTTTTATTAATAATCTGAACTTGTTATCAATAATAAAATCAAGAGACTGATGACTGATCAACTATACTGCAATAATATATATCTTTAATTTGGAGTCTGAATGTAAAAAAAATCAAATTTCTACCTTTCTGTTTGAACAATGGAAGATCTAGCCACACCTGGCCTGCATTTCCATAGGGCAACAACTTGATGCCACCGAGCAGAGCTGTCCCCTGCAGGCCAGGCACTGCCTCTCTAGTTTGCCTTAACCCCATCACTCCCTGATTAATATCTCAATCCACTTCATTTATTATTTATAGCTCTACAATCTCCCACCCTATTACTTCTGAAACCTGAAAAACAACAAACGTGGAGACACAGCAACAATATCCATAAGCTAATACAAATAATATTATTTTTGTTTCATGACCCAGAAGTATCCCTGATTCATGTAATCAGGGGCAATCCTACTAAAAATGCCAAAACAGCATTAATTGCTTCATTCTGGTTCAAGAAAGAAATCATGGATTAGGGTGGATATATCATAGACAAAACAAGATACAAACACACACACTCCGTTAATTCCCATTTACCTTTAGGAACCTAGAATAAATAAAAGGATGGCTATGGGCTCATTCACTGAGACAGAGGAACAAGGCTCTGGGCACCTGTGCGGACCTCTCTCAGAGCTAAAACAGCCCAACGAGGTTGGTCCTTGATCGCTTGCTACCCTCCAGAGGTTCTAAAACCTCCAGGGCACTAAAACATCACCAAATATAAGAAAATGGAGAAAATGGTATTGACTAGAACCTGGCTCATAGAGGATTTGCTGTACGTTTTACAAAAAATAAGTGAAGTGAAGAGAAGTTGCTCAGTCGTATCTGACTCTTTGCAACCCCATGGACTGTAGCCTACCAGGCTCCTCTATCCATGGAATTTTCCAGGCAAGAGTACTGGAGTTGGTTGCCATTTCCTTCTCCAGGGGATCTTCCCAACCCAGGGATCGAACCCGGGTCTCCTGCCCTGCAGGCAGACGCTTTACCATCTGAGCCACCAGGGAAGCCCCAACAACAACAAAAAAAATCGATAATCTTCATTGCATAAAACGTGAACTCCACAAAGGACATGATAAAAGACCTTCTAGAGACAGCAGGACTAATGAGTGGGTTGGTTTGTTTCACTAAGGTGGAATATGCAATTTTGGGCAGCAGCAAAATTTTTTTTAAAAAGAAAAAAAGAAAGAGGCCTGGAGCTGCCACCAGAGGGCTAACTTCAACCTCTCCCAAGGCAGGGCCCTGCCTCTGTAGACAGTGTTTGTCCAACAAATATCTGAAGAATATGAGCCAGATTCTGAGCCTGATTGGAGCTCACTCACTTTTCTTGACATTTTCTTTTTCTGTTACATATATTCAATAAATTGAAAGAAAAACTTTGAAGTCAAGTTAGTTCCAGCTAGTCATCATCATTCATGTCCAAGAAACAAGATTGTGAGCAAACCTCAGATACAGAAGAAAAACACCACAAGTAAGTAGCAAACCTTATACTCTCATATCTAACAAAGGAGTCACAGAATAGCAAACAACTTGAGGCCACAGTGATATATACTCTTAAGGATAAAGTTGAAATTTTCCATTTTAAACTTTGAAAGAATGAAATTATTCACAAAAATATATCCAAGGGATAACTTTTGAAGCAACCTGCTAGAGTACATCTATGAAAGTATAAATACAAATATTTAATTATAAACCAATACTACAATAATAGCACATCTATACATCTTAAACTAAAAGATGACTAAAATAATCTAAAAGGCAAAGCTAAATTAAGCAGTGTAATAGGAGTAGCCACGTATTTTTAGAGTAAAACAAGTGCCACTTATGAAAATCCTGTAGTATCTAAGAATGCTTTGAATAATTCAGCTATATTTTCAAATTGTTTCCAAGCCTTTAACTTGGTACTGAATAACCTGAATCAATGGACTTTTTGTTTTCCAATTATTTATTCATTTGCTTAGTCTTCATAAAGGTTTTCCTGAAAAAAGTTTTCCTGGTTAGGAAAACTATCATATGCAATCCTTACTATAGCCACATTGTGCTTAAGAATACACATTTACAATATTCATTAGATAATTCACAATCTAGAATAAAATGAGTTTTTTGTAACAATTACAAATAGTCAAGGATGTATTTGATTAGATGGAGAAGACTCCATCACATAAAAGAACTGAATGTCATATCAAGGCAATGGGTCCCAGTCAGTCAGTCAGTTCAGTCACTCAATCGTGTCTGACTCTTTGCAACCCCATGAACCACAGCACACCAGGCCTCCCTGTCCATCACCAACTCCTGGAGTTTACTCAAACTCATGCCCATCGAGTCGGTGATGCCATCCAGCCATCTCATCCTCTGTCGTCCCCTTCTCCTCCTGCCCCCAATCCCTCCCCTGCATCAGGGTCTTTTCCAATGAGTCAACTCTTCGCATGAGGTGGCCAAAGTACTGGAGTTTCAGCTTCAGCATCAGTCCTTCCAATGAACACCCAGGACTGATCTCCTTTAGGATGGACTGGTTGGATCTCCTTGCAGTCCAAGGGACTCTCAAGAGTCTTCTCCAACACCATAGTTCAAAAGCATCAATTTTTCGGCGCTCAGCTTTCTTCACAGTCCAACTCTCACATCTGGTACATGACCACTGGAAAAATCATAGCCTTGACTGGATGGACCTTTGTTGGCAAACTAACGTCTCTGCTTTTTAATATGCTATCTAGGCTGGTCATAGCTTTCCTTCCAAGGAGCAAGCGTCTTTTAATTTCATGGCTGCAATCACCACCTGCAGTGATTTTGGAGCCCAAAAAATAAAGTCTGACACTGCTTCCACTGTTTCCCCATCTATTTGCCATGAAGTGATGGGACCAGATGCCATGATCTTAGTTTTCTGAGTGTTGAGCTTTAAGCCAACTTTTTCACTCTCCTCTTTCACTTTCATCAAGAAGCTTTTAAGTTCCTCTTCACTTTCTGCCATAAGGGTGGTATCATCTGCATATCTGAGGTTACTGATATTTCTCCTGGCAATCTTGATTCCAGCTTGTGCTTCTTCCAGCCCAGCGTTTCTCATGATGTACTCTGCATATAAGTTAAATAAGCAGGGTGACAATATACAGCCTTGACGTACTCCTTTTCCTATTTGGAACCAGTCTGTTGGTCCATGTCCAGTTCTAACTGTTGCTACTAACAGAAACTAAACATATAAAACTGTAAATCCACAGAAACAAAAATCAGACATGAGTTTCCATTCCAAAAGTAAGCTTCACTTTAGGAAAATAATTCACTATATGATTCCTTTGAATAGCTATAAAGCCTAATACATTCAAAGTGAAAGAAAGTGAAAGTGAAGTTGCTCAGTCATCTCCGACTCTTTGCCAACCCATGGATTATAGCCTACCAGGCTCCTCCATCCATGGGATTTTCCAGGCAAGAGTACTGGAGTGGGTTGCCATTTCCTTCTCCAGGGGATCTTCCAACCCAGGGATCGAACCCAGTTCTCCTGCATTGTAGGCAGACGCTTTACCATCTGAGCCACCAGGGAAGTCTCCATACATTCAAATTGGGGCTCAATTTTGATACTTGAGGAATAAGAGTTAATAACACTGTTGTCCAATGCTTTGTATCACTTTTTATCATTTGTTTTTAATTGTGATAAAATACATACAAAATTTACCAATTTGAACCATATTTAAGTACAGTTCAGTGGCATTAAGTATATTCACACTGTTGTGTAACCACCACCACCATCCAGGTGGTTTTCATCTAAGACTAGTTCATCTTACCAATCCAAAACTATACTCATTAAACAATAACTCAACTTCCCTCCTCCCATACCTTGACAACCACCATTCCACTTTCTGTCTCCATTAATTTGACTACTCTAAGTATTTCACATAAGAGTAATCATACAATATTTGTCTTTGGTGACTGGATTATTTCACTAAGCATAATATCATCAGGCCTCATCAGTCTGATAGCCTGTGTCCAGACTCAAGTTCCAAAACAGTTATATCAGATAGATTCTGCCCATGCAACAGCTGTCCAGGTGGGAAGACAGATCCCTGGAGCATTGTACTCTGCCATCCTCTCTCTAGCTCCCTCAGTCCACTGCATTACATGGCATAAATTCTATGAGAACACAGTCCACGGTTACTCAAAGAGACACTCCATTTGTTGCAAATAAACTGAAAGGGCAGATATTTTTATATTTAAGAAGTTACTGTGAAAGAATATGCTGACTTACTTGTTGCCATAATTATATATCTAGACTACTTTAAAGTTCAATTCTAGCCAAAATATTTTCTTAAAACATCAAGGAGTAATGTTGCAAAATGAAAACCAAAAATATAAGTATGGGTCTTTTATGAAAAATTCATTGAAAACCAAGGAATAATTTGTAACAAAACCACAAGTGAAGTTCCATATAAATTCCCCTTAAAAGTTATTCCCTCTGAAAACTTAATGTCTCATGGCTTGTTTTCCTCCATATCTTTAAAATTAGAAAAACAGAAATCATTTGGTGGAAAGAAAACAATTCTGAGAAATTCCACTTCCAGTAGAGACAGACAAGGTAATAGAGACCCTCCTACTGTGGTTAACTAAAAAAAGATGAACATTTTTTAAAATCTACTTGCAGGCATCACAGCATCAACAAGAGACTGAAGAACGGCCAAGCCAGGATACAGTGAAGAACAGAACACCAGGAATGGGAAAGCAGCATCGAGTGCCTTCTCCATGGGAAGATGTGCTGATTTCAGGGGGAGCATCTGAGAAACACGTCATGCCCTGCACAACCTCTCAGCTAGAAGCCAGAGAGCCAGGCATTCGAGTTATGTAAGATGATATGAACTTGAGTTTGAGCAAGCTCCAGGAGATGGTGAAGGAGAGTGCTGCAGTCCATGGGGTTGCAAAGAGTCGGACATGACATACTGAACAACAACAAAGACGATATCATATTGAACAAACGTATCACCAAAGTGACTGTCCAAATAGTCAGGAAACATGAAAAGATGCTCAACCTCATTAGTAATCAAGAACATGCACATTTTAAGCCACAGTGGAATGCTGCTACACCCTCACCAGAATGACTACAATATAAAAGATTTACAATACCTATCATTGGCAGAGTTACAGAGCAACTGGAAAACTCTTAAGACTGCAGACACAGTGCAAGATGGTAATGACCACCTTGGAAAACTGGCAGTATCTTCTAAAACAAAACATATTCTTACCATATATCATTTTCATCCCAAGGCACACATCCAAGAGAAATGAGTTCATCAAACTACATACACAACAACACTCATAGCAGCTTTATTCATAATAGCTAACAGATAAAAAATAAATGATTGTCAGTACAATAAACTGGTATATGCATACAATAAAATACTCCAGAGCAAACAAAAGAACAAGTATGCAGCAATAAACATGTTTAAATAAAACTAAGGAAACTGGTCTCCAGCAAAAATTGTATTCTACGTAAACTTAAAGGGTTTTTTTTTTTTTAGGATGAAGGTAAACATTACATAGAAACTTGGTTGTTAAGGAAGAAACGAAAAGTTCAAGAAATGGCAAATATGTAAATAGATTCACAAATTTATCCTCTTGATTTCTTCAAAATACACATGACTGTTCAAAACAAAAATTTATAGCATTGTACTGTGGGGTTTATAATTTGTGACAGTGGCTCAGATGTGTCAGGCTTTTTGCGATACACGGAGTATAGCCCGCCAGGCTCCTCCGTCCATGGAATTCTCCAGGCAAGAATACTGGAGTGGGTAGTCATTCCCTTCTCCAAGGGATCTCCCCAACCCAGGGGTCAAACCCAGGTCTCTTGCACTGCAGACAGACTCTACCATCTGAGCTACCAGAGAAGCCGTAACACATACAGGAACAAAATAATAAAGACTGGAGGATGGTGATAAACGGTTGCAAAGCCTTTCCTTTCACATGAAGTGGTACAGAAATTAAATAGACTGTGTCAACTTGAGGATGCATAGTGTTATACTACATCTACTATTTTAAAAAATAAGGAAAAGAGCTACTGCTAGAAATCTAAAGTTAAATGAAAATTTTATAAGAAATCAATTAACCTAAAAGAAGGCTGGACAGGAAAAAAAAATCAAAGAACATGCCATTATATATTTGCTCAAACCCATATAATGTACAACATAAAAAGTGAGCCCTAGTGTAAATTATGGATTTGGCGTGATTACAATGTGCCAATGTAGGGTCAGCACTTAGAACTACTGTACTACTCTGGTGGGAGATGTTGTTAATGACTCTCCATGTGTGAGGACAGGGAATGGATGGGAAAACTCTGAAACTTCTACTCAATTTTCCTGTGAACCTAAAACTGCTCTAAAAAATAAAGTCTATTGAAAATCAAATTAAAAAACAGATGAGACAAATAACAAATAATAAAGTTACAGACCTAAATCCAACATTAATAATCACATTAAACATGTATGGAACTAAGTGTCCAAGGCAAGGGTTGTCACATGGAGAGGATAAATTATGATATGTTCACACCACAGAAAACATCCAGCAATGAAAATCAATAAGCTCCAGTATATACAATTAGATCAATTTCAAATTTTGAGTGAGAAAGCCAGACCCAACAGGCTATATACAGTATAATTGCATTTAGATGAAGTTTAAAAGAAGGCAAAACCTAACAAAGTATACAGGGATGGAGATTTATATATAAAACACACACATGCATACACATACACGTGGTAAAACTATATGGTAAACTAAAACAGATACTACTCTCCAAATGAAGAGAGTTATGACTTCAAAGGTCGCATGAAGTCAGAGCTTCTGAGATGCTGATAATATTGTCTTTCTTGACCTGAGTGGTGTAAATCATTTATAATTCATTTTTGCTACATTTCTTGTATCTCTATTAAACTTGACAATTTAAATGATCAAAAACAAAAATCACTCTGAAACGACTGACTAAATTGTTGTTGCCATTTAGTTGTGAAGTCGTGTCTGACTCTTTGCGACCCCGTGGACTGCAGCACACCAGGCTTTCCTGTCCTTCACCATTTCCCAGTTTGCTCAAACTCACATCCATTGAGTCGGTGATGCTATCCAACCATCTCAGGTTTGAAATGTTAGGATGGAAACAGTCATAATAAAAGCACTCAGAAAAAGTATATTTAGAAAAGGCACTCATGGTGATAAAACACAGGAAAATTCTATACCGCAAGTTCAGTGTCACAAAATTTTCAAATTCATAAATATAATAATCATATAATGTTTCTTGATTAGCTATTTTCTAAATATGAAATTCAATTCCATTTTGGAATGGATAATAAACGTTTACCAATGACTAGGTCAATTCTTCCAAACGGTTTGAGTTTTTCATTACTCCAAAAACTGTACAGTCTTATTTTCAACACTAGCATAAGACTTTTCAGGTGACATATTTTGGTATATTTTGAGTTAATAGATAACCGGACAACATAAGCATGAATGAAAGAATGCCAGCTTCATAGAAGGTAGTTTCTTTCGTCTTCTTAATTAAAAATTACTGTGAAGCCACCCGTGTGCCAACCCAGGAGACATAAGTGATGCAAGTTCAATCCCTGAGTCAGGATGATCCCCTGGAGGAGAGCATGGCAACCCACTCCAGTACTCTTGCCTAGAGAATTCCAAGACAGAGGAGCCTGGTGGGCTATCCTCCCTGGGTCACAGAGAGTCAGACACAGCTGAAGCGACTTAGCATGCACGCATGTGAAGATACAGAAAACAGACTTGTGATTGCCAAGGTGAGGGATGGGAAGTTTGGAATTAGCAGATGCAAACTATTATATATAGGATGGATAAACAACAACAATTTCCTACTGTATAGCACAAGGAACCATACTCAGTATCTTGTGATAAACCATAAAGGAAAAGAATATGAAAAAGAATATATATATATGTAAAACTGAGTAACTTTGCTGCAGAGCAGAAATTAACATGGTAAATCAACTATTCTTCCACACAATTTTTTTAATTACTGTGAAAATCATTGGCTGGATGAGTTAACAGCTTTCACTCTCTTAGTCTATAAAATTCAAGTAGGTATAGAATTTTTTCACCCAAAGATTAACCTCTCTTACCTTTCACAGCAACAACAAAAATATCTAGAATTTTTAAATAGCTTTCTTCAAGACTTCCTTGGCAGTCTGTGCTCTCAATAGAAAGGGCACTGGTTTGATCCCTGGTTGGAGAACTAAGATCCCACATGCTGCACAGGACAGCCGAAAGTCTTTTTTGTTTAAAAAAAGAAAATCTTTATTCTTCTCTACCACTAATTCCAATTCACCCTCAGAGATTTGGGTAGGCCAGGTGTGTTCTCACATCACTTGGAGGTCGTGAACTCAGATGTGGCTTTACTCAGTTAGTGGACACAGGAACCCTGGGTGTGCTGGATTCGTAGAGCTGAAGGAACGCTTCCTCTCCCACATTTCCGAGCACTGAACTCAAGTGTCCCTTCTACGGATGACAAAATGAGCACAAGAAAAAGGCACATACACCTTGGGGCAGAAGAAAAACATGGTCATTTGATGCCATCTGTTTCTAATTTCCAGAAATTTTAATTCTAACATGTATACTTTTGAGGCAAGGGGCTTGTTTTGTTTTTTTGGTGCTAAAAGAGAGTAGGTGGATTTACGTCTCCAGTGGACCCTGGCACTGCTACAAACTGCACAAATGCATATACTACTGAATATGGAGTGATCTGAATTTATACAGCATCGAGTCAGAGGTTCTAAATCCACTTTCCAAATCTAACTGCCTCATCACCATGGCCAACCTCAATTTCTCTGCCTCCAAAATTGGGAAACTGGTTTCTTAAGAATGCTTAAGAGATACTGAGAAATGTTAAAATGTTCAACGACTAATCATGTATTACCCCTAAATAAGTATATCTTGATGTGTGGTATAACAGGGAAACATATTAGTTCATTAGTGATGCCATAACTAAGTACCACAAACTAGACGGCTTAAATTATAGAAACTTGCATTGAAAATTTAAATTTTAAAAAAAAATTTTTAAAAAAAAAAGAAAATTTAAATTTAAAATTCCGAAAGCTAGAAGTCCAAAATGAAGGGGCTTCAAGGCTGGATTCCTCTGAGCACTGTGAGGGATGGCCAGGTTCTCCTACCGTGTCTTCACACTGTCTGCCCTCTATGTGTCTGTGTGTCCAAATTTCCCATTTACAAATACATTAGTTATACGGGATTAGGGTCCACCCTAATAACTTCACTTTGATTACCTATGTAAAGATCCGATCTCTAAACAAGGTTACATTCTGAGATTCTGGGAGTCAGAACATCAATATATGAATTTTGAGTGGACACAATTCAATCTATTAATATGACATATACAGACATGTTTGTATGTTGTATATTATACATATGCATGTATATATGCTATGTATGTTTGACTGTAACTAGAACCGTTCTAATCAATTATCAAGACAATTTAATTGTACTGCTTTTCACTCCACTTTTTTTAAAGTTTTTTTTTACTGAAGCATTACTGATTTACAGTGTCGTGTCAATCGCTGCCATAAAGTGACTCAATTATACATATATATACATTTTACTATATTCTTTTCCATTATGGTTTATCACACAAAACTGACTGTAGTTCCCTGTGCTATACATTAGGACCTTGTTGTTTATTTCATTCCACTTCTAAAGTGTCTCATATCCCTAGTAACATGTATTTTTAAAACAGTGCATGGCATTTTTAATTCTTTCCTTTCTAGATTCATAACACATATCGCACTTACACATCCACGCTTCAAGGCTTAACAGAGGTGTTTCTAGTCAAACAGCCTGAAACAAACATTCAAAATAGGGCATACTTTCCAATGAAGGTAAAGATTATAGTGTAACCAGCAGGAATGTGCAAGCAGGCAATAATTTAACTTAGTAGCTGAGCCAAACCATGATAGTCCACTTGAAAAATAAAGAAATCTGAGAAAGTGATACTGTTACAATTGTTAACTATGGAATGCAAGAACATTTAAACTTCAAGTCATACAAATCCATCTCATATATTTATTTTTTTAAAGAAATGCTTATTCAGTACATTTGGGGTTTGAGAGCTTGAAAACAAATGAATCCCTTTTCCTGTTATATGCATGTTAACACCAAATGTAAACGCTATTACATGGTTCCAGTTACCACAGGACCCTGCCTTCATGCTGACTTATTTTTACCCATCTCTCAGAAGGAAATATTCATGGTTCAGGTTTCAATGGATTTGTTTTCACCCTTATGAAATGTACAAAGTGTTCCCCTCTTGAAACTTTTAACAAAAGGTGAAGAATTTGCCAGGATTCTTCAAGTGCTTTTGCTCTTTCATTTTGAAAACTTTTAAATAGTTTTTAAAAGATCATGACTGGTTATAAAGGTTTACCTAAGGCAAATCTGTCATATCAGTCATATCAGGTTAAAAATGAGATGACAGCTCACAGGAGTTTTCCTTTTTTGGGATTTTATTATAGTCAATAAAACATAAAATATACCATTTCTTAACCTTTTTTAAGATTTTTAAGTAACTCCAAGATGGTGGAATAGAATAATGTGTGCTCACCTTCTCCTGTGAGAACTCCAAAATTACACCTCACTGCTGAACAACCATCGACAGGAGAACATTGGATCCCACCAAAAAAAGATACCCCACGTTCAAGGGCAAAGGAGAAGCCCCAGCAAGATGGTAGGAGGGGCAAAATTGCATTTAGAATTAAACCCCATACCCGCCAGAGACGTTTGGAGACTCTAACTAACCTTGTGTGCACCAGGACCCAGAGACCCCACAGAGACTGAGCCAGAACTGTGTTTGAGAGTCTCCTGAGGAGGTACGGGTCAGCAGTGGACGGCTGCAGGGGCAGGGGCTCTGGGTGAAGTAGACCTAGGTATGGCATAAGCCCTCTTGGAGGAGGCGCCATTAACTCCACCACAGAGCCGCCAGAACTTACACAGGACTGGGGAAGCAGACTCTTGGAGGGCACAAACAAAAGCTTATGTGCACCAGGACCCAGGAGAAAGGAGCAGTGACCTCACAAGAGGCTGACCCAGACTTGCCCATGAGTGTCCAGGAGTCTCTGGCAGAGACGCAGGTCGGTGGTGGCCTGCTGCAGGGCTGGGGGCCCTGAGTGCAGCAGTGCAAGGATGGGACCTTGTCATTACCTCCACCATAGTCTGGCCTCAGGTCAAACAACAGGGAACACAGCTCCACCCATCAACAAAAAATTGGATTAAAGAGTTACTGAACATGGGCCCACCCATCAGAACAAGACCCAGTTTCCACCCCCCCCCCCCCCAGTCAGTCTCTCCCACCAGGAAGCTTCCATAAGCCTTTTATGCTTCTCCATCAGAGGGCAGACAGAGTGAAGACCACAATCACAGAAAACTAACCAATCTGATCATATGGACCACAGCCTTGTCTAACTCAATGAAACTACGAGCCATGCCATGTAGGGCCACCCAAGACAGACAGGTCATGGTGGAGAGTTCCAACAAAAAACGTGGTCCACTGGAGAAGGGAATGGCAAACCACTTCAGTATTCTTGCCTAGAGAACCCCAAGAACAGTATGAAAAGGCAAAAAGATAGGACACTGAAAGATGAACTCCCCAGGTCAGTAGGTGCCCAATATGCTACTAGAGATCAGTACAGAGATAACTTTAGAATGAACAGAAGGAACCAAAGCAAAAACAACACCCAGTTGTGGATGTAACTGGTGATGGAAGTAAAGTCTGATGCTATAAAGAGCAATACTGCATAGGAACCTGGAATGTTAGCTCCATGAATCAAGACATATTGGAAGTAGTCAAAGAGGAGACGGCAAGAGTGAACATCGAAATTTTAGGAATCGGCGAACTAAAATGGACTGGAATGGGTGAATTTAACACAGATGACCATTATATCTACTACTGTAGGGAAGAATCCCTTAAAAAAAAAAAGAATCCCTTAGAAGAAATGGAGCAGCCCTCATAGTCAACAAAAGATACGAAATGCATTACTTGGATGCAATCTCAAAAATGACAGAATGATCTCTGTTCATTTCCAAGGCAAACCGTTCAATATCACAGTAATCCAAGTCTATGCCCCAACTAGTAATGCTGAAGAAGCTGAAGGTGAACAGTTCTATGAAGACCTACAAGACCTTCTAGAACTAACACCCAAAAAAGGTGTTCTTTTCATTAGAGGGGACTAGAATGCAAAAGTAGGAAGTCAAGAGATCCCGGGAGTAAAGGCAAAAATTGGTCCTGGAGTACAAAACAAAGCAGGTCAAAGGCTAACAGAGTATTGCCAAGAGAATGCACTGGTCATAGCAAACACCCTCGTCCAACAACACAAGAGAAGACTCTACACAAGGACATCATCAGATGGTCAATACCAAAATCAGATTGATTATATTTTTTTCAGCCAAAGATGGAGAAGCTCTATACAGTCAGCAAAAATAAGACTGGGAGCTGACTGTGGCTCAGATTATGAACTCCTTATTGTCAAATTCAGACTTAAATTAAAGAAAACAGGAAAAACCATTAGACCATTGAGGTATGATCTACATCAAATTCCTTATGATTATACAGTAGAAGTGACAAATACATTCAAGGGATTAGATCTGATAGACAGAGTGCCTGAAAAACAATGGACGGAGGTTCGTGACACTGTACAGAGGGCAGTGATCAAGACCATCCCCAAGGAAAAAAATGCAAAAAGGCAAAATGGTTGTCTGAGGAGACCTTACAAATAGCTGAGAAAAGAAGAGAAGTGAAAGGCAATGGAGAAAAAGAAAGATACACCCATCTGAATGCAGAGTTCCAAAGAATAGCAACAAGAGATAAGAAAGCCTTCCTCAACCAGATCTGAAAGAGACACATGTACCCCAATGTTCATCGCAGTACTGTTTATAATAGCCAGGACATGGAAGCAACCTAGATGCCCATCAGCAGACAAATGGATAAGGAAGCTGTGGTACATATACACCATGGAATATTACTCAGCCATTAAAAAGAATACATTTGCATCAGTTCTAATGAGATGGATGAAACTGGAGCCCATTATACAGAGTGAACTAAGCCAGAAAGATAAAGACCAATACAGTATACTAACGCATATATATGGAATTTAAAAAGATGGTAATGATAACCCTATATGCAAAACAGAAAAAGAGACACAGATGTACAGAACAGACTTTTAGACTCTGTGGGAGAAGGCGAGGGTGGGATGTTCTGAGAGAACAGCATTGAAACAAGTATACTATCAAGGGTGAAACAGATCACCAGCCCAGGTTGGATGAAACAAGTATACTATCAAGGGTGAAACAGATCACCAGCCCAGGTTGGATGCATGAGACAAGTGCTCAGGGCTGGTGCACTGGGAAGACCCAGAGGGATGGGATGGAAAGGGGGATGTGAGGGGGGATCGGGATGGGGAACACATATAAATCCATGGCTGATTCATGTCAATGTATGGCAAAAACCACTACAATATTGTAAAGTAATTGGCCTCCAACTAATAAAAATAAATGGGGAAAAAAAAAAAGCCTTCCTCAGTGATCAGTGCAAAGAAATAGAGGGAAACAATAGATTGGAAAAGACTAGAGATCTCGTCAAGAAAATTAGAGGTATCCAACATAATAAAAGCTATATATGACAAACCCACAGCAAGCATCACCCTCAATGGTGAAAAATTGAAAGCATTTCCCCTGAAATCAGGAACAAGACAAGGGTGCCCACTCTCACCACTACTATTCAACATAGTGTTGGAAGTTTTGGCCACGGCAATCAGAGCAGAAAAAGAAGTAAAAGGAATCCAGATAGGAAAAGAAGAAGTGAAACTCTCACTGTTTGCAGATGACATGATCCTCTACATAGAAAACCCTAAAGACTCTACCAGAAAATTACTAGAGCTAATCAAAGAATATAGTAAAGTTGCAGGATATAAAATTAACACACAGAAATCCCTTGCATTCCTATATACTAACAATGAAAAAACAGAAAGAGAACTTAAGGAAACAATACCATTCACCATTGCAACAAAAAGAATAAAATACTTAGGAGTATATCTACCTAAAGAAACAAAAGACCTATACATAGAAAACTATAAAAACACTGATGAAAGAAATCAAAGAGGACACAAACAGATGGAGAAACATACCGTGTTCATGGATTGGAAGAATCAATATTGTCAAAATGGCTATTCTACCAAAGCAACTTAGATTCAATGCAATCCCTATCAAGCTACGAACGGTATTTTTCAAGAACTAGACCAAACAATTTCACATTTGGTATGGACATACAAAAAAACCTCGAATAGCCAAAGTTAATCTTTTTGAAGAAAGAAGAATGGAACTGGAGGAATCAACCTGCTGACTTCAGACTCTACTACAAAGCCACAGTATATGATGGGTACTGGCACACAGAAGAATAATAGATCATGGAACAGAATAGAAAGCCCAGAAGATAAATCCATGTACTATGGACAACCGTATCTTTGACAAAGGATGCAAGGATATACAATGGAAAAAAGACAACCTCTTTAACAAGTGGTGCTGGGAAAACTGGTCAACCACTTGTAAAAGAATGAAACTAGAACACTTTCTAACACCATACACAAAAATAAACTCAAAATGGATTAAAGATCTAAATGTAAGACCAGAAACTATAAAACTCCTAGAGGAGAACATAGGCAAAACACTCTCCGACATAAATCACAGCAAGATCCTCTATGACCCACCTCCCAGAATATTGGAAATAAAAGCAAAAATAAACAAATGGGATCTAATGAAACTTAAAAGCTTTTGCACTACAAAAGAAACTATAAGTAAGGTGAAAAGACAGCCGTCAGATTTGGAGAAAATAATAGCAAATGAAGAAACAGACAAAGGATTAATCTCAAAAATATACAAGCAACTCCTGCAGCTCAATTCCAGAAAAATAAATGACCCAATCAAAAAATGGGCCAAAGAACTAAACAGACATTTCTCCAAGGAAGACATACAGATGGCTAACAAACACATGAAAAGATGCTCAACATCACTCATTATCAGAGAAATGCAAATCAAAACCACAATGAGGTACCATTACACGCCAGTCAGGATGGCTGCTATCCAAAAGTCTACAAGCAATAAATGCTGGAGAGGGTGTGGAGAAAAGGGAACCCTCTTACACTGTTGGTGGGAATGCAAACTAGTACAGCCACTATGGAGAACAGTGTGGAGATTTCTTAAAAAACTGGAAATAGAACTGCCATATGACCCAGCAATCCCACTTCTGGGCATACACACTGAGGAAACCAGATCTGAAAGAGACACGTGCACCCCAATGTTCATCGCAGCACTGTTTATAATAGCCAGGACATGGAAGCAACCTAGATGCCCATCAGCAGATGAATGGATAAGGAAGCTGTGGTACATATACACCATGGAATATTACTCAGCCATTAAAAAGAATTCATTTGAACCAGTCCTAATGAGATGGATGAAACTGGAGCCCATTATACAGAGTGAAGTAAGCCAGAAAGATAAAGAACATTACAGCATACTAACACATATATATGGAATTTAGAAAGATGGTAACGATAACCCTATATGCAAAACAGAAAAAGAGACACAGAAATACAGAACAGACTTTTGAACTCTGTGGGAGAAGGTGAGGGTGGGATGTTTCAAAAGAACAGCATGTATACTATCTATGGTGAAACAGATCACCAGCCCAGGTGGGATGCATGAGACAAGTGCTCGGGCCTGGTGCACTGGGAAGACCCAGAGGAATCGGGTGGAGAGGGAGGTGGGAGGGGGGATCGGGATGGGGAATACGTGTAAATCTATGGCTGATTCATATCAATGTATGACAAAACCCACTGAAATGTTGTGAAGTAATTAGCCTTCAACTAATAAAAAAATAAAAAAAAATTTAAAAAAAAGAAAATTAGAGGTATCAAGGGAATATTTCATGCAAAGATGGGCACAATAAAGGACAGAAATGGTATGGACCTAACAGAAGCAGAAGATATTAAGAAGAGGTAGCAACAATACATAGGAGAACTATACAAAAAAGATCTTCATGACCCAGATAACCATGGTGGTGTGATCACTCACCTAGAGCCAGACATCCTGGAATGCGAAGCCAAGCGGGCCTTAGGAAGCATCACTATGAACAAAGCTAGTGGAGGTGATGAAATTCCAGTTGAGCTATTTCAAATCCTGAAAGATGATGCTGTGAAAGTGCTGCACTCAATATGCCAGAAAATTTGGAAAACTCAGCAGTGGCCACAGGACTGGAAAAGGTCAGTTTTCATTCCAATCCCAAAGAAAGGTAATGCCAAAGAATGCTCAACTACTACACAACTGCACTCATCTCACATGCTAGCAAAGAAATGCTCAAAATTCTCCAAGCCAGGCTTCAACAGTATGTGAACTGTGAACTTCCAGATGTTCAAGCTGGACTTAGAAACCACAGAGGAAGCAGAGATCAAATTGCCAACATCCATTGGATCATCAAAAAAGCAAGAGAGTTCCAGAAAAACATCTACGTCTGTTTTACTGACTATGCCAAAGCTTTTGACTGTGTGGATCACAACAACCTGTGGAAAATTCTTCAAGAGATGGGAATACCTTACCACCTGACCTGCCTCTTGAGAAATCTGTATGCAGGTCAGGAAGCAACAGTTAGAACTGGACATGGAACAACATCCTGGTTCCAAATCAGGAAAGGAGTACATCAAGACTGTACACTGTCACCCTGCTTATTTAACTTATATGCAGAGTACATCATGAGAAATGCTGGGCTGGATGAAACACAAGCTGGAATCAAGATTTCCAGGAGAAATACCAATAACCTCAGATATGCAGATGACACCCTTAGGGCAGAAAGTGAAGAAGAACTAAAGAGCCTCTCGATGAAAGTGAAAGAGGAGAGTGAACAAGTTGGCTTAAAACTCAACATTCAGAAAACTAAGATCATGGCATCCGATCCCATCACTTCATGGCACATAGATGAGGAAACAATGGAAACAGTGACAGACTTTTATTTTCTTGGGCTCCAAAATCACTCCAGATGGTGACTGCAGCCATGAAATTAAAAGATGAAATTAAAAGAAAAGTTATGCCCAACCTAGACAGCATATTAAAAAGCAGAGACATTACTTTGCCAACAAAGGTCCACCTAGTCAAAGCTATGGTTTTTCCACTAGTCATGTATGGATGTGAGAGTTGGACTATAAAGAAAGCTGAGCACCGAAGAATTGATGCTTTTGAACTGTGGTGTTGGAGAAGACTCTTGAGAGTCCCTTGGACTGCAAGGAGATCAAACCAGTCCATACTAAAGGAAATCAGTCCTGAATATTCATTGGAAGGACTAATGCTGAAGCTGAAACTCCAATACTTAGACCACCTGATGCAAAGAACTGACTCACTGGAAAAGACCCTGATGCTGGGAAAGAGTGAAGGTGGGAGGAGAAGGGGATGAGAGAGGATGAGATGGTTGGATGGCATCACCAACTCAATGGGCATGAATTTGAGTAAGCTCCGGCAATTGGTGATGGACAGGGAAGCTTGGCGTGCTGCAGTCCATGGGGTCGCAAAGAGTTGGACACAACTGAGTGACAGAACTGAACTTTTCTTAAATATACAGTACAGAAGTGTTAACTGTATGCACAGTGTCATGCATCAGATCTCTAGAAGTTCCTCATCTTTGAAAATGGATGCCATAACCACTAAGGACTCTCTGCTCCCCTCCCCTCAGCCTCATACACCACCACTATACTCTATGTTTCTAAGACTGACTATCTTTGATGCTTCTTATAAGTGGAATCATACAATATTTGTATGGCTTACTTCACTTTTCATTTCGTATAATGTCCTCAAGCTTCATCCATGTTGTAACATGGATTTCCCTCCTTTTAAATGTGAGTTATGTCCTGTTGTATGTACATACCATCTTTTCTTTATCCATTCATCTGCTGATGAACATTTGCTTCTAACTCTTGGCTATTGTGAATAATCCTGTAATGAACATGGGTATAAAGCTATCTCTGGGATGTTGTTTTCAACTCTCTTGTATATATACCCAGAAGCAGGACTGCTGGATCATATGATAAGTTTATACCAAGGTTTTGATTTAGCTTGTGCTAAATCATTTTTGAAATTCGTAGCTTTAAAGTTATTTTATTATAAAAACCTGGTACTTTAAGAACTTAAAAGTCATCATACATTTACTTCATTTTTTAGTTTGACCTCCTAGTAAATCTTTAGCTTCATTGATTGTGGCCTCTATATAAGAAGACTTACACCTAATATTAATGCTGCTTCCCATTTTGTCATTTGGGGTTCAAACCCACCTCTGTAATTGGTGTCACTGAAGGCAGATTTCAGTAGACTGAGAAACTTGTTTTACTTGAGGCTCCATATGCTTCATGGCTTGCAGAGAGTAATGGCCTGCAAATCCTGCAGCAGCAATGGTCAGTCCAACTGCTACCGCTGTACTGGCCACGGCACCCGCTCGGCTCCCCTGCCTCCTCCAGGAGCTCAGCTCATCCCAGCCCAGCAAGACTATGTCTCTATCACAAAGTGATGCAGCCACCAACTCCTTGCCAATCTTTTATCATATCTTTCCTTCTTCTGACTTTGAGTTTTCTTCACTCTTCTTTTTCAAAGTCTTTCAGGTAATAATAGGTTAGGGTGCTTATGTGACTTTTCTTGTTTCTTGAGGAAGTCTGGAATCACTATGAACTTCCCTCTTAGAACTGCTTTTGCTGCATCCCATAGATTTTGTAAGGTTGAGTTTTCACTTCCATTTGTCTCAGAGTATTTTCTGCTTCTTCTTTGATTTCACTGTTGACCCATTGGGTTTTTTAGTAGCATGTTGTTTAGTCTCCATGTATTTGTTCTTTCCCCATTTTTCTTGCTATGTCTGATTTCCAGTTTTATACCATTGTGGTCAGAAAAGATGTTTGAAATAATTTCTATCCTCCTAGGTCTTTAATTCATTTTGAGTTAATTTTTATATACGGTGAAAAGTAAGGGTCCATGTTAATCCTTTTCAATGTGGGTATCCAGTTTTCTTATCACCACTTGTTGAAGAGACTATCCTTTCCCATTGTATAGCCTTAGCACCTTTGTCAATGAGAAGGCTTATTTCTGGGCTCTCTGTTGTCTCTATTTCTGTCTTTATGCTAGTACAATTATGGGCATTTTTAAGATTTTTTTTTTTTGCAGTGGTGGGTCTTCCCTGCTGCACGTGGGCTTTCTCTAGTTGTGGTGAGTGGGGGCTACTCTTTGTTGCAGTGCACAGACTTCTCATTGTGGTGGCTTCTCTCCTGTTGCAGAGCATAGGCTCTAGGCATGGAGGGTCAGCAGTTGTAGCTCTCAGTCTCTAGAGTGTGGATTCAGTAGTTGTGGCTCACGGGCTCAGTTGCTCCGCTGGATGTGGGATCTTCCCAGACCAGGGATCGAACCCATGCCCCCTGCATTATAAGGCAGATTCTTAACCACTGGACCACCAAGGAAACCCTCAACTGTGTTTTGACCACTGTAACTTTGTAATGTGTTTGAAGTCAGGAAGTGTGAGGCTTCCAACTCTGTACTTCTTTCTCAAGACTGGTTTCACTATTTGGGATCCTTCGAGATTCTGTATGAATTTTTTATTTTTTTCTATGTCTTCAAATATATCATTGAAATTTTGATAGAGTTTGCAATATAGATAGTGACATGTTTTTATTCCTTTCCCATTTTCTTTTGTGCATCTATTATAGGAATTTCCTTTACCAGAGAACTTATTTCATATGTTTTAGTGATTATGAACTCCCTTGGGTTTTATTTGTCCAGGAAGGTCTTTATTTCCCTTTAACTTCTGAAGGGTAGTTTTGCTGAATATAGCATTTTTAGCTGACAAGTTTTTTTCCTTCTTTCTTTGAATAGATCATTCCACTCCCTTCTGACCTATAATATTTCTGCTAAGAAATCTACTTATAATCTTATACGAGTTCCCTTGTGACATAAGAAGTTACTTTTCTCTCGTTTCTCTCAAGATTCTCAGTCTTTGATTTCTGATTGTTTGATCATTTTGTATGGACATTTTTGGGTTCATCCTAGTTGGACTCTCTTAAGCTTCTTGAATTTGGATGTTCATTTCCTTCCTTAGATTTGGGAAGTTTCCTGCCATTATTTCTTCAAAGAAGCTGTCTGCTTATCTCTCTCTCCTCTTATAGTATATATTGGTCCATAAATCCCTAAGGCTTTTTTCACTTTTCTTCTTCTTTTTCTCTTCTTCATTCCTCTGAATCAATAATTTCAAATGAACTGTCTTAAAGTCACTGATTCTTTCTTCCGCCTGACCAACTCTGATGTTGAACCCCTCTAGTGAATTTTTCAATTCAGTTATTGTATCCTTTGGCTCCAGAATTTGTTTGGTTCTTTTTTATAGTTTCTCTTTGTTGATATTCTCACTTTGTTCATACATTGCTCTGCTTATTTTATTTACTGTGTTCTCTTGTGGTACACTGAGGTTCTTTAAAATTATTATTTTGACTTCTTTGTCGGGTAATTCACAGATCTTTATTTCCTCAGGGTCGGCTTAAGGTTTATTTCATCCACTTGATTGGTTCATGTTTTGCTTTTTTGTGTGCCGTGTTATTTGCCTTGTTATCTTTCTTAGGATTTTTCACTTAAAAAAACAGCCACCTCTCCCAGTCTTTATAGATTGGCCTCACGGAGGAAGACTTCCATCAATCATCCCAGCAACAGATTCTGGAGGCCTTTCAAACCTTTCAGAAGGTTTGCCTCTTCTCTGGGCATGCTGGGAGAAAGTAAGTCTGCAGATTTCTTTTTCATGAGTCTCTTGCTCCCTCTAATGTCTGTCTGCAGTACTGCAGGTTCTCAGACACCGACGTCTTCAGGCAACAAAACCAAGCCAGAGCCCTCATCAGTACTCCAAGTCAGGCAAGATAAAAACCAATCCCTCTGGTAGTTCCCCTAAAAGCTGGAAAGTCAAAGGTATGTTCCACTATTCTCTTTCCATTCCAAGGGAGAAGCAGCAAATTGGGCTTTTTCTCCCAATTGCTAGCTTTGCTAGCTTAGGAAAGGGGCTGGTGTAGATGAAATGAAACCACTTAGCTAACCCATTTCACTGCTGCTATTCTTGTCTTTGAGCTTGTAGAGGCATTCTCATGATGACTTTTGAGTTGTATACTGTTATTAAGTCAGTGTTTCTGTCAGAGAGTGAGTTCTGGAGCTTCTTATTCCACCATCTTTCTGACCACAGAAAGGTTTATTTCTACAATCTCACATTACAGCAAACTCAACAGAAACACACACAATAGAAGTCACCAAGAATTTATAGTAACAACTTTGATTTAGAACAAAGAATATGTAACATTTTAAACATCCACTTCTCTCTCTCCCTTTTTTTTCTTTTTGCATTTAAAGTTTATGAAGATATCATACTCATACCCTCTCACCCACCACTTTATCTCTGATTCCAGTCAGGCTACAGTAAATGGCTCTGTTCACGTGTAAACTGACTTTGTACTGGAGAGCACCTCACCTCAAACAGTAAACAGACTTCTCACTTCCTGCTCTGGGAGTCTGTCAGATGTCTTCAGAGGCTGGTAGGTGTCACGTGTATGTAACTCAGAAGTAAAGAGGTAAACCTCATGAGGCAACCGTGTGTGTGTGTGTGTGTGTGTGTGTGTGTACATGCATGCGCTCAGTTGCTCCATCGTGTCCAACTCTTTGCAACACTATGGACTGTAACCTGCCAGGCTTTCTGTCTATGGGAGTTTCCAGGCAAGAATACTTGAGTGAGTTGCCATTTCCTACTCCAGGGGATCTCTCTGACCCAGGGATCAAACCAGCACCTCCTGCATTGGCAGGCAGATTCTTTACCACTGAGCAACCTGGGAATCCTCAATCCTCTTCAAAGAGGGACAGAAGTTGATAAACAAATGATTCTTTCACAGTCACTTAGATGTATGATTCAGGGATGCAGACTCTGGAACTCACCAGAAACAGCAATTACCCTCAGAGGTAACGGAGTCAACTATGCATCATTGTATTGGCTTTGCCTTCTTCCCCATATGACTCCCTTTATTCCCTCACTTCCTCTCTTTGAGAGCACTTCCCAAATAACTAGTTATAACAAGCCTTTATCTTGTGGGATAGAGGTAGGCAACCCCAGACTAAGATGCACATTAAGTACATACAGCCTTATTCTATGGGATGTCCTTTTCTTTCCTATTAACAAGTTTAGGTAGATTTTCTTTTCTACTAGATTGTATTCTTTTTAAAGGTAAAAGGCCTCATTCACTGTGCAGTCCCCAATGCATGACATCATGAGTTTAACACATACAATAATTTCCCAATAGGTTTTTCAAATAGCCTTGCTATTCCTGAATGATTTATTATGAGAGACAATTTTCACAAGCTTGAAAAGCTAATCATTTATGCAGAACTTCCTTCATATTTAAATCCATTTTTCTATTTTTTTGTTCAATCCTACTTGCTTAGACTTGGTCAAATAAACTTTCCATAGATAATGCATCCCAGATATCCATTCACTGCTGATAATTTGGGGAGCTGTGCTGCACAGCTTGTGAGATCTTAGTTCCCCGACCAGGGACTGAACCTGGCAGTGAAAACACCAAGTCCTAACCACCGGATCTCCAGGGAACTCCCTGTAAATGTATTTTTGAAGCAATCTTTCTTTTGAGGTGACAATATGTCTGCCAGCAATGTTTTACTAAATTATAGAGCCCTATAAGAAAATTAAAACTCTGTATCTTGGATTTCTATTTCCCATATAAAAATTTTTTTCAGAAAAACATTCCCCCTGGACTGAAACATTTCTTTATATGGCTGCTCCTCCAATACTGAAGCTAAACATACATTTTCCTGACTTTTTAAAAGTAAATCAGTATAATCAAGCAATTTAAAAAAAATAAAAGCCTGCCACAATATGACTTTGAATGGTACTTCATAAGTTCAGAATATGATAAAGGAATCAACTCAAAACTTAAATAATACAAGCTTCATTGGTATTCTGTACAAGATAAGAAATATTGTGTTTGTTCTCAATAATCAATACACAATTAAATCAATTCTGAAAATACTTAAAATGTGGGCATACAGATGTCTTTTTAATTGAGATTTTCCTCTAATGAACATTAGGGCTTCCCTGGTGGCTCAGATGGTAAAGAGTCCGCCTACAATGCAGGAGGCTTGGATTTGATCCCTGGTCAGGAAGATCCCCTGGAGAAGGGAATGGCTATCCATTCCACTCTTGCCTGGAGAATCCCATGGACAGAGGAGCCTAGTGGGCTACAGTCCATGGGGTCATGAATAGTCGTACATTATTATGTTTCCCAGCTACATTTCTCTAGTGGTTTCTATGACAGATATAAACCCTGGCACATGAAACTTGGTAACTGGACACATTGGCAAAGGAGGAAGGAAAATGTGACAAGAAGATGCTACTTGGGGAAGCACACAATCTCCTTTGTTCATCTAACACAATATGTCAATACCAACAAGTCTCAGTTATGTACACTGTCCTTCCTACTCAATTACTGCAGAAACCCTTACATTAGCTAACACTGAGCCCACAGAATACAGGGCACTATAAACCTGACTGCCAAGATGTCAGAAAGCAGAGCTTGTGGTCAGCTGTCTTGGGAATACTTGCTCCTCCAAAGATACTGCAACTATTTTCATTTCACCATCTTCCCCATTTGCTGTGAATGCTCATGTGTATGATTCAGATCAAAGCAAACTCCTACCAAAACTACTTATAGATGTATAGCTGAGTTAGCCTCTAACATCACATGCCATTAATACTGGGTTTATATTGCAAACTGTGCAAAAGACCGAGAATCCTGTTGGATGGAAAGGATTTTAGGGGGCATCTAATTCAAACCCTAAGAGGTTAAGTGACTTGTACAAGGTGACAGTGTCAGGGGAAAGACAGGTCATGAACTCAAGTTGCTCAAGTCATCCACTCTATTGGGAGAAGTGGTTTATCTTGCTCCTACCCAAAATACCTTAATGAATATCCTCGTGTAATGAACAAACTAACATAAAAAACCATCTCTTACTTAGATGCTTTTAAATCATATTTAAACAAGTATCTGGAAATGTATTATTCTAAGAATAAGATAATCTGTAACCAAATACATTGAAAAATTATATTCACTTTGACAAATTTCAATTTGTAAAACTAATGTAGTTCAGACATAGACACAAACCTCGCTTGAATGAAGTTTCGCATATCCTCATCAAAACGCCACATTCATATATTATCACTAGTAATATAACATTCTACTAGACTCGAAGGTGCAAAAAGACTACCTTGCATGTGGAGAATTACTCTGCCTTACTTACTTAAATAAGGCAAAACTATTTGGTGTCTTTTTTTAAGGTTTTATTTATCTATTTATTTTTGGCCAAACCATAGGGCATGTGGGATCTTAGTTCCCTGACCAGGGATTGAACCCACACTCCCTGCAGTGGAAATGCAGAGTCTTAACCTCTGGACCACTAGGGATGTCCCTATTTGGTGTTTCTTAAGGTCAAGCACATGCTTTAGCTTTAAAGTTCCATCCTATGAGGTCAATGCAGGTCCACCAGCATTGACAGTCTTTAATGGGACAGTCTTTAATCCAGATCCATCATGAGTCACTTACTCTGTAAACACACACAAGTATTTTCACAGCACTGGGCTAGATGCTACAGAAGAATAGGAGATGAGTTTGAAACACACAGACTAGGTACAGGGCAGCAACAGCGAGCCAACTTTACATACATTTTCACATAATCGTCACAATAAGAGGTGCTATTATCCCTGTTTCACAAAGGAAGGAACACAGAAAACCTAACCCAAGGGTAGGTAGTGCTTTGGAACATCTGCACTCTCACCAAGAATCCCAACCCACCTCTGTGCCTACCACCACATTCCCCTGCATTTCATGAGGAAGCACTGAAATCTGTTCTGGAGTAGAGTTGATCATCCTAGACCCAGATTTGATATGTCTCCACACTGTACAAGAGCTTTGACTCTACAACAAGGAAAACTAGTGTCTAGATCCACTCAGAATTCCAAAAATTCACAGGAGTTACAGCCTTTTTGTCTGTAAAACAAAGATCCAAACAGCACCTACATCTCATGTGTTGTTGCATGAGAGGCTGAAATGACTGCAGAGGCATAAAGCACCAGAACACTGCACATAGCAAGCGCCCAATTAAAGCTGGCAGCGGCTTTCAAAATTACCACCATTCTTTAGTAACTATATTCCTCAAAACTGTTTCCTCGGAATATAGTTCCAAAGGAGAAAAAAGCTATGTAATTCACATTCACTATAAGGTGGTCTATAGCTGCAAAAAAAATTTTTTGATCAGATGTACCATTATCCAACCATAAAATTTTAATTCTGAAAAGTGCTTAGAAATACAAAAACATTTAATATAGTAGATTAATGATGAATACAAAAATCAGTGCTACAACTACATAAACTCCATGCAAGTAGTCACGGATGTATCTCAAGGACTACACTTCTCTTTTTTTTCTTTTTTTTTTTGGCTGAGCAGAGCAGCTTGTGAGATCTTAGTTCCCTGACAAGGGATCAAACCCACATCCTCGGCAGTGAAAGTGTGGAGTCCTAAACACTGGACAGCCAGGGAATTCCCAAGGATTACACTCCAAGGCAGAAAAATGAAAACAGCTATAGGATAGCGAAATGACAAATGATTATTTTTCTTTTTAAAAGTTTCCCTTATATTGATTTTTAAATTGCTGCAATAAAAAAAAAAAAGTGTGCTCTTAAGCTAACCCATAATATACTAAATAGGTATCTATGACATCTGACTTAATAGGAGTCTGTAAGAAAATCAAACCTGAGCTTGCTATGCAATAATAAAAACAGTACATTCCCTCCACAGAAATATATGGTTTGAGCTCTTCCCCCAAGTTCCTTACAGCAAGCCATTGTAAACATGTGCCAGTTAAAAATTATGCTCCTAGACTAAAATGCTTCAAGGTAGTTTAATGGTTTAAAGCTTCAGGGTGGAGAATGTTTTACTGCTAGGTGGCGCCAGTGGTAAAGAACCCACCTGCCAATGCAGGGGACAGAAGAGATGCCGGTTCGATCCCTGGGTTGGGAAGATCCCCTGGAGGAGGGCACAGCAACCAATTCCAGTATTCTTGCCTGAAGAATCCCATGCACAGAGGAGCCTGGCAGGCTACAGTCCATGGGTCACAAACAGTCAGACTAGACTGAAGCAACTTAGCGTGCACACACACTAGGTTCAAGGGTGCTGTGCTATACTCTAGGGTAAAGAGAATCAAAGGAAGAAAAGAATTCAAATCTTCTTTGGTTTTAGTTTATATGATTCCCAGACATGCTAATGATTATGATAAACAACAATCAAAGTTTTCGATGAAAGAAACAAACAGAACTCTAACTCTAGATTGGTCATTCAGTTATTTTCTAATCTCTCACTACCATTAACTGAAGCCAGGTTGTGGGATCACAGGTACAAGGAGCAGACAGCCTACAAATCTGCTGTCTCTTCTGCCTAATCCATGAATCTTTCCAGAAAATATTTTTGCAAATCTATCAAAAGCCTTAAAAATGTCTATTCCCTTTGTGCTAAAATTTTCACTATAAAGAATTTTTCCTACGGGAACAATTAAGGATGAAAAAAATGTTTTTCAGGCAAAAAGGGCTTGGGGCAGCAGTGTTAACACTCATTACCTGCTAATTCTTGAGTATCACACTACATATGACACTGGTACATGTTTAATATACAGTGTTTTTCTTATAACCTAGAAAGTATATTTATTCCATTTTAGCGATGAGAAGACTGAGGCTCAGAGAAGTTATTAACTTGCCTCAGGCCACACAACCAATGGGCTTCCCTGGTGTCTCAGAGGTAAAGGATCTGCCTGTCAATGCAAGAGACAAGGGTTCAATCCCTGGGTCGGGAAGATCCCCTGGAGGAGGGCATGGCAACCCACTCCAGTATTCTTGTCTGAGAAATTCCATGGACAGAGGAGCCTGGTGAGCTACAGCCTGTGGAGTAGCAAAAGAGTCAGCGGAGACTTAACAATTAAACAATACCACCACAACCATTAAATGATAGAGCCAGGACCTGAATCTGGGACAATTTGAATAGAAACATTAGGTTCCTCTCAATGAATGATCACCTAAAAAATGTTATAAAATGTCATAAAGTGGAAGTGTTAGTTGCTCTGTTGTGTCCAATTCTTTGTGACCCCATGGACTGTAGCCCAACAGGCTCCTCTGTCCGTGGGATTCTCCAGGCAAGAATACTGAAGTGGGTTGCCATTCCCTTCACCAGGGGATCTTCCTGACCCAGGGATCAAACTCAGGTCTCCTGAATTGCAGGCGGATTCTTTACTGTCTGAGCAAAAAAAAAAAAAAGTCATCATATTTAAGCAAATCATATGTCAAGGTTAATATTATAGAGCTATTTAAAATCCTGTTCTTCAAGAATCTTTAATGAGATGGAAAATACCCATGATACCAAAGTGTTTATCACTCAGTCGTATCCAACTCTTTGAGACCCCATCGACTACAACCTGTCAGCCCCTCTGTCCGTGGGATTCTCTAGGCAAGAATACTGGAGTGGGTTTCCATTTCCTTGAAAGAAGGGAGTTATGATCCCAGTTTAGAATTTTAGGGATACAAATCACACAGGGGTAAGAACCGTATCTATCTTGGTTTTGTCTGCCCCGCCCCCCACCAAAGCCCTATACTGTAACTGACATGTAGCAGGAACTCAATATCTGTTGCTAAAATAAATTATGTGTGAGCATAGTTTTTAGAGACCAGGAAAAAATACCCAAAATATTATCAGTGGTTACTGCTGGATTCTAGATTTAGGGATGCCTTTTGGGTTTTTTTTTACATCTGTTTGTATCTTCAAATATTCTATAAATTTGTATTACTTTCAAAATCTGAAAAAAAAAACACAATGGCTAATTTTCAAGTCTTATGTTTAAGCATCTTCCTATACAAGAGATGTACTTAAGCTCCAGATCAACTCAGTATGCAGACTAATACATGATTTATCATATTCATAGTTACAGAAAAACTACTTCAGAGCTAGAAAGTGATCATTATCTTTTTACATGCCAGTATCATAAATGGGAACAGGATTTAATATGTGTTACAAATATAAATGGTTTCATCAGCTACAGTTATTAGTAGCTTATTAGGTAGTAAATGGATTTATAAAAGTATAACATCCACAAAATGTGTCTATTAATGGTTTGTGCACTTTGGATATTAAATGCTGGTGCCACAAGGATTAAAAATCAAATGTGATGGCTTTTGCAGCAGAATGAGGGTTTCTTGCCAAGGTCATCCCCACACACTGCAAATCTACTATGGAGTAGTATTGAAACAGTGCCTCATCTCACGTGGTTTATTAAGCATTTTACCTAAAGGAATATTTATGGTCACTATTATCCCATGCATTTTTAAAAAATACTTATTTATTTGACTGCACCTGGTCTTAGTTGCAGTATGTGGGATCTTTAGTTGTCACATGTGGGATCTAGCTCTCCAACCAGCGATTGAACCTAGACCCCCTGCATTGAGAGCTTGGAGTCTTAAACCACCAGGGAAGCCCCCCAACCCCCCACCCCGCTGCCATGCATTTTTAAAGGTCTAGATTTTTTTTTTCACATTTTTCAAAAGCATTTATTAAGAAACAGGGCAGAGGAGTTATGAAGTACACAATCAAAGGAATGAAAGAGTTTACAACATAGCTTCTTCAGGCCAGTGGCAACTAAGAAATATTTGCTGGGTCAACACCAAGGGTACAGAGGACCCAATTCCATTTTCAATCCCATTTCTCTCGGCTGCTAACCCAACCAGCTCAAAACACCCTCCAAAGAGAAGTCAGATTGCCTTCCAAAACTTCCCCAAACTACTTCCAAGTTGCCTTTACGGCCTTTCTCTGCCTGGTCCCAGATTCCTTACCTAGACTTCGGGTGAGGTCAGCCAGACCCTGCTGAGCCTTCTCCACTCTTCCAGTCACTCTGTGGTCCCTTAATCTATTTCTGTTCCCATCCGGATTCATTTAATTAAACTACATTCATGAACCAGTTGGGCTGGCTTGATCTGCTGCCTTTGGTCAAGTTGCCTGTTTTTCTAAGCCTACATCTGAACTTGCTCTTTCTCCTGTTGGGAACAACTTCTTGAGCAGTGTCTCTGGCAGCTCCCTGGCCCAGTCAGTCCAGGGCTACTGTCTCCCCCAGACAGAACTCTGCACCCCTGTCCAACCCCCCACTTAACTTCCAGGTGGCTCTAGTTCTCAGCTAACCCGTCTAGGTGGTGGTTTAGTCACTAAGTTGTGTCTTAACTGTTGAGGCCTCATGGACTATAGCCCACCAGGCTCCTCTGTCCATGGGATTCTCCGGGCAAGAATACTGGAGTGGGTTGCCGTTGCCTTCTCCAAGGTCTAGATTTTTAAATAAACAGTATAAACTAAGGATAAGAACTGGTATTTTTATTAGCTCATCATTCTGGACAATTTCAAACAGCAAAACATGGCACAAATCTGATGATAATTCTATTATCAAACTGCCTCCAAAATGACTTCATTTTCTAAACAAATTCTGGCTTCATTGGCCAGATGCTATTGCAGTGACCACTCTAAGAAAACCCTAAAGGGAAAAAGTATGAACTACACTGAACCAGTCTATTTTATTTTATCTTATTTTATTTTTTGAACCAGTCTATTTTAAAAGCAACTTGAGATGTGTGGTGAGCCAGAAGGAAGAGGGAGAAGAGAAGGAGTATCTTAGAGTAATAAAAGGTAAAATGGGAGGGATGAACTGGGAGTTTGGGATTAGTACATGGACACTATCCACATATGGAAAGGATAACAACAAGGCCCTACTGTACAGCAGAGGGGACTATTTTCAATATCCTGAGATTAAACCATAATGGAGAAGAAAAGAAAAAAGAATGTATGTGTAGAACTGAGTCACTTTACTATACAGCAGAAATCAACACAACACTGTAAATCAACTATACTTCAACTTAAAAATACATTAAAAATAATGTTTTTAAAATAAGATTATTAATAAGATATATTAAAAATAATAAGATGTTTCTAAAAAGGTAAAATGGATGTATTATGCTGTATAATTTTAAATAAAAAAAAAAACAAAACACTTGACAGGCAGAAAAGAGTAAAGGAGAAAATGGCAGTTACAGTACTTATTGGCCCTAAGTCCTTTTTTTAAAAGGCGTAAAAACACAAGAACCACTTTCCATGATCAAAGGTGCTTTCTCTTTGGATTTTAGGTTTATTCCTGAACTAAGCCAAGAAGAAATTCCACCAACATAAACACTACCAAATAATCTAGATTTCCAGGAGTTATCAATGCAGGTCAAAGTCTCTGACACGGGTAAGCTTTTACATCAGGCACAACCTGGTGTGTCTGTCACAATGACTTCAGCTTTGCCCCTTGTGGGGAAACTATGGGTTGGATCACTGGATCCATTCTGATTCCCTTCCTCCTTGCCACCTCCTAGGAGAAGCTGGAAATGAAGTCACTTTCTTTCCCAGAATCTCTTGTAGCAAAGAGTGGCCAAAGAAATACAGACGGAAGTTCTAGGAGAGAGAATTCTTTGTCACATAAAAAGGCAAAATGTTGAATAAAAAACCATTTTTGTTCTCTGCCCTCTTCCCTGCAGAGACCACAGACTCATCTCAAGGTACAGTCCTGGCCAGGCTGCACCAATGAGGCCACAGCCATCGGTTGGGATGGCCAAGGTCGGGGGGAGAGTCATTTAGCTCCCTGAAGCCCTTGAGTAGCTATTAGGGCCTCGACCTCTCAGCCCCAGATATTTTTGTTTCAACGGGAAAATAACCCCCTGGCTTGTTTAAGCCACTCTATGTTGGGTTTTCTGTTAGTCGCAGCCAGATACATTCCTGCCTGTTAAAATCATCGATAGGACAAACTCTTTGTATGTTTTAACTTATCAATGATCAACTTAACCAAAGTCCCAGAAGTCTGCACAGAGGTAAGACTGATGGAGAGCACTGACTCCCTGCCTCTGTCACAGCATCCTCCCAGGACCCTACAAAAGTCAAAATTAGGACCCCAACCCAGGTCAGCCCCACAGCAGTTCCCGAGCTCTTTACTGCTGCACTCTACAACCTCTGATGTATTTTCCTTTAGCTTATAAAACAGTCTGAACCTTCAGTCCTGCTCTCTAACTCTACTACACTTATCCTAATAAACTACTCTGATTGGAAGAAGACTTTCACTGTGGGCGGGGGCAATTCATCAGCAGTTGTTTTTTGTTTGCTTTTTAAAAAGAGAGAAAGACTTCCTTGGTGGTCCAGCGGTTAAGACTTTGCTTTCCAATGCAGGGGGCCCATGTTCCATCTCTGGCCAGGGAGCTAGGATCCCACCTGCCTCCAGGCCAAAACACCAAAACAGAAAAAAACAGAAAAAACACTGTAACAAATTCAATAAAAACTTTTTTAAATGGTCCACATCAAAAAAAAAAAAAAATCTTAAAAAAAAAAGTCCTGGCAAGCATTTGCTTTCTAGTGTTTTGAAATCCCTCTCCATCACATGGCACAGGGCTGTTGTGACCAAACACTGTGTGCCTAGCCCTGTGCTCAGCATTTCACCCGCATCACCTCCTTCTGTGCTCACAACAACCCCGGAAGACAGGACTACCATGGTCCCCACTGTATAGATGAGCAAATAGAATATGTTATCCCAGGCCCCCAGCATTTTCTTCAAAGACGCCAATGAATGACATGTTCAGAGCAACATCAAACCACAAGGGAGAGTAACTGATTCTGAGGCTCATCTTTAGGAAAAACAATAGAAGAGACTGGCTTCACACCATTTAAGGAATGAAAAATTCTCAAGGCAAGAACCATCACAGCTAAAGACAGTGCAAAGACCTATCATCCAGCACAAAATCTAAAACTCCGCACTCATATCCAATACAGCTTTACTCATCATGTACTCAACCACCTTCAGTTCAGTTCAGTTGCTCAGCCGTGTCTGACTCTTCGCAACCCCATGAATCGCAGCACGCCAGGCCTCCCTGTCCATCACCAACTCCCGGAGTTTACTCAAACTCATGTCCATCGAGTCTGTGATGCCATCCAGCCATCAACCACCTTCACGAGGGGCTAATATGCCGGGTACACTGTGAGCTACCAGAAAGGCCAGTCATAATATTTAGGTAGCTGTGAATGCCCATTTATCATTTTAATAAATGAACCATTTATTTAATTCATTTAATTCATTTTCCAGTATACTAGATCTTCATTTTCAATAGAAAAATGTGCACTTTATGAACTACAGTTTATAATGAATACGGGTATTAGTGACTTATCCAGCACTTCCCATGTGGTCAGCGCTGTGATGTTTTATATACATCTTTTATTCTCTGAATAGTCACAGCCACCACAGGATGTAGGTATGCTCCTACATCAGAATCCTACATCACCCTCTTTCAGAAATGGGCTGCAGGTAATGAATTTTCTCAAGCTCCCTATTTAAAGGTAAGACCGGGACTCAAATCCAGATCTGGCCAAGAGTCCTTTGCCTTCAACCAGTAAGCTTCATAAAGTTATTGCATCTGTTCTTAATGTTTACTAGCTTTAATCAAGCCCTAGCTAGAAAACTCTATCCAGCTTAGCTCTTCTTTGTTTTCATTTTCAGCACTCCTCCATTTTCATATATTTTGGCTTCATCTCTCTCACAAAGCATCTAAAAAATTATTATCCATTTACCAAATCATAAGACAATCTTCACTAAAGTTTGCCAGATTAAAGAGATATGTAATTACATAACTGCTGCTCTTACTTTTAATCAACCATGCAATCAGCTGTTTTAGTAACTAGTTCTGTTCCTCAAGCAAACAGCAGTCAAAGATTCCTGTTGTGCCCATCACTGTCAACATGTAAAGACAGGTTTTGCTTCGTTTTTAATTTTTTTTGGCTGTGCCACATGGCATGTAGGATCTTAGCTCCCCAACTAGGGATCAAACCCACGCTCCCTGCATTGATTGGAAGCAAGCAAAGTCTTAACGACTGGACCACCAGGGAAGTCCCCAAAACATGGCTTTTAAAGTCCTTAACAGCAATATCCTAAAAGCCCACCAGACATTAACCTCAATTCATAAAAACAGGTCACTGCCTCATTCACCGCCAATACTTCTTTCTACGATAATATATGAGGAATTCTGAACTTTGAAAATGCCTGTGAGTCTAAACTTCACGTAGGAGCTTTCAATTGCATGGCATGTGTATACATTTTTCAATGTAAAAGTAAAAATATAATCATAAGATGTAAAACAATCCCAAAAGAAAAAAAAGGAAAAGTCTAAAGTTAACAAATTCCATATTTGTCTCTCAATGTTGGCCAGCACCAGGGCTATATTTCTGATTCTTCTTACCCACTGATTTCCTACATTCTCCCAGACCTTCCTCTAGACCACTCTTCGCCCTCTTTGTAAACCATAACTCACATTTAATTGACTGGATCAATACTACTACCCCACATGAAGTATGAAGTCTAAATTCTGAATATCAGTATTAAGTAAATCAAGAACAGTTTTTCTTCATTATTATAATGTTGTCCATGGTATTTACACCAAGGCCGACCACCCTCATCAAAACCTTAAACTTGAAAATGAATTTCCATTTACAAAACTGTTGAGTAATAAAATCAGTAATCTTCATTTAGATTCAAGCAAAAATGTCAGATACTGTGCATGGCTGTTCCAAAGTAATTATCAGCCAAAAAACAAAAGCAAAAAATAAAAAACTAGTGATTTTTTTCCTGCATTTTTTAGCCCTAGTGGATTCTATGTGTTATCAATTCTTTGGGGAGTCAATGATCATCCAAGAATGGCATTCATTTCTTTAACCACTACCCTATTGCCCGTATTTTAAGCTCACTGAATTTTTGGTCCATTGCGTAGAAGAATTTCTCTACTAATAAAAATACAACCCATTAAACATTAACTTACCCCCAGGACAGTCTCTCTGGAAACAAATTCCAAGCATTATAATCACCAATTTGCACTATGTAGACTTAAAGGCAGAGAATCTTATTTATCCTGATTTAAACTGGGAAACTGTACACATTTTAAGGCAACTGTGTGAAGAAAAATGGCAAATCCAAATTCACAATAATCAGAAACCCAACCAGGAAAATACAGACTTTTCTTAATTGGCACTTTTCAAAAATAAAAGCTTCCTACTCCAGGACATCTAACAATATTAAAATATTTGTTGACTTTTCCAAACTCCTACCTCATTCTCTATTTTACTTCTGCAATTATAAAAATGCAAACTTTTTTCCCTAGATATTCAAATATAGACTGTCAGAAATTGTGCCAGGCATTAAAAATAGATTGAATCCATGCTATAGTATTTATTATTATTAATAATGAAATAATAAAAGCAACTGATATATATATATATATATTAGGGCTTCCCTGGTGGCTCAGACAGTAAAGCAATGCCTGCAATGCAGGAGACCTGGGTTCAATCCCCAGGTCGGGAAGATCCCTGGAGAAGGAAATGGCAACCCACTCCAGTACTCTTGCCTGGAAAATTCCATGGATGGAGGAGCCTGGTAGGCTACAGTCCATGGAATCGCAAAGAGTCAGACACAACTAAGCAACTTCAGTGGCACTGATATATATTAAGCTGTTACTGTTTACAAAATGGTATGGCAAGTTTTTGTTCATTAGGCATTATCTCCTTTAATTCTCACAAAACTCCAACAGAAAGGCATAATACTAGCATCAGTCCCATTTTACAGACAGGCAAATTGAGACAGAGAGGTGTCCACAAACTGTCCCAAGATTCCACAGTGATTTGAACCTAACTCTTGAGTGATTCCAGTTGCCCACACTTGCTTTAACCACCTAGTATCAAGTGATGAGACACATGACTATGTTTGGTTCAGAAAACTAGTCTTACTCATTATTCCATGGTGGTTCTCTAGAGACTGTTATACAGGATGAAGCAAATCAGAAAGAGAAAAACAAACATCATATATTAATGCATATACATGGAATCTAGAAAAATGGCACCGATGAGCCTGTATGCAGGGCAGGAACAGAGACGCAGACATAGAGAACAGACTTGTGGACACAGTGGGGGAAGGAGAGGGCAAGACAAATACAGAGAGTAGCACTGAAACATATACCTTACCATATGTAAAAATAGGTAGCTAGTGGGAAGTTGCCATATAACACAGGGACCTCAACCCAGTGTTCTGCGACAACCTAGAAGGGTGGGATAGGGTGCGGGGTGGGAAGGAGGTTCAAAGAGAGAGGGGACATATGTATATTTATGGCTGATTCACATCGTTGTGTGGCAGAAACCAACACAACATTGTAAAGCAATTATCCTCCAATTAAAAATTTTCGAAAAAAAGAAAACCTGGTGGCTCTAAAAATTTGACTCTGGGAAGCATGCATGACAAAATGCCTTGGTACACAGTGCACTGAGTTCTATCGTCAAATGTGTTCAAATTTACTTTCCTAGAAGGTGTAATTCACTTACCAGTGACTGTGAAAAGTTAAAGCACTACATTAAATTATTAAAGACTTCTTTGGAGTTGAAGTGTGACTATTCCATTAATGCGTAGGTTGCTGAAGAAATGCGAACTCTTAAGACACTTTATCACAACAAAGCAATTTTAAACTGTCTCATGTCAGAATATCATATCTACAAATGGGAAGAGCCTTCAAATTTTTAAACATGCCTCACCCATATATCATTTTATTCTAAATGGAAATTAATTCAAAAAAGAAATCCACTTCTAAAGCTCAGGTTATGCAAGAGAGCTTCCTAGATGCTTACATCACTTGCCTGTGTGTATAAGCATGGGCAAGACAGGTAAAGAAGACATAGTATTATTAGAAGAGCCATCTGTCTTCACAACCCTCCAGATGTACAAAACAAACAAGAAACTTGCTGAAAGGAGAGGTATGTGTGTTAACAGTTCAACCTAAACAATCTTACACCAATATTTTTTCTGAATAAATTTAATATTTTGTTTTAAAATAGGAACTAGGCAAAAAGAACCATGGAACAAATGAAGTAACTAAAACAAGTTACTGAAATGCAACTGGGGTTTTAATTTCCAAATCTACTTTGCAATATTCCTATATGAAAAGTTTATCTCAGAAGTAACTCTCCTAGGACGTTACATAATTTACAAGAGGAAAAAAAGAGGGAGAAAGACAGAGACAGGACAAGCACAGGGGAGGTTTATCAATAAAAATAAGTAATAAGAGAGACAAGTTCACAGCTCATCCAAAAAACGCCTGCCAAATACTCCTGCTATTTGTTTCCACCAAGTTATTGTTTTGGAAAACATCTTGTTCTGTCTTAAAATAACCTGCTTAATTGTTCTAAAAAACCACTGCATTTCCATGGAGGGCTAAAGAGCTCCCACATTTCGATGCACTAACTGATAAAGTCGAAATAAGTTATGCAACAAGCCAAAAGAGGTCTAGAAAGCTCCTATCCTCCCCGACTTAAGGACACCAACTACTGAATGAATCCACCACTGCACCCTCAGTGAAAGAAATGCCTGGTCCCTCTATGGTATGTGAAGAACAATCATTCAAACTACCTTATTTCTCTGCTGCTGCTGCTGCTAAGTCGCTTCAGTCGTGTCCGACTCTGTGCGACCCCATAGACGGCAGCCCACCAGGCTCCTCTGTCCCTGGGCTTCTCCAAGTAAGAACACTGGAGTGGGTTGCCATTTCTTTCTCCAATGCAGGCATGCATGCTAACTCGCTTCAGTCCGTCCGACTCTGTGCGACCCTATGGACAGCAGCCCACTAGGCTCCTCTATCCACGGGATTCTCCAGGCAAGAATACTAGAGTGGGTTGCCATTTCCTTCTCCAACCTTATTTCTCTAGATGACGGAAATGAGCCACAGTGGCGATTACAAGTAAGCTAGTAATTAACATTTTTAGAGAAGATCAAAATGACCTTGGACATTTTAGTATTCACTCTAAGAATCCCAATCCTCCCACTAAGAATCAGAATTTGATCCCAGTCCTACATGGTTAAAGCTGTTACGACTGGGAAAGTCCCAGAGAAACGAGGGAGTTTAAAAAAAAAAAAAATCCCAAGTTGTGAAAGGCAAAGTCTGACATCCATAATACGGAAAGATTTTTATGAACCAAGTGTAACTCAAGATGTGTTTTATAAGCGTGTCAGGCGATGAACACACACTGCCCTCCAACCCAGCAGACTGCCCTGACACCATCCCCACGCTTTGGCCGCTCACCCCCATCCTGGCCCCTCTCACTCCCGGGCGGAGGGTGGGAGGCGGGAACTCCTGTCTTAAGCCTTGACATCTGCGAAGCGTTTCCCAATAGAGAGACAAGGCCCCTCAGCTGGAGGAAGTGGATACTGACAAGACAAGGGAGAGAAACAAGAGACAGAGCTAGAATTCAAGAATGCCAAAGAATAAGGAGAGTGTCACGCATACTCTGTGCCGTCCGACTGGGTCCGGATGGCACAACCGAGGTATCCAGACTAAAGCTGGCATCTCCAAAGTCCAAGAATGCAACTTGGGCGCGCGAGTACAAACACGGCCTTCGGCTTTTCTGAAGCCGGTTAAGTTAGCACAGGGTTCCCGGTGCCTGGAGACCTGGGAGGCGTGGTAGGGTGGGGACTCCCGCGAGGTCTCCACTACCTGGGTGTCCTTCGGCTCCGCGGGGGAAGGGACGAGGAACTAAGTCGACTTTGGGCCGGGCGCTGGGACGCGGGACGAGGATGTTCGGGAAGGTGTCGGGGGCTCAGCCGGGGAGTCCGAGAACGCAGGAAGGATGCCTACCTTGTAACATGGCCTCAAGTTTCTTCCTGTCCACGCGGAAGCGCTCCTCGCTCCACTCGGGGCTGTGCAGGGGCGCCCCGGCGACCAGGTCGTCCTCCGAGCCGGGCATGGGCGAGTCCGTGCTGCGCTCGCTATTGGAACCCGGGTCCGACTGCGCCGCCAGGTAGCCGGGCTCGCCCTGGGCGGCCATGGTGGGCGCGCGGCGCTCTGGCTCCGGCTGCCGCCGCTGTTCTGCCTGAGCCGCCGCCACCTCCGTTCGCCCGCCGGGCTTCACTGGCTCCCCGCGCCGCGGCGCTAGCTCGTGGCCCCGCGGCCGCCGACGCCTACGCCAACGCTGCCGCCACGGAATCCCATGCGCATCCCAGTCCCCGGCGCCGCCTACGCCGCCCGCCGCCCCGGGTCCGGGCCCCGGTCCCCGGCTAGTGACTGCACCGCCCCCTGCCAGCAACGCCCGCGCGGAATGAGCGCGCCGCGCCGCCCGCGCCTCCATCCGCAGGGCCCCGGCGCCCCCTCCCCGCCCGCCGCCCCTGCAGCCGCGCGCTCATTGGCCGGGCCGGCCCACGGGGAGCCGCGGCGGGCGGGCGGGCAGCCCCTGGCTCGCGCACACACTCGCGCGCACACACTCACCACGTACGCACTACCACTTTCCTGCGGTTACACGTCTGAATTTTGTCCCACACACATACTTTCACAGTTCTTCCATCACGGACACTCGCCGAGTTCAAGCACAGCACCCTTCTGAACTCACTCGAAGTACAGACACAGTTCCCCCTCTCTTGACCTACAAACAGTACACTCTAAAAGTCACAGCCCCAGTCGGTCCCACAAGTTTGCAACAGGAGGAAGGAGAAAAAGAGAAGGATTGCGGAAGAAACAACGTCCATCTATCGCAGACATCACCGTGGTCCTCGCTTCCATGCGGCTCACTCCACTCCGTGCTCAAAGCGGATATCCCCTCTCATCGCAGCCAGTGGCCAGCTAGTTGCACAAAAAGTGAACAAGAAGCTAACTCTTTTTACTGTAAGGAATGAGATTTTTTTTTTTTTTTGATTGAGGTGAGAGGGGAATCATTTTGTGTGATTCTCAGGGAACAGATTCAACTGATTTTAAAAAATTAAAAAGAGGGCTCGAGAGAAAAGAGGCTCTGTGATTGCAGTGGAGGTTAGCTATATTCAGCTGGCATCTGAGCAGGGCTGTCTTGTCAGGAACTGACGGCTCTTCTCTGTTCCCAAGGTCAGTCTCTCACAGGTAATGGGCAGCAACGAACCTCTGATCCTACCTGCCCAGGCCAGCTCACCCACTGCTACTCAAACTTGGACTTGAAGCACCAAGAAAAAGAAACTTGCTTGCACCAGGAAATCCCATTGGAACTCTGTTTTACCAGTTCACATAGATTCATACTCTCTTTTGTAACCAAAAGCACAAAGTTTGTGGGTTTGTTTTTTTTTTTACTTTTTGGGGAGGGGGTGCTGGGGATGAGAAGGCAGTTTGTCACCGGCCACAGAAGGAGACTTACTAGCCTACACAAGGGTCATGCCATGTCATTGGCATGAGCCTGTGGATGATCAGGCTCACGTTTAAGCCTGATCTATATCTACTATGTTCAAGATTAATTGAAATTCGTAGAGATTCATTTGCCTAGTTAACAAGAATTGGCTCTGTGCTGAGTAATGTGATATGATTTGACAGATGAGGAAACTGGAATTGTAAGAAGTCACATGACACGATTAAGGTCACAGAGCAGCAGATTATGGAGCTAAGAATTAAACCCAGGCCTGTATATCTGGCACATAATCTCTACAAAACCCTGCCTTGTTGAACAGAGAACCCTCCTGCTCAGAGTCACCTCCTGAAGAACCAAGAGCAGATCTATAGCTAAACTGTTTGACTCACCATTGTGTTTTCCTTCTCAGAACTTACTAATTACTATACAAAGCACTAATTTAAGCAGCAAAAGAGTTTATCAAGGAGGCTTCCATCAGGGATGTTTAATGTCTTTTTGTGTCAACATATATTTTGGGGAACTTCCCTGGTGGTCCAAAGCTGAGACTCCTCACTCCTATTGCAGTGGCCCAGGTTCTATCCCTGGTCAAGGAACTAAATCCACTAAGACAAGGTGCAGCCAAACAAACAAACATTTTGAAGGGAAACCTACTAAGTAATGGAAACTGTGTCAGACACAAAGAATAGTGACCAAAAACAAACAATATCCCTAGGCTCCTGGAGCTGACATTCTAGTGAGAAAGATAGAAGGTTAACCAAAAGTAAATGTATAAATCGCTCAGAAAAATAAAAGTCCCACCTATATTAAACATGACAAATAAGAGACTCAACATAAGAGAAAAGCTGTAATGAAGTAATTGGATTCAGTCAGAGAGGTCAGTGGATGATTCTCTGAGAGAGTGACTCTGGAACTGAGAATAGAATTTTGAGAAGAAATTAACTGGGCAAGAAAGAAGAGGAAAGAGCCTTCTCTGTAAATGATCATTTGATCATAATAACACTATTATAATCAAGTATATCACAATTATCTTTTATTTTCCAGTTGAGGAAACTAAGGCACAGGAGATTAAGTAACTTACCCAAGGTTGCACAAGTAAGATGTAGAATCAGGATTTGAACCTTGGCAATCTCCCTTGAAAATTAGGCTTGAAGAGTGATATGCTTAGCTACTAAGCTACACTGGATCTTAATAGAATTAGTGAAGCAAAGATATGTGGTTAAAGGAGGCAGCATGGGGAGCTAAAGGAAAACCTGAGTTGAGAATAAGCATAGAATGAGCTAAACGAAAACCTGAGCTGAGAATGAGCACAGCTGAGAACAGGAAATTAGATGGTGCTTGCCAAGGCAGAAGAGGTATGTAAGGAATAGAGCTTGTGAGCCCTACAGGCCAAGTTGAGGAGTTCTTCCTTTTTATCCCTAGAGCAGAAGGAAGTCATGTAGAGGCTTTGAGCAAAGGATGATGTACTTAGATTAACATTTTAAAAAGATGGCAGTGGCTACAGTATGGAAAACAGATTGAGGGACTGGATAAAAGTAGTTAGGTCAATTAAGAGACTATCCAGGAAATTTAGATGAGAGATGCTGGTAGCTTCCCTAGAGTGGTAAAGATGGAGATACATGACAGGATTTGAGAAATACTTTGGTGGTAAATATCATCAACTAGATGGATGATGGATTGGATATTGGCTGGTAGAAAGGAAAATGTCAAGAATGACTCTAGGGTTCTGGCTAGTATAAGTGAAGAGAGATAAGTGCCCCTAACTGAAATAGGAAACATTGGCAGAGGACTGACTACCTCAGAGGAAAGCTGAACAGGACATATGAGTTGAAACCTTCAAGAGGATATGTCAAGTAAACACTTGACATTTGGGTCTGGAGTTCAGAAAAGAGGTCTTGGCTAGAGACTAAAATGTATTATTTGTTTATAGGTGGTAATTCTAGTCATGTGCGTGGGTACGATTAAGGAATGAGAGGACAATTAAAAAGAACCAAGCAAAGAGCCTTTCAGAAATTCTAACAGTAATCATGGAGATGACAGTATAATGGGAAAGGTGATAGAAAAAGTAATAAGAGAAGAAAAAAAAAAACAAAGTTTTAGCATGTAAGCACAGGAAAAAGACTATTTCAGAAAGTAAAGTGTGATTGTCTTTGTATAATGAGGTCAAAAATTTTGGTGGAGGTCACTGGATCCTTAGCAAGAAAACCAGAATGGAGTGGTAGAGGAATGAATACAGCTAATGAAATGAATAAAGACAACAATTTGGGAGATGTTTGGCTGCAAAGGGGAGGAGATAACAGTAGCTGAAGGATAATGTGGGAAGAAGACGTTTCTTCTTTATTGGGTTGGTTGGCATTTAGGCTGGGTGATGATCAAATGAGTGAGGTTTGAGTACTGGAAAAACCACTATGTGTGATCCAGTTGACAGAAATGGAATATAAAGGGAAAAAATGAGGAATCATTATTATAGCACTTTGAAAACAAGAGCAGAATAGACTCCAAGATATAAGCAGAGGAGAAACAGTTCATCAGAAGATGAACAGAAGGGTATGAAAATAGGTCCGTTTGTAGATTTCATTTCTAGAACACAAAGGCATCCCATCTGATGGCTTTTATTCCCCCCCCCCAAAAAAAGTAAAAGTCAAAGTGACCTGTTGAGAGTGTGAGAGGAGAGCTTCCAGAAGTTCGAGAAAAGTAGAGAGGGGTGTGCGTGCATGTGTTTGTGTCCAGAGGTTTTAAAATAGCTTCTGCATCTGCAAAACAATGAACTGGAATGCTGCTGCTTAAAATCAACTATGCTTCAATAAAATTCTTTTAAAAGAGTGAATTGGTACTGTTGAGAGTTCAGTTGATGTCTGTAGTCTTAAATTTATAATGGGATCAGCCCGCTTGTCCTGACTTTCTCCACCAGTGCTAAGCTTCTTGGGTGCAGACACAGAGAAACGTAGGAGTCCTGCCAAACAGATGAAACACCAGGAGCCTGAAAGCAATAAAACAGTGCTTGATGGCAAATAATTTTCAATGTAGAAGCTGAAAATTCCTCAATGCAGTAGAATCTAACAAAACTATCAAACATGAGGACAAATTCATGCATCCATATGAACGGTCTCAAAGACCTCTCATATCTATCTGAAAAAGGTGTAACAGGTCACATGCCACCCAAACATGGGAGTCAATCAAGATGAAGAGAAAAACTTACAACTTGGAAAATAAGAGATCCAGTCCATAATAGAGACAAAGGAGCTCCACAGAATAATGGTGAATGTAGAACAAAAATTGCAATTGGTCAGGAGTCTGAGGGGTTGAGATTTCTTCTAGATTAAACAGACAGACTCTCTTGAGTATGAACGTATTGAGAGATTAAGAAATTTCATGGAGATTTTGGGGTTACATTCATGACTGGGTCATATAAAACTATTAGTAACTCCAAATATAACAAAACTGTGCTGAAAAGTTACACTAGTCTACATAGCTAAGGTGTAACTAGTATTTACACAGTTATAACAATGTAAACTATGGATACTAATCTAACCTAAATTATAACTAGATTAGGAATTGGCAGTTTGGGAAGTAGACTTGTGGGTAGTGGGGAGTTTGGGGAGGCAGTAGTAAAAAATGTTAAACCTCATCTGCTTTAGAAGAACATCAATAGATAATGACTAAAACTTTTAAAATCAAGAAGTAGCAGTATATGCATGTTATTTGGAGATATAGAGGTAAAAATGGAATAGAGCTGAAAGTTTTGGAAGTGGCTGCCTGTAGGAAATGGGAAACGGGAAAGGCATATGGTACTTAAGGTGGTTGTTACACAGGTCTTCTAGAACAATTTGATTCTTTGAACCATATGGACGCATAACTTTAATTATAGAAAAGCTAATGAAGTAATACACAATACCATTACTGAAATGGTTTATAAATAACAGAACCTTGAATTCACAACTTTGAGTGCTGTGCTCTTTCTACAAAAATTGATCAGAGTCGGTTGTTGTTATTGTTGTTGTTCAGTCACCAAGTCATGTCCGACTCTTTTCAACTCCATGGACTGCAGCATGCCAGGCTCCCTCAGTTCAGTCACTCAGTTGTATCTGACTCTTTGCGACCCCATGGACTGCAGCATGCCAGGCTTCCCTGTCCATCACCAAATCCCAGAGCTTACTTTGAGTCAGTGATGCCATCTGACCATGTCACCCCCTTCTCCTCCTGCCTTCAATCTTTCCTAGCATAAGGATCTTTTCCCATGAGTCAGTTCTTCACATCAGATGACCAAAGTATTGAGAGTTTCAGCTTCAGCATCAGTCCTTCCAAAGAATATTCAGGACTGATTTCCTTTACGGTGGACTGGTTGGATCTCCTTGCAGTCCAAGGGACTCTCAAGAGTCTTCTCCAACACCACAGTTCAAAAGCATCAGTTCTTCAGCACTCAACTTTTTATAGTCCAACTCTCACTTCCGTAACATGACTAATGGAAAAACCACAGCTTTGAGTAGATGGACCTTTGTTGGCAAAGTAATGTCTCTGCTTTTTAATTTGCTGTCTAGGTTGGTCATAGCTTTTCTTCCAAGGAGCAAGCGTCTTTTAATTTCATGGCTGCAGTCACCATCTGCAGTGATTTTGGAGCCCCCAAAAATAAAGTCTCTCTCTGTTTCCACTGTTTCCCCATCTATTTTCCATGAAGTAATGGGACTGGATGCCATGATCTCAGTTTTCTGAATGTTGAGCTTTAAGCCATCTTTTTCACTCTCCTCTTTCACTTTCATCAAGAGGCTCTTTAGTTCTTCGCTTTCTGCCATAAGGGCTTCCCTTGTAGCTCAGCTGGTAAAGAATCTGCCTGCAAGGCAGGAGACCTGGGTTCAATCCCTGGGTTGGGAATATTCCCCTGAAGAAGAGAAAGGCTACCCACTCCAGTAATCTGGCCTGGAGTTTGCTCAAATTCATGTCCATTGAGTACGTGATGCTATCTGACCATCTCATCTTCTGCCACCCCCTTCTCCTCCTGCCCTCAATCTTTCCCAGCATCAGGATCTTTTCTAAGGAGTTGGCTCTTCACATCAGGTGGCCAAAGTGTTGGAGTTTCAGTTTCAGCATCAATCCTTCCAATGAATATCCATTGTTGATTTCCTTTAGGACTGACTAGTTTGATCTCCTTGCTGTCCAAGGGACTCTCAAGAGTCTTCCCCAGCATCGCAACTCAAAAGCACCAACTCTTCAGTGCTCAGCCTTCTTTATGGCCAGAGTTAGAATAACTGACAACCATCTTTGTCTTCATTAGGTATATTTGTTTTGCCTTTATCTTCCTATGTCATTCAAGAGAAAAATAAATTTCAGTTACTCAGAAGGATAGGAATAGATCAGATGCCAGATAATCAATTGTGTATAATTTTTAATGGAGCAGGGCTCTCAAAAAGAAAAATCCCTAATGCTAATAAAAATGTATTTGTCCTTCTTTCCTAAGGTGGAAAAATAAAAATTGCTTACACTTCAAAAACAGAAAGAAAGAAACAGAAAAATCCCTGGGAAAAACTTAAATAACTAAAATCACCTTAAATCTTCAAGTTTACAAAATATGAAAAACCATAAGACATTAAATGAAAATAAGAAGTGACAGTTATCTTACATTTACTTTAGAAATGGATGCTGAACTCTGATTAGTGGTCATCTAATGAAAAAATTCCTCTGAGAAGTTTTACAGTAAAATGGATCAGTATTCTTTTCCAGATTCTCTTAATGAGTTTCCCTGAATTAATTTCTTCTAAGACAAAATACAGAACTATTGATCCTGACCTTACATATTTTTGTAAGAGTTTCAGAAATGTACATTAATAACTACTTTTCTATTTCATTTTAAATCCTTGGCCTTTCAATTTGAATAATCTCAATATATGGACAGATTATATTCAATTAAATGGCCTACAGAGCTCTTATCAAGCTCCTGCTTAGAATCCCAACTCATTCTCTTTTTACATTTCACAGTCCAACAACATGGAACAGTTTGTAATTCCTTGTCCAGTCCTGTTCTCTCATCAGAGTTCTGTGCTTTGCAAACAGTATTCCTCCAGCTAGAATATTTTATCCCCTTTCATTCACCTGACCTTCACAAGCACCTCACCATCAGACTGATGTAGGTTCTCTTTACCTTTTGTTCCCAGTGAGTGCTGTGCTTATTCCCATTAAAACAATTATCTTTGCATTTATTATCTTCACCATTATATCATCACTGTCATGGATCTGATACCTGAGTTCCTGAAGGCAGGAAATGTATCTTTACATTACTGTGTCTCCAACACTCAGCAATTCCCTGGTATAAACTGCTGTGCTGTGCTTAGTTGCTCAGTTGTGTCCGACTCTGTGACACGATGGACTGTAGCCCCCCAGGTCCCTTTGTCCATGGCAATTCTCCAGGCAAGAATACTGGAGTGGGTTGCCATGCCCTCCTCCAGGGGACCTTCCCAACCCAGGGATCAAACCCAGGTCTCTCGAATTGCAGGCAGATTCTTTACCTTCTGAGCCACCAGGGAAGCTGGTATAAATTATCAAGCTTTTAACCATGCAACTAGAAACATGTTTAAAAATCATTTTGTGATATAGTTTGGATAACTGTGTAACCAGAGTTCAACTAAGTTGAAGAAGAGCATAAAAAGAAAATTTAGAAAACTCTAATGCTAGAATTGTAAGCAGCTGATAGGTGGGAAGCTCTCTTCTTAATTTGCAACTGAGGAAGCAGTCTGGAGAAATGAGACAAATTGATTACTGGAGGACCACATTATGTGAAAGTCAACTTAGAAGCGTCAGTGTTGAACCTGAAAAGTTATCTGGTCCAGTCCTTCTAATGCCACAGTTCAAAAGACTGAGACCAAAAGACTCAAACAGAAACAAAGTTGTGCAAAGATATGCTTAAAACTTATGAAAAAGATGATTTTCAGCAAAGAACCATCCTAGAAACTAATTGTTTCATCTTTTTTTTTTCACTTTAACTTTTCACTGAAACTTTTTGGCCCAAAAATGATTGTTATGGTATGGCACAGTATACTTTAGAGGTCGTAAGTGAATGTGCTAAAACTATATAAAATTTCCCTGCAATGTCAAGTGAAGAAAGCAGCAAAGGATCCAATATTCTATTTAGAGATAGTTCTAGGAGAAGGCTTCAGAGAAGGCAATGGCAACCCACTCCAGTACTCTTGCCTGGAAAATCCCATGGATGGAGGAGCCTGGTAGGCTGCAGTTCATGGAGTCACCAAGATTTGGACACGACTGAGCGACTTCACTTTCATGCGTTGGAGAAGGAAATGGCAACCCACTCCAGTGTTCTTGTCTGGAGAATTCCAGGGACGGTGGAGCCTGGTGGGCTGCGGTCTATGGGGTCGCACAGAGTTGGACACTACTGAAGTGACTTAGCAGCAGCAGCAGCAGCAGGAGAAGACTTATTTGAAATAAACACAAATGAAGCAGTAAAGGAAGATGAGCATATCATGTATAATGTGAATGTCTTTTCAGACTAACAATAATGCCAAATACTTATTGGGCATTTATAAATTTGCTGGACACTGTTAATTATCTAATTTGGTTCTCACCACAATCCTATGAGATTGGTTACAACTATTATCACCATTTTAAAGAAGAGAATAGCTAAGGCCTTGAGACGATAACATACCTGACGACCCACAGCCTGGAGTGGTTGTGACTGAAACACAGAGACACCTGACAGAGATAATGTTCTTAACCATCACACTGGCTTTCTCTCCTATCTGGGCCTGATTACATGTAGGTAATGCAAACTGTTAGAGATGGAACCTGAGACTCACTGATGCTGGCAGTTTTCACATGTAAAAAGTAGGATCTGTGTTTAACATAAATTCTAATGCATAAAGCTCTTACAGAAAACTAAGAATAACAGAGTTATTCTGGTCAGAAAAGGACAAGGGAGTCTCACTAGCTCAGTTCTCACCTTTTCCTTCCATGATCCCAGGGTTCCAAAGGCGCACAAAACTACTGATCTCTCTCTCTCTCTCACACACACACACATACACACACACACGTTTATACCTGGATACAAATGAAGAATGTGTGCTCAGTTGTGTCTGACTCTGCCACCCCATGGACTATAGCCTGCCAGGCTCCTCTGTCCATGGGATGATCCCAATGAAGCATACAGAGTCAAAGTGACTTGCCTGAATTCCACACCTCAAAGCATCAAGGCATGTTCAGGGTTCTACCACTTTCTCATCAGAAAAAGAATGGTTTTGTGTTTCCCAGAAGTCAGGGGCAGAGAAAATCTAGTTGCAAGAGGATGTCCTAGGATTCTCTTACTATTTCAATAAAATAGGTTTCTGATAGAGAATATTACAAAAAGTGAAAGTCTTCATTCGGGTCTCAACACTGGGGAATGAAAAAAAAATTGCAAAGAGAATAGAAAGAATCAAAATGGAAGAAGAAAGTTAAACAGAGGACAGAAGAAAAGAAGAAGGAAACAAACTTTTCCAATCACTTACCTGAATTCTAACATTGCCCAATACTCCACTTTACCAAAATGGGAAAGGAAAAAAAAAAGCTATCAGTAGTGCATTGAAACTACCACCCATGAAGATATGTAAGCCTCTGCCTCACAGCTCCTGCAAGTTTCTGTCCAAGTTTCAAAGCACATGTTGATTGTGCTTTTGATCTACACTACCAGTATTTTACCCTGTCATCCGGGGTATCTGACCTAACATTCATGCATAAATTTATTCTCATGAAGCCCTGGGACTGAGGAAGATGGAATGTTTAGCTAAAAACCAGAGTAAGCATGTGCAAAATTGTACCTTCCTACACTTTTTTTTTTTGATAGATGGACTGACAGTCTGTTGGCAATGTGACTCTCAGATCCAGCCAGAAATGGAGCCATAAAAGCATCCACGCTTCAGGGATGTGAAAACTGGCTCCACTTCTAACACTGCACTCAGTTACAAGGTAAATTCCACCAATGCCACTTATGTGCTAAACCTCACATCAAATGAGAAGAAAAAGATTCCAGAAACAAGCACTGATGGGGCATTGAAAATGAGCCTTCCTGGGCAGCTTGTGGCAAGAATGGTTCGCAGCAGGAAAAGTGTAGGTCATCAAAGGAAGGACCAGGCCCCAAAACTATAGAAACGCCAGTGGGCAAATACATGGCACAAATTCCGCCACACCCTCAACTTCCAGTCACGGCTGACATTACTAGCTGATCACAGCCCCTTCCACTCCAGCTCAGGAAATGCTTCTCAGTGAGTCCAAAGAGCCAAGACAAATCATTTGCAGTTGACGCTGCATATAAAACTCCATTGCCATGTTGGATCCAGCACTGTGGTTAAGGGATTAGAAGATGAATAATCATTCAGATGGACCCAGGTTGTTGACCCGTCCTTCAGAGAAGGTGAGCCTAAGAGCAAAGGAAGTAAATATCCTACTCTATCAGCCAGCTGTTCCCTTCATGATCCCTGTGTTTTTGTACAGAGAAAATGAATGGGAATGAAATTGAATTTACTCCAAGTTCAGAATGTGGTAGTGAGCTACGTCCATATAGAACTACCAGTATGTACCTGCTCACAGTCCTGAACTGGACATCAGGAGACCTGGATTTTAATCCCCATTCTTTCACTAATTCTGTAACTTTAGGCAAGTCTCTTAATTTTTTAAAAAAATTTGGCCACACCCCATCCACAGCATCTGTGGTCTTATTTCTCCAGCTAGGGACTGAACCTGTGCCCTTTGCATTAGAAGTTGGAGTCTTAACCACTGGACTGCCAGGGAAGTCCCAAGTTTCTTAATTTTGTTGGACCTAATTTCCTTACCTATAAAAATTGGGAACAGGTTGATGTGGACTATATGAATTTTCAGGTTCCTTCCTACTTTAAATTTCCACGACCTAAAGAATGCTCTCTTATTACCCAGTTCAGCAATAGGCAGTCTAGGTAGAAACGGTTTGTCTAAAGAACAATGAATAGAGTAAAGGAAGTCAGGAAGACTGTCAAAATTCTATGTGGTAGAAATAGTAGCCCATAAAGGTAAAGGTTACTCAAAGTCAGTGTCACAAAGGGGTGAAAAACATAGACACTCAAATCAGAGCCCCTGCGTTCCAGGTATGATGGCACAGTCTTTACTTTTATTTGTTGTTGTTGATGTTCAGTTGCTCAGTAGTGTCTGACTCTGCGACCCCATGAACTGCAGCACACCAGGCTTTGCAGTCCTTTACCATCTCCCGAAGTTTGCTCAGAGTTATGTCCATTGAGTCAGTGATGCCATCCAACCATCTCATCCTCTATTGTCCCTTTCTCCTTCTGCCTTCAATCCTTCCCAGCATTAGGGTCTTTTCTAGTGAGTCAGCTCTTTGCATCAGATGGCCAAAGTTTTAGAGCTTCAGCTTCAGCATCAGTCCTTCTAATGGATATTCAGGATTCATTTCCTTTAGCATTGACTGATTTGATCTCCTTGCAGTCCAAGGGACTCTAAAAGAGTCTCCTCCAGCACCACAGGTCAAAAGCATCAATTCTTTAGCATTCAGCTTTCTTTATAGTCCAACTCTCACATCCATACATGTCCACTGGAAAAACTATAGCTTTGTCTCAAGCAAAGTAACATCTCTACTTTTTAACACACTGTCTAGGTTGGTCATAGCTTTTCTTCCAAGGCGCAAGTGTCTTTTAATTTCATGGCTGCAGTCACCATCTGCAGTGATTCTGGAGCCCAAGAAAATAAAATCTATCACTGTTTTCATCATTTCTCTGTTTGCCATGATGGTATCTGATGCCATGATCTTTGTTTTTTGAATGCTGAATGCCAATGTAGATAGATACAAGAGATGCAGGTTCAATCCCTGGGTTGGGACAATCCCCTGGAGGAGGGCACAGCAATCCACTCCAGTATAAATGTGTTACTTTCATGGCCTGTGCATTAGCTGTTTCTTGCTGTGTAACAAATCACCCCCAGATTAACAACTTAAAACAATAAACATTATCTGTGGATTTTAGTGGGTTAAGAATCCTAGCATAACTTAGCCAGGTGTCTCTGGCTCAAAATCTGTCATAACACTGCAATCAAAATGTCAATTGGAGGTACTTCCCTGGTGGTCCAGTGGTTAAGATTCCATGCTTCCGCCACAGGGGCCACAGGTTCGATCCCTGATTGGGGAACTAAGAGCCCTGTCTGCCACATGATGCAGCAAAAAAAATAATAATTTTTTAATTAAAAGTCTACCTAAAATGGCATATTGTCTCTGAAGAGCATCATACTTAAAATGAAAAATAACTTTGGAAAAATTAATGAAAAATTAAATTGTCTATTTAAATTTATTTCTTAAAAAAGTCAACTTGGAATTGTGGTCTCATTCAAAGGCTCAACTGAAAGACGATCCACTCCCAAGTCACTCACGTCGTTGTTAGCTATATCCAGTTCCTCACAGGCTGCTGGGAGGAGGGGCTCAGTTCCTTGCTGGCTGTTGCCTGAAAGCCTCCCTCAGATCCTTCTCTATGGGCCTCTCCTAAAGCAATACACAACATGGCAACTGACTTCCATCAGGATGAGTAAGCAAGAAAGCAAGATAGTGTGAGTTGCTGTAGCCACAGTCTTTTTGTGGGCTAATTTCAGAAGTGACATACCATCATATTTTTCATACTCTATTTATTATAAGCAAGTCACTTGATCCAGTCCACACTGAGGGAATGGGATTACATAAGGACATGAATACCAAAAAATAGGAATTGGTGCCACTTTAGAAGCTGCCTACCCCAACCTGGAATCAACTATTTTACCTTTTTAAACCTCAGTTACCCCTTACTTAAAATAGGTATAAAGTACCTACATCCAAAAGTTGTTGTAAAAATCAATGAATACTTTGTAAAACATTTAATTCCTTCAGTACCTGGAATGTAGTAAGTACTTGACAAATGATGGGTATTATTTCTGAAAATTGTTTTGTGTTGAGAAATTGGGAAATCTGCTGAGGAGAGAAGATATATTAATATACCTGAAAAATATAAATAAAAGAAGATTGGGGTAGGGTTAGTTGTATATTCTCTGAAACTCTCTGAATGTTCTTCCCTACCTCCCCCACCCCCCACCACCAAAACCCCAGATAAAACAGTCAGTTTGCAAAATTAAAAACTCATTAAGAATATACAGAAGAAAACTAGATGGTTATACATTCCTTCAAACCTCAGAATAGAGGCTAGTGGGAACAGTATCAGGAGAACCCCAAAACTGCCATCACGTACCCATTGGAAAGATCCCCTGGAGAAAGGATAGGCTACTCACTCCAGTATTCTTGGGCTTCCCTGGTGACTCAGACAGTAAAGAATTCACCTGCAATGCAGGAGACCTGGGTTCGATCCCTAGGTTGGGAAGATCCCCTGGAGGAGGGCACGGCAACCCACTCCAGTATTCTTGCCTGGAGAATCCCCACGGACAGAGAAGCCTCGGGGGCTACAGTCCATGGGGTCACAAAGAGTCAAACACGACTGAGCGACTAAGCACACACTCATTGGAAAGTACAGAAAGCTAATCTGAACTCACCTGAAACCAGGTGGGAGTCCTGCAGGAGGCACTGTGTAGGTGAGTACAAGGGGGATGGCAACAGGTCTGAGTGTTGTTGCTGAAGCAGGTTGGCTCCTGTGAACTCTCAAAATTAAGAAACCAAAGCTTGCTTTCAAGTCAAATCTCTGTATTGACGAAAAACTACTGGAAATAGGATTCAATTAAATAGGACAGAAAATAGGGGCAAATGAGAAAGACGATCAAATACAAATGGAAGAAGGGATCAGAGGAAGGTCTAAGGACTATGGGGCCGTGTGTTTGTATCTCTTTGCTAAAGAAATTCACTTTCACTTTAAAATGAGCAACAAAAATAAATTGAATTATGACAAGAGAAAAGGAATAAGAATTGAATAATGTAGAAGGTATCCCTAGAGATAATGAACATGTCAGACCTACCCTACAAAAAGCTGAAAAATGTAACTTACAATTTCAAAACAGGTGAAAAGAAAGGTTTTTAAATAATAGGAATTACCAAAGAAGAAATAAACTAGAATTGAAGAAAGTCTAATATGAATGGAGAAAATGGAAATTTGACAGAGAAAATAAAGGACTGGGGAAAGAATTAAACAAGTTTAAATTAAGAAATTAACTCTCGATAAGAAGAGACTAAAGATGTGTAACCACTGGTGGTCCAGTGGTTAAGACTCCAGGCTCCCAATGCAAGAGTTCAACCCCTGGTCAAGGAAATAGATCCCACATTCTGCAACTGAAACCTGGCACAGCTAAATAAATAAACACATTAAAGATAGTAAATGAACACAATGAAAAATACCTTAAGAGAAATGGAAAGTGGAAGGAGAAAAATATTTTAAGTAAAAAATAAAAATATATTTTTAAAGAAATCTGAGAGAAAGTGATAGAGTAGAACTAGAGGAGGAAAACTTCTACACAATATTGAGCTCTGAAGAAGAAAAATCAGAGCAATGGGACAGAGTAACACTAACAACTGTAATTTAAGAAAACATTCATGAAATAAAAGATGATATAAATCTACATATTAAATCAAATTTCCAGAACTTAGAGCAATCAACCTAGAATAGTCAACACTGGGACTATTCTAGTAAAAGATATTTTACATATATATTTATATATATATTTTATATATATATATATATATATATATCAGTTCAATTCAGTTGCTCAATCGTGTCCAACTCTTTGCAAACCCATGGACTGCAGCACACCAGGCTTCCCTGTCCATCGCCAAATCCTGGAGCTTACTCAAACTCATGTCCAACAAGTTGGTGATGCCATCCAACCATCTCATCCTCTGTCATCCCCTTCAATCTTTCCCAGCATCAGGGTCTTTTCCCATGAGTCAGTTCTTCACATCAGATGGCCGAGTATTGGAGTTTCAGCTTCAGTATCAGTCCTTCCAATGAATATTCGGGACTGATTTCTTTTAGGATGGACTGGTTTGGATCTCCTTGCAGTCCAGGAGACCTTCAAGAGTCTTCTCCAACACCACAGTTCAAAAGCATCAATTCTTTGGCACTCAGCTTTCTTTATAGTCCAACTCTCACATCCATACATGACTACTGGAAAAACCATAGCTTTAACTAAATGGACCTTTGTTGGCAAAGTAATGTCTCTGCTTTTTAATATGCTATCTAGTCTGGTCATAGCTTTTCTTCCAAGGAGCAAGCGTCTTTTAATTTCATGGCTGCTGTCACCATCTGCAGTGATTTTGGAGCCTCCAAAAATAAGGTGTGTATATATATATATATATATATATTTATATTTATATATACATATAATTTTTTTGGCTTGCAGCATAGCATGCAAGATCTTAGTTCCCCATCCAGGGATTCTGTGCCCCCTGTAGTGGAAGAACAGAGTCTTAACCATTGGACCACCAAGGAAGTCCCAATGTATTATATTTTAAATTAAAAGAAAAAATTCTCTGGACTACCAGGCAAAAAAGACCAAATCATTTATAAGTAACAGTAATAAGATCATAATTAGACTTCACAACAGGAACACTTTGTGCCATGAGACAAATAATATATTTGAAGTATTCAAAAAGATAAAATTTGAGGCATTCAAGAAAAGAAATAAGAAAACTCCCATATCAAGGATTCTATAACCAGCTAAACTTGTTTAATAATATAACAAGGCAACAGATAAACTGTTGTGAATATACTTAGGAAATAATGCTCCTATGAGCCCTTCTTACAGAGTCTTCTAAGGAATCTACTTTAAACTCTCATCACACAAAATGATTTGGAAGATATCCAACATAAGGACTAAACATTAAATTATGATTAGAAACTAAGGCTAAATTATGGTTATAAAGGAGATAGTGTAGTATGTAATGTCTCTGTATACTGACAATGAAGACTCAGAAAAACTGAAAGAAAGGAGGGAAAAACAGGAAGGGATATGAAAAATAGAAAAATCTTTTTTTTAAGAGCTTTTGATGTAGACCATTTTTTTTAATTCTTTATCAAATTTTTACTGCAATATTGCTTCTGTTTTATGTTTTGGTTTTTTAAAATCCCTGACCAGGAGTCTAATGCACAGCCCCTGAACAATCTTAAAAGGAAAGAGAGAAGGAAAAGAACAAGATAACTAACAAGATCATACACTATCATCACCCTCATAGGCATTAGCTGTGTTAGGAAAGTCATCTTCAGCAGAAATCAGTAAGAAGAATATCTATAAGGATTGCTCTAAGCCTTTTGCCTTTTAATAGCTCTATATTCTGCATTATGAAGAAGAAATTTCAGATATGAAAAATTTCAGAATGAAATTTCTATGATGCCTTTTTTTTTTTATTCTTTTGGTTGCACTACTCAACACGTGGGATCTTAGTTCCCCAACCAGGGATTGAACCCAAAGCCAAGGCAGTGAAAGTGCCAAGTCCTAACCACTGAACTGCCAGGAATTCCCTCTGGTGCCTTTCTTAAAGTGTAGTCCAAGGTCATCTATATTAGATTTACTTAGAGTACTTATTAAAAATACAAATTTATGGGACTCTTCCCAAACTGAATCTAAATCTCACAGTGAGAGATGGAGGAGGAGTCCTTGAAAATTTATACATTAAATGTTCTCCAGAAGATCCAGGATTCATTTGAAAATCACTATTCTAAATTCTTTTTCCAACAAAACATCATCTCCATGTCCAGGTATAATCCCTTTCTCTACAGTTGGATCTTGGTGACTGGAACACAAATGGAGTAATAAGGTATCCAATTACATATTCTTTTTTTTAATAAAAGAGAAATAAAACACTTAGATGATATTTTTTCCTCTTGAAATTCAACTTCCAGACCCATCCTTCAACCCATGTCCAAACACATTATTCAAAAATCCAAACCATCCAAACCCACATATTTGTGATTGAATTCCTCCCTCAAATATGTTTCGGTTACTGCCATATTTTAACTCCAAGCTAAATTCTACCATCAGTTATGCTGCTCAATATTCCTTGATCATAGCCCATACTTTGTAAAAACAAATGGAATCTGTATTTAATTCCTATATTAAAATTGCTTTTGCATAGTATAATTTGCATTTTATGAGGCCACAGGCAAAATGTCTAAAATAACATTTAAAGGGAGCATATGATTAGCTAGACAGAAGTGGAAATAGTGTATTGAAAAAGCTCAAGGTCAAACCAACAATTAAACACACACACACACTTGCTCTTCCTGGCAAAGATCAGTATATTTTTTAATTCTTTCTTCTTTCTGTTAGCCCTGTTACCACTGTGGTTAGTTACTTTTCCTTTCCCATTGGTACAATATCTCTGACATTTCCACATATAATATCTGATCCACACACACAGAAAAGCAGAAGGTGGAAAGAATCAATGGAGGTTATTTACCCATGTTCACTGTCCGCTTGATTGATCTCCATGTTCACATTTTTGAGACTCAAATGTCACTTCCTCAGGGGAGACTTTCCTATCTATTACCATCCCAAAGTCAGAACTGACCACTCCTCTAAGTGTCCTCAAGGCATTGTTAGGTATACCTGATTCTCCCATGAGCATGTGTGCGTGGTAAGTCGCTTCAGTCATGTCCAACTCTTTGTGACCCCATGAACTGTAACCCACCAGGTTCCTCTGTCCATGGGGATTCTCCAGGCAAGAATACTGGAGTGGGTTGCCATGCCCTCCTCCAGGGCATCTTCCTAACCCAGGGATCAAACCCAGGTCTCCCGCATTGCAGGTGGATTCTTTACTGACTGAGCTACCAAGGAAGCCCAAGAATACTGGAGAGGGTAGCCTATCCCTTCTCCAGGGGATCTTCCCACCCCAGGAATCGAGTTAGGGTCTCCTGCATTGCAGGTGGAGTCTTTACCAGCTGAGCTACCAGGGAAGCCCCGATTCTGTCATGGTATCTGACAATTCAGTCACTGCATACATAGTCATCTTTATCTATTAGATCATTAAGTCCCTTAAGAGCAGGCGCAATCTCCTTATATCCCTAGCACTAAACAAAGTTAACACAGTGTAGGCACTAAATAAAGTGAATAAATTAATGTCCTGCTTCTCAGCAAAACTGAATAAAAAGTGGAAATTGTAAAATAATCAGGAGTACCGCTCAAGCAGAACCAAAGTGATTTCTCCCCCGCCTTTTTCCTTAAGTGACTGGCTGTTTTGACACAAATACATGGTTTTTACATGATTGTTTTCATAGACTATAAAAGGAGAGCTACTTCAAGGGGTCTTCCCTGGCGGTCCAGTTGTTAAGACTCTGCACTTCCAGTACAGGGGGCTAGGGTTCAATCCCTGGTGGGGGAGCTAGGATCCCACATGCTGCCCATGTGTGGCCAAAATAAAACAAAAACACAAAAGAAGAGCTACTTCAAGGAAGGGATTAAATAACAGAAGTAGAAAAGAAGGACTAGCCCTTGTTATATGGTGTCTATTTATATTCTACAACCATTTACTACAAATCTGACGCTGGTTCTAAATATGTCAGGTAGAATGCAGAGTTGGATTAAGTGTTCAAATTCTCAGGTGAATAATGCCAACATTTCCCCCAAATCTCCTTTCAAATATTAAATTGATATATGAAGTTCTTCAATTTTAAGTTTTTCTCTCAGAAAGTTTTTTAAGATAATTTTGGAAACCATTGCTTATTTGTTGACAAAATTAATCAGATTTTCTTACTAAGCATAGATTAATGGCGCATTCAATTACCATGTCTTAGGCTTTAGTTAGACAACTTGTCTTTTTCATAGGCTTCTTTGTTTGTGGTTATGGGTTAATAATAACTCACAATGAGAGAAACAGGAACATCCAGGTCACTGTGCCAGGGATTAAGCTCCTGTCAGCTGCAAACTCACACTTTTATAGAAAGTGGGTTGGCTAAAAACTTCGTTCAGGTTTTTCAGTAAGATGTAATGGAAAACCAGAACGAAATTTTTGGCCAACCCAACACATGCTCCATGATGCTGGGACTGGGGTGCTGCAAATGCCATTTCTCTTCTGTGAGAGTATTTTCTGTTGTTGCTGCTGCTGTTCAGTCGCTAAGTCTTATCCAACCCTTTGCAACCCCATGGACTGCAGATGCCAGGCTGGTCTGTCCTCCACTATTTCCTGGATTTTGCTCAAATTCATGACTATTCAGTCAGTCATGTTATCAAATCATCTCATTTTATGTCACCCCCTTCTGCCTTCAATCTTGATCAGGATCAGGGTCTTTTCACATCAGGTGGCCAAAGTTTTGAAGCTTCAGCTTTAGAATCAGTCTATCCAATGAATATTCAGGGTTGATTTCCTTTAGAATTGACTGGTTTGATCTCCTTGCAGTCCAACGGACTTTCAAGAGTCTCCTTCAGCACCACAGTTGGAAAGCATCTTCAGCATTCAACCTTCTTTATGGCGCAACCCTCACATACGTACATGACTACTGGGAAAACTATAGCTTTGACTATACGGACCTTTGTAGGCAAAGTGGTATCTCTTCTTTTTAATATGCTGTCTAGGTTTGTCACAGCTTTTCTTCCAAGGAGCAAGCGTCTTTTAATTTACTGGCTGCAGTCACTGTCCACAGCGATTTTGGAGCCCAAGAAAATAAAATGTGCCACTGTTTCCACTTTTCCCCCATCTATTTGCAATGAAGTGATGGGACTAGGTGCCATGATCTTAGTTTTTTGAAGGCTGAGTTTTAAGCCAGCTTTTTCACTCTCCTCTTACACCCTCTTCAAGAGGCTCCTCAGTTCTTCTTTGCTTTGTCATTAGAGTGGTATCATCTGAGGTTGTTGATATTTCTCCTGGCAATCTTGATTCCACCTTGTGCTTCATCCAGCCCAGCATTTTGCATGATGTCCTCTGCATATAAGTTAAATAAGCAGGGTGACAATATACTGCCATGACATACTCCTTCCCCAATTTGGAACCAGTCTTTTGTTCCTTGTTCAGTTCTAACTGTTGCTTCTTGACCTGCATACAGGTTTCTCAGGAGGCAGGTTAGGTAGTCTGAAATACCTATCTCTTCAAGAATTTTCCACAGTTTGTTGTGATCCACACAGCCAAAGGCTCTAGCATAGTCAATGAAGAAGTAGATGTTTTTCTGGAATTCTCTTGCTTTTTCAATGATCCAACGTATGTTGGCAATTTGATCTCTGGTTCCTCTGCCTTTTCTAAACCCAGCTTGCACATGTGGAAGTTCTTGGTTCATGTACTGCTGAAGCCTAGCTTGAAGGATTTTGAGCATTACCTTTCTAGCTGGTGAAATGAGTGTAATTGTCCAGTAGTTTGAACATTCTTTAGCACTGCCTTTCTTTGGGATTGGAATGAAAACTGACCTTTTCCAGTCCTGTGGCCACTGCTGAGTTTTCCAAATTTTCTGGCATACTGAGTCCAGCACTTTTCTGTTAGGTTCTGCAAATGGAAACAACAGAGGGAGACAGCAAGGCTGTAGGAGGAAGAAGGGACTTGCTCCATCCCTGTGCCACCTGTCCCTGTCATTACTGTCCCAGGAATGTCCTTTGGCCCTAGCAGCACAGGTTATTTCCAGTTTCGAGCTTCTCCCAGCACTGCTGGAGCCTGCCTCATCCTCACAGGTACCAATAAGAGGTGGTGGCACCCCATCTGTGGAGGTTTTATCCCCAGCTTTTCAGGGCCTCTCCAAGCTCACAGATTTTGCACATCTAACTCTCCCTTTAGTTCTCCAGCCATGAGGGTCACAATTGCTCCACAAAAGTATCTCAATTACCTCAATGTTCCCTTTTAGCCCATATCCAATACTATTTGATAGATTTCCTTGATTAAATTTTCTCTGTTAGAATGATAGCCAAGATAGTTGAATAGGGAAATCCTGAGCTCATTTCCTATCACAGGCATAACAAAATCACAACTCTTTACATGGCAACTACTGATGAGAAACGCTGGGAAAGAGCAGAAGAGATCTTCTACATCTAAAGGTATGAAAAAGGAACCACAACAAGATCAGCAGTAGACACGATATAGTCAAGACCCATATCCCCAGATGATCCACAAATGGGAGGATAATTACAACTGCAGAGGTTCTCCCCAAAGAGTGAAGAGTCTGAGCCTCACTTTGGACTCCCCAGCTCAGGGGTCCTGTACCCAGAAGATGAGCCCCTAGAACATGTGAATTTGAAGGCCAGCAGGGCTTACTTTGGGGAGAGTCAGAGGGCTGTGGGAAATAGAGACTTCACTCTTAAAGGACACATAGAAAATTCACATGCTCCAGGACGTTTGAAAGGAGCCTGGGTCAGACCTACCTGCTGATCTTGAAGAGCCTCCCAGAGAAGCAGGAGACAACTGGAGTTCACCCTGAAGACACAGACACTGGCAGTAGCCATTTCTAGGAGCTTCTTCTACCACATGGATGGTAGTGCTGGCTCAACTCATTCTGGAATCCTCCCTCTAGCTTATTAGCACCAGGACCCGGCCCCACTCACCAGTCTGTCCTCCTGGTACTGGGATGCCCCAGGCCAAGCAATTAGCCATGCAGGGCCACACCCCATCCTCCAGTGGGCAGGCTGCTTTCAGACCCCCCTGGGCCCACACCCACTCTAGGGCACAGTCCGGTTCACCAGAGGGAAACTATCACCTGGACCCCAGCATGGTAGCCAGGATGAGAGGATGAAGTTCCACCTACCAGTGGAAACACCTACCGGCCAGTACTAGCCCCTTGACTCCCTGGGTAGCCTCCATGGTTCCAGGGAGGACTAGCGGGAGAGGGAAGCTAGGAAGGGCAAGATAGGTGAAGGGGATTAAGAGGTACAAACAACTATGCCTAAAACAAGTCAGCTACAAGGATACATTGTACAGCCCAGAGAATTTAAACAATATTTTATAATATCTTTAAATGGAGCATAATCTATAAAAATACTGAATCACTATGTGGTACACCTGAAACTCAAATAAATAAACAGGAAGAATACTTTAGGTTACAGAGTTGTCATGATGATTAAATGCAAAAATTATGAAAAATTATTAGTGGAGTGCTCTAGTGGACTGTCAACAAGTAGAATACCTATTGGATGAGATGGTCAAAAAAATTACCTTTGTGAAAAATAACTTGTGTTTTTTTTTGTTTTCTTGACTGGAATCTGATGTCTTGTTTGGTTAATGTATCATTCATAGATAAGGAAACAAGGATATCTGGTTCCCCTTCAACAGACTGTAACTGCAAACAGGGGTCCCATTTATCTTTAGCCAAGTACTTCTTTACCAGCTAAAGCAGGAGTTTAGTGCCACATCAAAGGAATCCTCAAAGAGGACATTAAACATTGTCACACATCAATCTATTAGCACAATCCATTATCAGACATCCCCAGGTGCCTCAGTGGTAAAGAATCTGCCTGCCAAGCAGATGTGGGTTCCATCCCTGGGTTGGGAAGATTCCCTGGAGAAGGAAACGGCAACCCACTTCTGTACTCTTATCTGGGAAATCCTGTGGACAGAGGAGCCTGGTGGGCTACAGTCCATGGAGTAACAAAGAGTCAGACACAACTCAGCAACTAAACAACAACAACAACAATGTAATGGTCCAGCTCCCACTTATTCATGTCCCTTCTCATAAAACTGTTTTGAAAACATCTCAATGGAGGGTGGGATGTCCAGAGAAAACAGCATTGAAACAAGTATACTATCAAGGGTGAAACAGATCACCAGCCCAGGTTGGATGCATGAGACGGCTGCTCAGGGCTGGTGGACTGGGAAGACCCAGAGGGATGGGATGGGGAGGGAGGCGGAAGGTGGGGATCGGGATGGGAAACACATGTAAATCCATGGCTGATTCATGTCAATGTACAGCAAAAACCACTACAATAATGTAAAGTAATTAGCCTCCAACGAATAAAAATAAATGGAAAAAAAAAAAGAAAACATCTCAATGGCAATGTCTTTGGCAAGTCTACAGTAAATGGATGCCTCCAAAGTCATCAATTCTCTTGGACTTGCTGGAACCTTTACATAAATAAGAAATGCCAGAACTTCTGAAGATTGACATGGAAACATGTCTATGATATACTGTTAGGTTAAAAAGTTGCTTTCAGAACAATACTCATGGTATTACATTACATACATGCTATTCCTTTAAAATCTTAATTGTAAATGGTGAGGGAATAAGAGGTTGCATATATACATACTGAAGATAACAAGTAATAGTGACTATCTCTGGGTGAAAAATACTACAAATTAAAAAATATTAGACCACACTGTAAAGCAATTATCCACCAATTAAGAATAAATGTTAAAAATATTGTGCATCTTCCTACCAGAGAGAGTTTAAAGTTGAATTAAATTTTTCTCCTGAGATGAAAACAAAACAAAAACAAAAAAAATTCAGGATATCAATCAAGAAAGTAGCTCCCTACTCTATTTTATAACTTGCACAATGGTTAGCTTTAGGTTGCTTGGTATTTAAAGTCCTAAAAGTAATATCCCAAAGCCAGTCAATTCATTCTGTTAAATATGTGACTACACTGTTTCATGAAATGAAATATATGATACTAACACTTGTACCTCAATTTTTAAGTAATGAATTTGGATCTATCCATAAAGATCATAAAACTGAAAGTAAAAGAAACTGCTTTTTTTAAAATCAGCTAAATTCATTTGTCTGGGAAGCTGTTTACCCAATACATGATTCTGGTCTGGTTCACCCATTTTTCTGTTTTTGGCATCTATGGAACCCTTTATTGTATACCACATAATTACAACCATTCTCAGCTAGCCAACACATATTATTTATGCTGAGGGAAAATAGATACCTTGGTTTTTGAGTCATAAATGTAACAAGGTTCTTTGTTACATTTAAGAGATTTAACCCAAAATTTTCATCCCTCATTTTCTTAGGCTTGATACTATTTCTAATCCCTCATTTCAGGGTTATAAAACTTGAGACATCATCTACCTTTTTTTCTTAATTTTAAAATGGTTTATTAAGAATATTTAGCATAAGATATTTCATTTTAAAGTTTCTGATAACTAAAATTATAACATATCATGGGCATTTAATTATTTTAAAAGCTGTATATTTTACAATGTGCTTAGTCACTCCATCGTGTCTGACTCTTTGCAACTCCATGGACTGTAGCCTGTCAGGCTCCCTCTGCCCATGGGGATTCTTCAGGCAAGAATACTGGAGTGGGCTGGCATGCCTTCTTTCATGGGATCTTCTCAACCCAGGGATCGAACCCAGGTCTCCCAAACTGCAGGCAGATTCTTTATTGTCTGAGCCACCATGGAAGCCATATATTTCACAATATTATTTGGCTAAATGACATAGAGTTTAGGAACATAATGTGTCAAGAGATATTATCTACCTTTGAAATTTATTTTCTATCTGCTTTTATTATTTTTTTTTCATTTATTTTTATTAGTTGGAGGCTATTTACATTACAATATTGTAGTGGTTTTTGCCATACATTGACATGAATCAGCCAGGGATTACATGTGTTCCCCATCCTGAACCCCCCTCCCACCTCCCTCTCTACTCGATCCCTCTGGGTCATCCCAGTGCACCAGCCCCGAGCACTTGTCTCATGCATCCAACCTGGACTGGCGATCTGTTTCACACTTGATAATGTACATGTTTTGATGCTGTTCTCTCAGATCATCCCACCCTCGCCTTCTCCCATAGAGTCCAAAAGTCTGTTCTATACATCTGTGTCTCTTTTTCTGTCTTGCATATAGGGTTATCGTTACCATCTTTCTAAATTCCATATATATGCGTTAATATACTGTATTGGTGTTTATCTTTCTGGCTTACGTCACTCTGTATAATGGGCTCCAGTTTCATCCATCTCATTAGAACTGATTCAAATGTATTCTTTTTAATGGCTGAGTAATATTCCATGGTGTATATGTACCACAGCTTTCTTATCCATTCGTCTGCTGATGGGCATCTAGGTTGCTTCCATGTCCTGGCTATTATAAACAGTGCTGTGATGAATATTGGGGTAAAACATGTCTCTTTCAGTTCTGGTTTCCTTGGTGTGTATGCCCAGGAGTGGGATTGCTGGGTCATATGGCAGATCTATTTCCAGTTTTTTAAGGAATCTCCACACTGTGCTCCACAGTGGCTGTACTACTTTGCATTCCTACCAACAGTGTAAGAGGGTTCCCTTTTCTCCACACCCTCTCCAGCATTTATTGCTTGTAGACTTTTGGATAGCAGCCATTCTGACTGGCGTGTAATGGTACCTCATTGTGGTTTTGATTTGCATTTCTCTGATAAGTTGAGCATCTTTTCATGTGTTTGTTAGCCATCTGTCTGTCTTCTTTGGAGAAATGTCTGCTTAGTTCTTTGGCCCATTTTTTTATTGGGTCATTTATTTTTTTGGAATTGAGCTGCAGGAGTTGTTTGTATATTTTTGAGGTTAATCCTTTGTTTCTTCATTTGCTATTATTTTCTCCCATTCTGGCTTTTAAATGGTGAAATAAACATATTTGTAAGTATGCTCTGACTTGAAGACAACCTATCCTTGGGAATTAAAATCTGCAAGAAGTATATGGGGGGCACTGATTATTCAAAAGAGATGCCCACAAACCATGAATTTCTTGATAGAGAAGAGGGAGGTGTTTGCAAGTTGTGAAATAGAAAGAGGGAAGAAACACTTAAACCTTAAGTGTTAAATATCTATAGACAAGTAAAAAAGTACCTGAAATTATAATTCCTTAGAAAGGCACAATGATAAATATTCAATTTATTAAAAAAACTAGTCTATAGCACAAATTTCAGGAACATGTCATCTACAGTGGGAAATCTGTCCTTCACTTATTATACATGCAACAGAGTGTCTGCCGTGTTTCAAGGCACTCTGTGAAATGGTCACTGATGGTAAATGTGGAGCCAGCTTACCAAATTAAAATTAAAAATCAGGAATCCATTAGCAACATACAAAGGAAATATATTAAGTCATTTAAAAACTGTTGATGGCATCAGTGATACCCCACGTTGAATGGTTCTTAGGCAAAGCTAACACTGTGGGTGGTGGGGTGTGGATGGGCTTGGAGGACCTGCTGGAAACCAACAGAGTCCACTATTTCTACAAGTCATCTTTTGTTTTTCCAGAGACGTATCCAGTGTCAGGAGATACGTGCAATCTAGTGAGTAGCATGGAATTTTTACTATGCAGAGTGAATGCTCATACTCAGAATCTGCCCTGTTTCCAATGGTAAAATCTATCTGCATTTGGCAGGTTGCATGTTAAAAAAAAATTTTTTTGAAGTCGCCTAAATAAGAAAAAAATTTCCACTGAGTTTGAAAATAATGAGTTCAAACACCAAGTAATCACTAAAATGGCAATGTTGATTTTCCTTTTTAATTTTTTTTTTTTTACTTTACAGGACTATAGTAAGAATTTGTTTGTTTATTTTGCCAAACCATGCAGAATGTGGGATCTAGTTTTCTGATCAGGGATGGAACCCACACCTCCTGCATTGCAAGCTCAGAGTCTTAACCACTGAATCACCAGTAAAGTCCCTTGATTTCTTAATTAAATGGTATTTGTAGCTATCTTAAGGTGGTCTCCATGTAATGAAGAGAAAACATTTATTGATAGCTTATAATGTGCCACTCACTGTTCTATATGCTTTGGGTTTATTATCCAACTTATTGCTCACAACAGTCTTTTGAAATAAGTTATTTTATCATGATACTCTTATAAATGAGAAACCTAAAACACAGAAAGGGAAAGCAATTTAACCAACCACATGCAGTTAATGAGCATCAAAGCTGATCCACTATACAGGCAGTCTCAATAATTCATTTGAAGGCTCCATTTTCCCAATTTATGGATGCTTTCAAGGTTAATTATTTTTTTAAGACTTGATTCAAGTTTTTTTCTGGCTTTTAACAGATTCTATCTGCCAGTTTTCCAGTTGATGAGTTTCTATATATAGGCCTGATATGTACCTCTCGCAGTTTCAAAAGTTTACTTGTCTAAGCAAATATAAAAGTAGCTATTTTCAGGGCGTATTTGAGAAGAATTTTTTTTTTCCATAAGCTACTTTTTGAGCAGATCATGGGACTCTCAGAATAAAAATAGTAAAGTTCAAACCCATTTGGGTAATGGAAGCAAGAAGCATGCATAATAGAAGATGGTTTAGCTTTTCCTCTTTGTACACCTCAAAAACATCTGAAAAGATTTAACCTTCTCAAAAAAAAAAAAAAGCTCACCTTTGGGCTGAAACCAAGTAGAAAGAACTTCAGTTCCAAAGGAAGCATTTAAAAAGAAAAAAAATCTGCCTGAATTAGACGAGGCAATTGCCTGGAATTTGGTTGCATACAAAGCTACATTTTGTGCCCACACGTGCTCTAGTGTCGGCTTCCTGCTCAGTCAGCACTGATAGTTATTATTCTCTAAAATAAATGTTTGCTTCTCAGGGCTATAAATCCTGAGACCACCTCAGAATCTTTAATGGACTTCATCTCTTAGAGCAAAGAGGAAAACAGCCTCCCTTTTCTTTCCATGCAGGATTTAAGATGTAGTGGAAAGAAGACACTGTAATATTTTCCCATCTTCCAACCCTGCCCCATATGTAGTGGCAACTTTATTATGTCCTCTACAGAAAGCAATGGATGCCCTGTTGATAATATATGCAGTATTTCCTCAGTTTAAAAAAAAACCTCACCAGTGTAATGATAGTTTTTGGCTATGGGGAAGGAAGAAGAAGAAATACTACATTATACCTCATGACATGAACAGTGATTTTGAGGCGTGACTAGATATTAGATATATTAACTTAGGAAAAAGTGTGTCTTTAGAACTGAAGAGATTTGAGTATTTTTTTAATTAAGTTGAAATAAAAGTTGTTAAGAATTAGAAGTTACAAAGCCCCATTTTTCCCCCTCATGTCAAAGACGGCAGCCACTGCTGCCACAGCTTTTTCTAAGAGAATCTGCTCCCAACCCTCCACCCCAACTGAATCTCCAATTACAGCTGATTGGAGGATGAAGGACATCTGACATAATCTGGGCCAATCACATTTTTCCATTCTGAGAATTTGACATAGGGACACTGAAAGACTGGGGAAGACAAGTTTCAAAGACATTAAAACGTGGCTCAAAGTCAAGCTCACAGCCAGAGCCATCACCTTGAAGTCAAAATTATGAGAGAGCAGTGTGCAGAGGGGAGCATAAGAATGCAGACCCTGCTGCCTTTGAAAAGTCTTGGAATAGCCTCGGTTTCCTGGTTTTCACTTTCACTGCCTGTTTGATTCAGCTGTTCTTAATTTGCTGCCCTTTGCTAGTTTCAGGCCTAAAATCAATCCTTTTTTTCCTCTAAAATAACTTGGACACGACTGAGCATGCACGCACGCAAAATAACTCCACTGAACTTGTTTTGAAAACAAAACAGTCCCACTTTTCCATTCTCAAGGCATTATTTGCTGCCTTCCTGGCAGTCACAGTGTCATGTTCATGCATACAGATGATATCTGCTACAATGTTACCTATTAATAGCGAGATCCAAACAACCAAAGTTCAATGACTTACCCAAGGTTTTATCATCTAAACCAGAGCTGGATCCTAAGACAGGTTTTCTTTACCAGCTAATGAAGTGAAATCTGCTCCAAGTCTGGTCCTTTTTAGCAAGCTTCTGACCAAAGGCTTCATTCACTTGGAAGTAAATACTCGCTGTTCCCAACTTATCTTCCCAAAGTTTGTAGGTACACATTGTCTTACAGAAATAATATTTTAGTGGTGGCCAAGTTTCAAGATTAGGCCTGTTTTACCTATCATGTATCTGAACCCCACTTTGCTTATTAAGAAAATAGTGCAATACAATACTTTAGCAATGGTAGTTATTAAACAAAATAATAAATTAAGAGTTCTTTTTATGCATTTTGAATGTTCAGTTTGAGGAAGACCAGATTTTATTGGAGGTTTAAGGTAGATTCCAAAGAGTGAGTCTGGGTATTTTCAAAGGCTTTTAAGAGTTTCAGGAAACCAACTCTTCTCCATTATGCCTAAATATATACTTTAAAAGTTAACAACACTAAGAAAAAAAAAAGAACCAATATGCCCCAAACTGTTATCAGTGGTTGCCTCTTCAAGGCAAGGTTATATGAGACTCTCTCCCTTTCATACATTTTTATATCCTTCAAATTTTTAAGTCACCCTGTATTATTTTTATAATCTGAATAAAAGCAATAAAAAGACAAGAATCTTTACAGCTTCCTTTTCCTGGATATTGTTGTCTCCTGATGCAAAGAGCTGACTCATTGGAAAAGACTCTGATGCTGGGAGGGATTGGGGGCAGGAGGAGAATGGAACGACAGACGATGAAATGGCTGGATGGCATCACCGACTCGATGGGCATGAGTTTGAGTAAACTCCGGGAGTTTGTGATGGACAGGGAGGCCTGGTGTGCTGCGATTCATGGGGTCGCAAAGATTTGGACACAACTGAGTGATTGAACTGAACTGAACTGAACTGATACTTCAGATTTATGATCATATAGTCATTTAGGGATTCACAAATAGAAAACTACATTTTATTATACTAATGTGGGAAGAGAGAGAGAACTAAAGAGGATTTGAAAAGTGGAAGAGAGTTGTCTGAGGTGGAAATATCTGAAATGCAGCTTGACTGGAGTGTCAAGGCAACAATATCAGGAGAAAGAAAGGAGGCAGTAGTAAAAGACAAAAAAAAAAAAAAGAATGGAAAGAAAGGAAGGAAGGAAAGTAGGTAGGAAAGAAGAAAAAGACTCTCAAGATTGCTTTGGCTAGTCGAGGTTTTTTGTATTTCCATACAAATTGTGAAATTGTTTGTTCTAGTTCTGTGAAAAATACCGTTGGTAGCTTGAAAGGGATTGCATTGAATCTATGCATTGCTTTGGGTAGGATACTCTTTTTCACAATATTGATTCTTCCAATCCATGAACACGGTATATTTCTCCATCTATTTGTGTCCTCTTTGATTTCTTTCATCAGTGTTTTATAGTTTTCTATGTATAGGTCTTTTGTTTCTTTAGGTAGATATACTCCTAAGTATTTTATTCTTTTTGTTGCAATGGTGAATGGTATTGTTTCCTTAATTTCTCTTTCTGTTTTCTCATTGTTGGTGTATAGGTATGCAAGGGATTTCTATGTTAATTTTATATCCTGCAACTTTACTATATTCATTGATTAGCTCTAGTAATTTTCTGGTAGAGTCTTTAGGGTTTTCTATGTAGAGGATCATGTCATCTGCAAACAGTGAGAGTTTTACTTTTTTTCCTATCTGGATTCCATATTTCTTTTTCTGCTCTGATTGCTGTGGTCAACACTTCCAAAACTATGTTGAATAGTAGCAGTGAGAGTGGGCACCCTTGTCTTGTTCCTGATTTTAGGGGAAATGCTTTCAATTTTTCACCATTGAGGGTAATGCTTGCTGTGGGTTTGTCATATATAGCTTTTATTATGTTGAGGTATGTTCCTTCTATTCCTGCTTTCTGAAGATTTTTTATCATAAATGGATGTTGAATTTTGTCAAAGGCTTTTTCTGCATCTATTGAGATAATCATATGGTTTTTATCTTTCAATTTGTTAATGTGGTGTATTATATTGATTGATTTGCGATTGTTAAAGAATCCTTGCATTCCTGGGGTAAAGCCCACTTCAGGCTCTACTACAAAGCCACAGTCATCAAGACAGTATGGTACTGGCACAAAGACAGAAATATAGATCAATGGAACAAAATAGAAAGCCCAGAGATAAATCCACGTACCTATGGACACCTTATCTTTGACAAAGGAGGCGGGACTATACAATGGAAAAAAGACAACCTCTTTAACAAGTGGTGCTGGGAAAACTAGTCAACCACTTGTAAAAGAATGAAACTAGAACACTTTTGAACACCATACACAAAAATAAACTCAAAATGGATTAAAGATCTAAATGTAAGAACAGAAACTATAAAACTCCTAGAGGAGAACACAGGTAAAACACTCTCCGACATAAATCACAGCAGGATCCTCTATGACCCACCTCCCAGAATATTGGAAATAAAAGCAAAAATAAACAAATGGGACCTAATGAAACTTAAAAGCTTTTGCAAAACAAAGGAAACTATAAGCAAGGTGAAAAGACAGCCTTCAGAATGGGAGAAAATAATAGCAAATGAAGAAACAAAGGATTAACCTCAAAAATATACAAACAACTCCTGCAGCTCAATTCCAAAAAAATAAATGACCCAATAAAAAAATGGGCCAAAGAACTAAGCAGACATTTCTCCAAAGAAGACAGACAGATGGCTAACAAACACATGAAAAGATGCTCAACTTATCAGAGAAATGCAAATCAAAATCACAATGAGGTACCATTACACGCCAGTCAGAATGGCTGCTATCCAAAAGTCTACAAGCAATAAATGCTGGAGAGGGTGTGGAGAAAAGGGAACCCTCTACACTGTTGGTAGGAATGCAAACTAGTACAGCCACTGTGAGCAACAGTGTGGAGATTTCTTAAAAAACTGGAAATAGAACTGCCATATGACCCAGCAATCCCACTCCTGGGCATACACACCAGGAAACCAGAACTGAAAGAGACACGTGTACCCCAATGTTCATCGCAGCACTGTTTATAATAGCCAGAACATGGAAGCAACCTAGATGCCCATCAGCAGATGAATGGATAAGGAAGCTGTGGTACATATACACCATGGAATATTACTCAACCATTAAAAAGAATTCATTTGAATCAGTTCTAATGAGATGGATGAAACTGGAGCCCATTATACAGAGTGACGTAAGCCAGAAAGATAAAGACCAATACAGTATACTAACGCATATATATGGAATTTAGAAAGATGGTAACGATAACCCTATATGCAAGACAGAAAAAGAGACACAGATGTATAGAACAGACTTTTGGACTCTATGGGAGAAGGCGAGGGTGGGATGATCTGAGAGAACAGCATCAAAACATGTACATTATCAAGTGTGAAACAGATCGCCAGTCCAGGTTGGATGCATGAGACAAGTGCTTGGGGCTGGTGCACTGGGATGACCCAGAGGGATCGAGTAGAGAGGGAGGTGGGAGGGGGGTTCAGGATGGGGAACACATGTAATCCCTGGCTGATTCATGTCAATGTATGGCAAAAACCACTACAATATTGTAATGTAAATAGCCTCCAACTAATAAAAATAAATTAAATAAATAAATAAAAAGCAGAGACAACAACAACAAAAAAAAAAAAAAAGAAAGAAAAATAAAGACTCCCTGCTTTCAAAGGAGTTGAATGGGAGGAGTCTTTGGCTAGATATGGATCAGAATCACGTATACAATCATGTATACAACACTGGGAGGATCACAAAGAGGGCATTTAGAACTAGGGGAAATGCCTAGGATCAGCCTTAACTAAAAATGGATTAGGAGAGAAAGGGGATGGAAAGACATTCCACCTCTCCTCCTCTTCAACGTACTTCATGAAATGACTTCACTGAACTTCTTTCAATATAAGAAGGGCCATTACACTCTGCAAAAATAAACTGAAGTGAAGAATACAAAACACTCTTCAGAGAGTAACAACTCAAAATCACACATTTATCATGAATTAATATTAAAAGCTATCATTTATAGCTCGAGTGATGGAATTCCAGCTTAGCTATTTCAAATTCTAAAAGATGATGCTGTGAAAGTGCTGCACTCAACATGCCAGCAAATTTGGAAAACTCAGCAGTGGCCACAGGACTGGAAAAGGGCAGTTTTCATTACAATCCCAAAGAAAGGCAATGCCAAAGAATGCTCAAACTACCACACAATTGTACTCATCTCACACACTAGTAAAGTAATGCTCAAAATTCTCCAAGTGAGGCTTCAACAATACGTGAATCAAGAACTTTCAGAAGTTCAAGCTGAATTTAGAAAAGGCAGAGGAACCAGAGATCAAATTTCCAACATACACTGGATCATCAAAAAAGCAAGAGCGTTCCAGAAAACATCTACTTCTGTTTTATTGACCACACCAAAGCCTTTGACTGTGTGGATCACAACAAACTGTGGAAAATTCTTAAAGAGATGGGAATACCAGACCACTTTACCTGCCCCCTGAAAAATCTGTATGCAAGTCAATAAGCAACAGTTAGAACTGGACATGGAACAATGGACTGGTTCCAAATTGGGAAAGGAGTATGTCAAGGCTGTATATCATCACCCTGCTTATTTAATGTATATGCAGAGTACATCATGCAAAATGCTGGGCTGGATGAAGCACAAGCTGGAATCAAGACTGCTGGGAAAAATATCAATAACCTCAGATATGCAGATGACACCACCCTTATGGCAGAAGGCAAAGAGGAACTAAAGAGGCTCTTGATGAAAGTGAAAGAGGAGAGTGAAAAAGCTGGCTTAAAACTCAGCATTCAGAAAATTAAGATCATGGCATCCAATCCCGTCACTTCATGGCAAATAGATGGGGAAACAATGGAAACAGTGACAGACTTTATTTTGGGGGGGCTCCAAAATCACTGCAGATGGTGACTGCAGCCAGTAAATTAAAAGACACTTGCTCCTTGGAAGAAAGGTTATGAACAACCTAGACAGCATATTAAAAAGCAGAGACATACTTTGCCAACAAAGGTCCATCTAGTCAAAGCTATGGTTTTTCCAGTAGTCATGTATGAATGTGAGAGTCAGACCATAAAGAAAGCTGAGCACCAAAGAATTGATGCTTTTGAACTATTGGAGAAGACTCTTGAGAGTACCTTGAACTGCAAGGAGATCAAACCAGTCAATCCTAAAGGAAATCAGTCCTGATTATTCATTGGAAGGACTGATGCTGAAGCTGAAACTCCAATACTTTGGCCACCTGATGCGAAGAACTGACTCATTGGAAAAGACCCTGATGCTGGGAAAGATTGAAGGCAGGAGGAGAAGGGGATGACAGAGGATGAGTTGGTTGGATGGCACCACCAACTCGATGGACAGGAGTTTGAGTAAGCTCCAGGACTTGGTGATGGACAGGGAAGCCTGGCGTGCTGCAGTCCATGGGGTCATGAAGAGTCAGACATGACTGAGCAGCTGAACTTACTGACTGATAATATATAGAGAATAACTTTGCTATAATGGTGAGAGACTTGTAATACAGCGCTTGATGTAGGGGAAGGGGCTTCCCCAGTCACTTCATCCAGGCTGACCTGAACCCAAAGCTACACTTAAATAACAAATACATCTCTGACTGATTCCCCAAGTGAAGGGAGAGAACACCGTATAGGTGTCACTTCCATGGCCGAGAAGGCAAGAGGCACCCTCCTCATTCAAAGGGACAACTGAATTCACCATGTTATCATGCCTCACAGCCATTTAAAGTGTGAGACAGAGTGGAGACAAGAAGGAGTAGGATAAGGAGGGAGAGGAAGAGGAGGAAGCAGAGGAGCGGGAGGAGGAGAGGGAGGAAAAGAAAAAGGAGAAGAGGAGGGGGGACAAAGTCACCTAATACCTCAGAGCCATGCCCTCTTCAGTAGACTATCAGGTTCAATAATCTATAAGGGTCTTTTTAAAAAAGAAAAAAATAAATGAAAACCATGAGAATAGCAACTATTAATGTAAATAAAATAACTAGTCAAAATTTAAATGGAGTAAATAGTCAGATATTTCCTGTTATGAACAGTACCCTCTCTCTCACACACACACACATCACACACAAAAGTTGAAGACATCATAGATTTTAATATGCACAATTTTTTATGTTTCATTAATTTAATAAAATGCTGCCAAATGACACATCACAGATTTTAAGATGCATCTCACTTTCAAAGATACTGAACTGGATCCTAAAATCAATGAAATACACTGAGGTGCTGGATGCCTCACTTCTCACATGAAACCCTGCACTATCAAGTAGTGCAGAGTTCATCCTTACGTCTCCCTATTGCACATCCTACTTCCTATCTATCGATAGCTCTTCATATCCTCATTCCAGGTTCCCCAAAGCCTCAAGCTCCCATTTGTTTCCCAAATGTCTCCAAAACTTCCTAGAAGTATCTCTTCTTCCTCACTATGATAATTTTAACTATTCTAGCTCCCCTGTCACTTTGAAAACAATTCAGTCCTATAGCTCATTCTTGTAGATCTTGCTAAAAGATTAGAATAAAAATTTATGATGTAATTATAGCTAGAGTTTTCATGGTGGGCAATAAAATTTTCAGATGTCAGGTTTTCATCTTAATGTAGGCAATCTAACAAAAGAAACCAATGTGTATTTATGCAGGAAGAAAAAGGGTTGTATATGAGGAGGAAGAGTTTTGTTCCCTTTAAGCCATACTGCTTTGATCTCTATTTATTACCTCAAATATGTACGTCTGGGTGGCCCAGTTGCCTTCTTACCACAGGGGCTACCAAAAGCCTGGGGAGAAACCTCACTTTCCTTTGTCTCCTGCAGGAATGCAGAGGCAAAGTCTCAGAAATAAAGAAAATCTAAGCATCTACTATGACCACCACAGATGCATTGTGGGACCATCTACCCCTCCCTCCTCCTCTCCATCATCATCATCACCATCATCCCCTTGCTTCCTTCTTTGACTTCGCTCTTTTAAAAAAAAATAAAACTCAAAATTATTAAAGCCATTCCCTTTCTCCAAGGATCTATATAGAAACCCAATGCCCATACTTTGAATACTAATTGCATTTCAAGTTATACCTTAAGTTTGGACACTTACTTATTTATTTTCATTTCTTTATGACTTCCCTGTAGTAGATATAACTTAGAAATGCATTTTACCATTTTTAAAAATAAGAAGGGCATTAATTTATGAGCTCTTTGTATCTTTTCAGCACTTTTCCCCATTGAAAAAGCCCTTTTGTTGGTATCTAAACACATTGCTAAGGGGAACAAAATTTGATAAGATTTCTCTGATTGGCATTTTGTCAATATGCATCAAAATCCTTAATATTATGCAGGAATTTTAAACCCAGAAGTTTCACATCTAAGAAATTGTTTTAAGGAGAAAATTTGAGATAGATACAGACACAAAAAGTAAAGCTTAAGGATATTCACTAAGTGCATTTTATAATTCAACAAATATGAATTTTGTTAAGTAAGTGCTAGTGAGTCCAAATGACGGGGACTTCCCTGGTGATCCAGTGATCAACAATCTACCTTCCAATGCAGGGAATGGGATTCAATCCCTGATGGGGGAACTAAGATTCGACATGTAACTAAGCTCTCCCACTGCAATGAAGAGCCTGCCTGCTGCAAACAGAACCCTGCCTGCTGCAACTAACACTTGATGCAGCCAAATAAATAACAAAATTTTTTTTTAAACCCTCAAATGATGGACTAGTAGGCAGTCATTATAAGTCATATTTTTCAAGAATATTACTGACAGAGAGGAGTTCATAAAAAATTTCTAACCTAAAAACACATGCTATAAAATACAATGCTCACTTTTATACCATTTTCAGATAGTATCAAGGTTAAAATGTTTAGAGTCAAAGACATCTTCGTTCCAATACCCAGTTCTGTCACTTGCTCCTTACACAAATGTGGGTAGGCTATCCAGCCTCACAGAGCCTCAGTTTCCTCATGTTACTTAGAAATAATAATATGCAGCTCTTTGAAAGGTTAATTTTTAAAATTTATTTATTTGACTGTGCTGAGTCTTAGCTGTGGCACACTGATCCTTAGTTGCAGCATGCAAACTCTTAGTTGCAGCATGCAGGATCTAGTTCCCTGACCACGGATCGAACCCAGACCCCTGCATTGGGAGTGTGAAGTCTTAGCTATTGGAACATCAAGGAAGTCCCACGAAGATTAAATTAAATAATGATGCAAAGTCCTAAGTACATGGTCCTACATATAATAAGTGCTCCATAAATGGTTCTCAACATGTGTGCTATTTGAGGTTTTTGATTACAGGTAATAGAAATAAATTTTGGCCAACTGAAACGAAATTTATAGAAATAAATGTAGGGAAATTGGAGAACTAGGACTCCAATCGGAAACAGGCAGAAACCAGTTTAGCGTCAGTGGCTTAGAAATCAGGAATTAAAGTAGGAACGGTTTTGTAGTGGAGAGCCTGGTGGGGATGTTGCTGCCAGGATAAAAGAACACCAACCCCTTCACTGACTATTTCACACACTCAAAATCAAAATCCCAGCAAGGAGCTTCTGTGGACTGAGCTGAAGCCACTGCACGCCTTCTGGCTAGGAAGGAAACAATCTGCACCCCAATGTTCACGTCAGGACTATTAACAACAGCCAAGACTTGGAAGCAACCTAAACGTCCATTGACAGAAGAATGGATAAAGAAGATGCGGTACATATCTACAATGGAATATTACTCCGCATATGGAATTTGTTATTACAAGAACAAAATAATGCCATTTGCAGCAACATGGATGGACCTAGAGATGATCATACTAAGTGAAATCAGACAGAGAAGACAAATATCAAATGATGTCATTTACATGTGGAATCTAAAGAAATGATACAAATGAACTTTTTCACAAGACAGAAATAAAGTCACAGATGTAGAAAACAGACTTATGGTACCAGAGGGGGAAGGGAAGAAGGAATAAATTGGGAGATTGGGATTGACATGTACATACCACTACATACAAAACGGATAACTAATAAGGACCTACTATATAGCACAGGGAACTCTACATAATACTCTCTAGTGATCTAAATGGGAAAAGAATCTAAAATAGAGTGGATATATGTATATGTATAACTGATTCACTTTGCTGTACAGCACAAACTAACACAACATTGTAAATCAACTATACTGTAATAAATATTAAAAAAGAAAAAGAAAGAAAGAAACAATGTGAAAAAAAAAAGAAAAAAAAAAAAAGAAACAATGTGGGCCTTCAAGAGCACAGGCAGCTGGATTTTTTTACCTCAGCAAGATGATACACAATGGTTGTAGGCTGACTCTTCCAAAGGAAATCAGGATTCTGTAATGAAGGATGGTGGATGCTGCTGGGGAGGCCATAAAATGAAAGATGTTCTGGTCCAGTGGCTAAGACTCCATGCTCCCAATGCAAGGGGCCCAGTTTTGATCTCTGGTCAGGGAACTAGATTCCTTATGCTGCAACTGAGTTCACACTCCCCAACTAAAGATCCCACATGCTGCAACTAAGACCCGGTGCAGCCAAAAAAAAAAATAAATAAGGACAGATGTTCTTATAGCCATAAGCATCAGGTAATTTTTTTTCATATTCTTTTCCACTATGGTTTCTCACAGAATAGTGAATACAGTTCCCTGTGTTTGTTGTTTACCCATTGTATATGTAATAGTTTGCCTCTGCTAATTCCATGGTGCTTCACAGGTGGCGCTAGTGGTAAAGAACCCACCTGCCAAGGCAGGAGACAAAAGAGATGAGGGTTCGATCCTTGGGTCGGGAAGATCCCCTGGAGAAGGGTATGGCAACCCACCCCAGTATTCTTGCCTGGAAATGCCATGGATAGAGGAGCCTGGCAGGCTACAGTCCATAGGGTTGCAAAGAGTTGGGACATGACTGAAACGACTTAGCACATGGCAGAATCCCAGACTCCCAATTCTTCCCTCGCTTTTGGCAACCAAAGTCTGTTCTCTTACCCGTGAGTATATTTTTGTTTCCTAGATATATTAATTTGTATTCTATTTTAGATTTCACATATAAGTGATATCATATGGATTTGTCTTTCTTCTTCTGACTTACTTCGCTTAGTATGATAATCTCTAGGTCCATCTGTGGTGCTACAAATGGCATTATTTCATTCTTTTTGATGGCTGAGTTGTTATTCATTGACCATGAGGTAATTTTGAATTGGAAAAAATTTAAATATCAAATATTTATTTTTTTAAAAAAAAAGCTCTTTCACCATACATGTGACTAGCATAAAGCCCTGTGAGGAGAGCATGGAAGAAATTATTTTCATTTTACACAGAAAAACTGAGACTCAAGGAAGATAAGGGACTAACCCAAGGACTCTACACTGGGTTTGGGGCAGAGCTGAGACAAAGTCCTGAACCATTGTCTAAGGCTGTTCTCTAGGTACTCAATGGAAATTGTCAAACATCCCCCAGCCTTCTCTGCTTTCCAACCCAAAAGTTCAAAGGACATAAGATTACTGGTTGGCGGTATTTCCCTTTTAGTACTTGCTGGTCCCCCTGCTGCTTGGAGTTCAGGCCCTGAGCTGGAGGCCCTGCTGGAAGCAGGACAGTTGGCGTAACAGAGGAAGGCCGGGAGATTTGGCAGCCCGCCTTCATCACATTTGGGGGAGGGAGTGGAGAACCGAGGACTGAGAAACCATTGGAGAATAAGTCAGGCTAGAGGAAGACAAAAAGCCAGGGGCCAACCTAAAGAGGAAGTGGTATGGAGAGCAGGCAGTGGGGAGACAGAAAGAATGATCTTTTTTTTAAGCCAAAGAATTGGGAAAATTGTTAACTCAGCCAGAAAGGGGCCCAGTGGTTACCAAGATCTCCTGCACCTGGCTGCAGAGAAAAAAGTGAAAACCTCACAAAACTGCCTCCTCCTCTCTGAAATAAATCACTTCTCATGATTTACTTTGATATTTGACATCTAAGTTACTTTGGGTTATTTTCTGCTTTTTTCTCTCTCCCTAGCTTATAGAAGAGCCCACCAGAAAGAACAAACCAACTGCAAATTCCCAGATTTCACAAGATACAATGAATAGCCAAATAGTTCTAGAAAGATCCTATTTAGGAGTCGTCTTATCTAATATATGCATTTTTCAGCTAGAGAAACTGAGACACGGAATTATGAGTTTGTCCACATCTATTTATTTACTTTAAGACACTTAAAATATGACCAGGTCAGGAATTGGCAAACTTTTTCTATTAAGGGCCATCTGGTGAATATTTTTGGTGTTGAGGGTTATATGGTCTCTGTTATAATACTCAACTCTTGCCACGATAGAGCAAAATAGCCATAGACAATATAGAAACACATGATTATGGCTTTATTCCAATAAAACTTTATTTAAAATACAAGGTGTGGGCCTGTCTTGCCCAGTAGGCTGTAGTTTGGCAAAACCTGATCTAGACCTAGGTATTTATTAAATACCAAGTGAACAGAAAAACAATATGAGCCAATAGTGGGCATAAATTAAATTCCCACAGAAATGATAATAATAATTGCTACAATTTATGAAGTACTTCCTATGTGACTTTCCTCACTTAATTGTTCCACCAGTCCTGTGTGACACACACTAGATGCTCTCCGTGTTTACAGACAAGAAAACGAAAACAAGGATTTCCTTGGTGGTCCAGTGGTTAAAAATCTGCCTTCCAATGCAAGGGACGTGAGTTCAATCCCTGGTCAGGGAACTGTGATCGATCCCACATGCCATAGGGCAACTAAGCCGCACACCGCAACAAAGACCCAGAACAGCCAAAAATAAAATTTAAAAAAAGAAAATGAAAACACATGCAAGTCAAATAACTTGCCAGTGGTCAGAAAGCTCGGAGGTGGTAGTTTCAATATCTGAACCCAGATCTGTCTCACTTCAGGACTCGAGTGCTTAACTACATCAGCAAGATGTACCAAATACCAAGAAGGCAGAACAGAAACTAAGTGATGCTCCTCACAAAGCATTTAAAGTTTTCATGTTTGTCTGAAATAAATTTCTACAAGTTTATATATTCTAACAATGCCTCTGTATCAGCAATTTGGATGAGTCATGAGTCTGCCTCTCTGTCTCTCTCTGTACACTCATTTTGTTACGTCTTTCTCGCAATCAGTCTGTCAGGCTCTCTCTAGCACACACACTAAGATTTAAGGAAGGATATTAGCTGGAGCCCACCCACCTCACACACTGGGAAGCGAAAGGTCTCGAACAGAGAGGAATTTAAGCCTGAAGGGGAGAAGAGGACAGTTCTTGATGATTATCCTAAATTTCTGAAGCCAAACCAGGGAAGACTTGAGGAAATGACTCACTGAACCCAGGAGAAAGAAAAACAGCCGAGTGATGGCCGGAGAAAATGAGGATAATATAGCCTTACTGTTAAAGTGAGGGTTAGCAGTCCACAGAGACCCAGAAAGGAAACACTGAAATGGCTGAGTTACATTCCTGAAACTAACATGCAATATTGTTTTATCAGGCTTACGGCTGTTTGGGCCAAGAATGAGGCAGGAACAGATTTCTTCGTAACAGAGACATCATCTCATGTTCTTTGCTGTCCCCAGACAGTCTCCTCTGCTACAGCCCTAAGGGGAAACCACAGCCATTTCTGTCCCTTCTCTTCTTCTTTTTTCCTTTTCCCCCCACAAAAACTGGCTGTTCCTGACTCCAATGCTGAGATTGGTGTCACAAACAGATGTACCCTACTGTAGCCGTTAAAAAATCTAACATTCGTACTGAGCCCAAAGTCCAAAGGACTTTGAGCCATCAATTTTTCAGCTGAAAAAGAAGCCTGATAGGAAACATTGGGGAATGTGTTCAAGTATGAATACAGTTGGCTTTCACTTGGTAGATCATTAGCAACAAAACAAAACGATGAGGTAAGTAAACTTTGTCCCTGGCCTTTTCCTATCCATCTATCAAACTGTCACTGAATTAACCTTAATGCAAAGTTCTGGTCGTGTCACTCTGTGCACAAAGATCTGCAAAGTTAACACAGTAACAGCTTTCCTGGGCCCAGAATGGTAAAGAATCTGCCTGAAAAGAGGAGACCACCTGAAATGTAAGAAACCCAGGTTCGATCCCTGGGTCAGAAAGATCCCCTGGAGAAGGAAATGGTGACCCATTCCAGTATTCTTGCCTGGTAGATCCCATGGACAGAGAAGCCTGGTGGGCTATGGACAGAGGAGCCTAGTGGGCTACAGTCAGAGGAGTCTGGTGGGCTACAGTCCACGGGGTCTCAAGAGTTGGACATGACTTACGGACTAAACCACCACCACCACCACACACTTTTGTATATTGCTGATGGAAGTGTAAACTGGTACAGTCTCTAAGGAGAGCATTTTGGCAATGTCTGCTAAAATTATGAATGTACATATATTCGATCTAAGAATATGTCCTATAGCTGCAGCACATTTGTATGCAATGAAGATTATTTGTCATATTATTATTAGTAAGAATAACAGATTATATACACTTCTGCTCCTGAATACAGGGTAGGAGGTCACAAGAGGCCAAAGCTCTTGCTGCAACAACTTTAAACAAATGCACAAAAGGAAAGAAACATGTTAAAGGCATCAAAGAACTGTAGAGAATTAGATGAATTTAAAGTCCAGAGGGAAAAGCCATTCTTAAGGCTGGGAACAGACAGACAATCCAGGCTCTCAATCAAAAGTCTGAAAAGGACATGCCTAAAGGACAGAGACAAACCAGGGATTGACAGAATCTTGCTAAAACTGTAAATCCAGCCCTACCTCAACTCAGTCCATGATTAAATTGAGGCAATTAGCCCCCAGCCTTACCTAACTAACAAAGGAAAAAGAAGATACCTCTCTGGTGAAAGTCATCATCAAAGAACTCACTAGGCTGCCTTAAGAGCAAACAGAACATAAAACGCAGAATCAAAAAAAATCCATATTTTAAAATCAGGATTGGTGAATTCAAAAGCAAGTCACTAGTAACTATGCAAATTGAACCACAAAAAGAAACTAAACTGGGAATAAAGAATATGCCCAAAAGTGACACATACTCAGTGTAATATACCTGGAATGAAGTCCCAAAAGAAGAGGTGGGCGAGATAATGGAACAGAAGAATATTTGAAAACATATCAGAGAAACTTCCAGACATGAAGGAAGACATAAACCTACCAATTTAAGAAGCTCAATAATCCCCCAAACATGGTAAATACAAAAAAAAAAAACCAACTCATACCTGGGCATATTATAGAAGCCATTTAAAAACAATGAGAAATTCATAAAAGCAGCTAGAGGGAGAAACACCCATTGTCTTAAGGGAACTACAGTAAGACTTCGTGTGTGCAAAGTCACTTCAGTCATATCTGACTCTGCAACCCCATGGACTGTAGCCCATCAGGCTCCTCTGTCCATGGCATTCTCCAGGCAAGAATACTGGAGTGGGTTGCCATTTCCTCCTCCAAGGGATCTTCCCAACCTAGAGATTGAACTCACATCTCCTGCATTAGCAGGCAGATTCTTTACCACTAGTGCCACCTGGGAACAATAAGACTGACCCCTAACTTTTTTTTTAAAGCTTTTTTAAAAAAATACTTATTTTTGGTTGTCCTGGATCTTCCATTGCTGTATGTGGGGTTCTCATTGCAGTGGCTTCTCTTGCTGCTGAGCACAGATTCTAGGCACAAGGGCTTCAGTAGTTGCAGCACACAGGCTCAGTTGCACCTCAGAATGTGGAATCTTCCTGGACCAGAGATTCAACCCATGCCCCCTGCATTGGCAGGCAGATTCCTATTCACTGTATCACCGGGGAAGTGCCCAACAGTTAACTTTTCTAAAGAAACTATGTGTGGTGTCCATGGAAGTGCACTCGTCAGACATTCCTTCAAGAAAGCCTGCTGCAGGGAGCATGTCTGATTGACAGCTGCTGCACTTTCAGATCCACAGAAACCTTCACTCCAAGTCATACGCCCTCTAGGCTGCTTCCAGCCAATGAATGAGTACAACGAAGGTATTAGAACCAGGCCACTTCAGTAGATGCAGGATTTCTCTAACAGCCAACTCATACTTGGGAGATCTCCACTGGTCTGGCCAAGCATTTCTTACAACTGTTCCACAGTCTGAGGCTTTTATTACCCAATTCTTTCTTCCTTCCCTTCTTTCACAGGTGACAGAAATTCCTGGTTGTCTGAAGGTTCTCCCTTCCTACACCTCTCTTTCTTCTTTATTTTTCACAGGCATTTTTCCTCCAATAAATCTTCCTTGCGTTTTTAATCCCATCTTGGTGTTTCTTTCCCATAGAACTCAAAAGTGATGCACTATGGAAGTCAGAAGACAATGTAATATGACTTCTTTAAAGTGGGGGGGAAAAAATCCTGCCAATCTAGAGTTACTTAACAGTAAAAATATTTTTGTCAAACAAAAACAAAGAGAATTTGTTGCCAGCAGCACACCATTGATGTAAGTACTATAGCAATTTCCTTAGGCAGATGGAAAATTTTCCTAGCTAGAAACACAGAAAATAGGGAGGAATTGAAAAGCACTGAAGAGTATACACTTGTGGAAAAATATAAAAAAATATTAACTCTTTAAAGAAACAACAATAATAACATTTTTTAGAGTTTAGAACATGTAACATAAAACATATGACAACAACAGCACAAAAGGTAGGACAGGGGCAAATGAAATCAAGTTAGAAGATTCTTACATTCTTCAGAAAATGTACTGGCAAGGGAGACTATAACAAGTTAAGTATGCATACTAAAGTCTCTAGGGCAATGCCACTCAACTGGAGCATATTTACTCACAAGAGACATTCGTCAGGGACTTTGTTGGTGGTCCGGTGGTTAAGAGCCTGCCTACTAATGCAGAGGACACAAGTTCAATCCCTGGTCTGGGAAGATTCCACAGGCTGAAGAGCAACTAAACCTGTGTACCACAACTGAGTCTGCAGCCTAGAGCCCCAGAGCCACTGCTACTCAAACCCGAGTACCTAAAGCCTGCGCTCCACAACAAGAGAAGGCGCCACAATGAAACCACACACCTCAAGGAAGAGCAGCCCCCTCTCACTGCAACTAGAGAAAGCCTGCTTGTATCAGTGAAGATCCAGCACAACCAAAACAGTTTTTAAATGTAAATCAACTATACTTCAATAATAAAAATAAATTTTAAAAGAGAGACATTTGGCAGATAGATAGATAGGCAGCTAGCTGACAGAGCAGGAGAGACAGAGAAGTGCTGAGAGATAAGGAGAAAGATTTAGCAGTATCTGAAGAAATTTTTGGTTGTCACAGCTATGTCACAAAATCATCCTCAGTTGAGATATAAAAGACAGAGAATGTCAGAGTAGATGGAAGAAAACTTTACCCAACTCTATGCTGTCTCTAAGACACTTACTTAGAATGGAATGACAGAAGTGTGTACATGCTCAGCCTCTCAGTTGTGTCCAACTCTTTATGACCGTATAGACTGTATCCTGGCAGGCTCCTCTGTGCATGAGATTCTCTAGAAAGAATACTGGAATGGGTTGTCATTTCCTTCTCCAGGGGATCTTCCCGACCCAGGGACTGAACCCTCGGGTCTTGCATTGGCAGGCGGATTCTTTACCACTGGGCCTCTTGGGAAGACCCAATGAGATAGGTAGGTTAAGAAAAAAAGGATGGAAAAAGAGGTTCTAGACAAACCCCAATCAAAAGAAGGCTGGAGTGGCTGTATTAATATCAAAGTAAACTGTAGAGAAAAATAATTCACTAGGGATAAAGCAGAGTACCATGTAATGAGAAACGGCTCATTTCACCAAGAAGACATAGCAACTCTACATACATCTGTACCTTTAACTGGACTTCAAAATGCATGAAGCAAAAACTGATGGAACTAAAGACAGAAACAGACAAATTCACAAGTAGAGTTAGAAACTTCAATTTGCCTCTCTCAGTAACTGATAGAAGTAATAGGAGAAATTTCCCCAGCAGTCTAATGGTTAAGATTCTGCCTTCCAGTGTAAGGGGTACAGGTTCAATCCCTGGTTAGGGAACTAAGATCTCACATGCCTCAAGGTGTGGCTAAAAAATGCAGGATTATTTTTTAAAAAAACTAATAGGAAATCAGCAAGGATGTATTATAGATGAACTGAACAACATCAACCAATTGGATATCACTGAAATTTTTATAACTTTCTGCCTCCAATGGCAGAATACATATTATTTTCAAGTGCATGTGGCAGTCTCTAAGATAGACTATATGCCCAGTTATGAAGCAAACTGTAACACATTTAAAAGAACTGCAATCAGGTGAAGTATGCTCTCTGACAATAACAAAATTAAAATAGATATAATTGTAGAAAGACAACAGAAAATCTCCTAACACTTGGAAATTAAACATCACCTTTCTAAATAAACCTGTGCATCAGAGAAGTCTCTAGAGAAATTAGAAAATATTTTAAACTGAACAAAAATGAAAATACAACATGTCAAAATTGGTATAATGATTAAAAGCAGTGCTTAGAGGGAAATTTATACCATTAAATGCTTACAGAAAGGACTTAAAGAAACTAGAAAAAAAAGACCAAAATAAACTCAAGGCAAGCAGATAGAATGAAATCATAAAAATAAAGGCAGAAGTCAATAAAATTGAAAAAAGAAAAATAATAATAAAGTCAAAACAACCAAAATGTTGTTGTGTCAAAAGATCAATAAAACACAAATTAACCTGCAGTGAAACATACAAAAAAGAAAGACGACATAAATTACTAATATTAGCAATGAAAGAGGAAATATCACTACAGACCCTACATATAGGAAAATAAATAAATAAAGGGATACTGTGAGCAACTCTATACTCAAAACTCTGACAACTTAGATGAAATGGGCCAATTCCTCAAAACTACAAACACTAAACCTTATCCATGATGAAACAAATAATGTGAATAGTCCAAAACTATTTAAGAAATTGAATTCATGGTTTAAAATCTAGAAAAAAAATTATCCAGCACTTCTTTTCATTTGTAATGGGAAGATTTCAAGTTCTCTTAGCTCACAGTATTGCCAGCCGTGAAACTTTAGTGGTTTTCGTTTTTCTTTTTTTAACACCAATTTGAGTTGAATTTTCTGTGACCTAAAGGCAGGTTTCTAAAACATAGTTTTCTAGAGTTTTCTCTATAGTTAAAAACTACAGTTGTTGAGTGTTCAAATACAATATTGAGATGACTCAGAGTAGTAATTATTAAAAGACTGGTAACAATCATTAGTGGTAGTGTAGTGGTAGTAGTCTGGAGTAGGAAATGGCAATCCACCTCCAGTATTCTTGCCTGGAGAATTCTGTGTACAGAGGAGCCTGGCAGGCTACAGTCCATGGTGTTGCAAAGAGTCAGACATGACTGAGCGACTGAACACACACACGGTGGTAATAGTATTAGAGTATAATAATAAGAACTGTGGGGACGTCCCTGGTGACCCAGTGGTTAAGAATCCACCTTGCAATGCAGAGGACACAGGTTTAATCCCTGGTCGGGGAACTAAGATCCCACGTGCCCCAGAGTAACTAAGCCCATTTGCCACAGCTAATGAAGCCTGGGCACTCTGGAGCCCAGGCTCCACTAGAGAATCTGTGCACCACAACAAAAGGTCCCACATGACACAATGAGGATCCTGTGTGCCACAACCAAGACTTGACACAGCCAAATAAAAGCACATTAAAAAAGAGAGAGAGAATAATTATAACTAGGTAATGTTTAAAAATTGCTTTCTTGACTTATCTTTCCATTATTTAGTCTTAAAAAATATAAGCAAAAACACACCTATGGTTGTATTCCCCTTCCTCCCCTTTTTCAAAAGCTCTTATTCTCCTTGCTGATTCCACAAACAGTATATTATGATTATTTCAAAGTTGTAGATAGGACTCTTCCTCACTCCTTATCACAGCTGCATAGTATTCTATTCCTGTGGATATTGTATTGTTTGTTCAACCAGTCCTCTACTCGTGAACATTTGAATGTTTCAGTCTCTGGTTTTGTAAATGATGCTGCAATAAAGTGATTTGTTCACCAAAAAAAAAAAGAATTGTGGCTAAGATATACAAAGCATTTACTGATGACACTCTGCAAAAAAACTTACATTTGCAATAGGCAGCACAGTGTTGCAGAGGAAACAGAAGTACATACATTAAGTGAAAAAAAAATAGTGGAATGGAGTATCAAGTGGGATTTTCTGGAAAACAGTTTTCTTCCAACCTACTGTCTGGTTGAGATCCTCATGCTCTGGAGAGAGTGAAACTTTAAAAAAAAAAAAATGCCATTTTTCCCACCCATAGGAAAATGCCTAAAATGGCACAAAATTGGTCTCCAGGAAAGTGCTCCCAGCCTGAGAAAAACCAAGTCCTCCCAGCATCAAGATTCTGCCAAGAGAGGGGGCCAGTTTGTGCTTCTCCAGTGAAGACTCATCTTTTTTACCAATTAGACCATAGATCCATCAACTGTACATGCTGAGGGCTCCCAGAACCTTCTGAAACACACACACACCATGAGCAGTGAGTGGATACAGAGTGCCTGAGAGATCTACCAGCTTAATAGGAGGAACATCTTGATGACATGGTCCGCCTTTATGCTGATATAACAATGATCATCAAAGAAAGAGAAATATGATACTGTGAATGTGCGGGATCTAAAAAGAAATGATACAAATGAACTCATTCACTAAACAGAAACTGATCACAAACTTAAGAGACCGAACTTAAGGGTTGCCAGTGGGGAAGGATGGGGGAAAGAGATAGTTAAGGAGTTTGGGATACACCTGTACACACTGCTGTATTTAAAAGAGATAACCAACAAGGACCTACTGTGTAGCACAGGGAACTCTGCTCAGTGTTACCTGGCAGCCTGGATGGGAGGGGAGTTTGGAGGAGAACAGATACATTGTCCATACATACATACATGTATGGCTGAGTTGCTTTGCTATCTACCTGAAACTATCTCAACATTGTTAATTAGCTATATTCCAATATAAAATTTAATTTTTTTTTTAAATCTGCAAAAAAGTATGCAGATTCACCTTGTTTACTTACTGAAGTAAGACCCTGAAAGGTCTACTATGCAGTTTAGAACTATGCCCATAAACTCTTGCTAATTTCAAGTAACTACTTTCCATTAATTTCCTAAAAAATAACAGAAAAATATACATACAAGTGAACTGAAAAAAACAAACAGATAAGCACCACTTACTTCTACACTTCCTCCATTCTAATGAGGCAGTGGTCCAAGAAACCACATTCCTGCCCTTTATAAGTCAGCTGCCAACATGAATGTGATTCTTCAGCTATGAGAAAATGTCTTTTGAAGGGTACAGGTTGGTTAATATTGGAAATTCTTCTGTACTCTGGGAGATAACACTATTTGCCCTGATAAGGACCAGTACTTTCTTTGCTCTGATAACCACCAGTGGTTTTTTTCTTCCTTTTTATCTGGACTTGTCAAGAATCAGTCATGTCATTTTGCATTTTTCCTTTTTCCCTCCCTCAGTCTTGCCCTTTTTGGGATTAATGCCAGCAACATGTTTTTCTGATATAGTGGTGGATATAATCCAATACTGACCTTCTCTATGTTAAATAAAATCTTGAGATTTAGGAGGTTTTCATCTAGGAAAAATAAAAGTTACAATGTGGAGCAGTTACAAAGCCAGAGTATCCTAACTGCCAATTTTAAGTGTTCACCTATATGACTCTAAAACCTCTTACTCTAAATCAATTCACTGGCGTCAAGTTTTATACATTGAGTACAAAGAAGATGGATGGATAGAAAGAAAGAAGAGAAAGAAGAAGAGAGGGAGGGAGGAATCCAAATTGGGATTTAAGTATTTGGAGGAGTAAGTCAATTTTGGGACTTTCCAGGTGGCTCAGTGGTAAAGAATCTGTTGGCCAGTGAAGGAGATGCAAGAAACATTCGGTTCAATTCCTGGGTGGGGAAGATTCCCTAGAGTAGGAAGTGGCAACCCACTCCAGTATTCTTGTCTGAAAAATTCCATGGAAAGAGGAGACTGGCGGGCTACAGTTCATGGGGTCACAAAGAGTAGGACATGACTGAGCAGCTGAGCATGCACGCAAGTCAGCTTTGAATGAGAAAAAGAGAATAGAGCCAACTCCGGAATTTCCAGCTACCTATTGGCTACTGTTCAGAAAGAAATGCTCGCTGACAGATGAAAATTGACTCTCAGCAAAAAGATTCTATTCTGAGTTCTGTGTGCTTGAGATTATAAATGGTTCTCAGTAAATATTTGGTAAATAAATAATGAACAAATAAAGATATGTTTCTTTCCATATGTTAGTAAAACTGAAGCCTACATATATGTTTAGTGAGACGTCCAAAATCACATAGGAAAGCTTAGGTGCCTAAAGTATATTAGATGGAAAATACAAGAAAGATCACCAATTGGACCTAAAAGATCTGGATTCTGGTTTGGAGTTTGTTTTGTCATTTACCTCCTGGGTCCCTAGATTGCAGAAGACAGGGACTCATCTGTATTGTTTTTTGTTATTCCTTCAATGCCTATCTCAGTCTCTAGTACATACTAGGTATTAAATGGATGTTTAAATATCTACCATTGCCTCATCTGTAAATTTATTTTCCTCATGTGAAAACTGAAGAGGTTGGCACCAAGGCTTTCTGGAAGTTCCTTCCAGCTCTATGTCACTGTGAGAGAGGATCTATACTCTTAGTCCTCATTTTATCCCCACTTTCCAACTTCCACAGCTCAAATTGTATGGGAAGCCAAACACAGGTGGGTGAGGTTCCGACATAATTCCAACATCCCTTCCCCAATGTTATACCATCATCCCTCTGAGCTCTTACTTCCACAAGAAAAACCACAAAAATGCAATCTTAATGGAAAACAGTGAATCAATCAATTATTTCATTGTCTATTTTGTAAAATGAGCTCCAGAATCAACACAGACCTCCCAATCTCTCAACCTCAGCAACCAAAGATTCCCCAAACTTTTACATTAGGTGGCTCCAGCCACCCTTCCCTAGAGGGGAATTCTTTCTCCACATCTTCTGGGGGTGCTCAACAGGAATAAACATCCTGGGGAAAAAAAAAAACAGCAGCTTGGTGTATTACAGGATGACATCCTGGAGAGAGGCAAATTCTCCCACACTCCTAACGTAAACCCAGTCCCTCTCCTTTGGTGACACCCCTCTGGCAAGAAATACAGTCCTAACCCTGAAGCATGGGCAAGAGACTCCACAGAATTGGCAACATAGCTTCCTGTTTGTACAGAGAGGGAGGGGACCCAACCACCCAGAAGACAGACGCATTTCCTCTTCGGGGGAGTCTTTTCTGAGGAAGGGCAGCCCCACCAGCAGTTCATCTTGAATGACTATGGGGTCATTAGGGTATCTTGAGAAATGTCCTAGCCAGGAAGTTGAGAATTCCAATTTGACCTCTGACAGACTGTGTGACTTTGGAAAAGTCACTTTCCTCTCTGAGCTTCAGATTCTGAATTTTTTTTTAAGGGAATTGTAAGTCCCTTTTTTTTTTCGGCTGTGCTGGGTCTTTGTTGTGGCACACAGGTTTCTCCAGTGGTAGCACTTGGGCTTGGTTGCTTCTCAGTATGTGGGATTTTAGTTCCCAGGCCAGGGATGGAACCAGCATCCCTGGCATTAGAAAATGGATTCTTCACCACTGAACCATCAGGGAAGTCCCCAGATTCTGAAATATTTTAAATGCATTTTCCCTTTTAAGTGATTACAAGATTCCTTAAAAAAAATACTTTTCTTAAGTCATTATGTTGTATACTTGAAACTAACATAATGTTAGTCAATTTAAAAATCAAATTAAAAAAAAATCAAATTAAGTGACTTAATGCAATGCAGGGGATATGGGTCCGAACCCTGGTCTGGGAACTAAGATCCTACATGCTGCAGAGCAACTAAGCTCTCCCGCCGTAACCACTGAGCCTACAAGTCACAACTAGAGTCCATGCCCCACAACACATGATCCTGCATGACACAACCAAGATTCCTCGTGCAGCAACTAAGACCTAAGGCAGCCAAATAAAGAAAATGAAGTAAAATAGCAATTAAAAATTAAATTAAAAACTTTTCTTATTATAAAAATAACACATCATATTGCAGACATTTAAAAATGCAGATACAGTTAAATAAAACTAATCATAATCATGGTTAACATTTTTGTGTATTCCTTTTGGTGAGACTTCTGGGATTTTAGTTATCGCTGAATATACAATTCCCAGTGAGGGTTGCCCCTTTGGTGTCTCTCTGATGCTCACACTTGTGCCAAAAATGCTGTCCACATAGTTGGAAGTTGGGGAACCCCCTTTGGTAACTCTGTAGACTGTGACATAGTCTTTTGAAGGTCCTCAGTGATAAGTCATGTGAAGTTAGTTTTGAGTATTGGAAAAGTCACTTGAAGACAAATCTGCCTGATTAGAAGAATGGTAGAGCTGGGTACTTACATTTGGTGTAGATTATCATCATCACCACTATAAAGTTAAAAACTGTTTTTCATTTTTCTCTGAAGTTTCCAAAAATTTTTGATGCTTAGATGTATGGAAGGAGAGGGTTAAATTTCATTATTTTAGAGCTACAGTTCTCTAAATATGTTCTATGATACACATTGCAGATGTTTCCCCAGGAAAAAAGAGCTCTGTGCTGAAAAGAGTTTGGGGAAAGTTACACACATCACTCCCTTAAAGACTCAGTGCACATTTAATGTATTAAACGCTCTGAGATTCCTTAGCAAAGAACATCCTTTAACTTTAACTAACTGTATTTTCTAAACATATTTGAGTTCAAGACGTTGACTGAGAACATTATGTCAGTTTGTCTCTCAGTCGTGACAAACAGCAGAGTTTGGTGGACAAGAACACAGACGTCTATGGGCACACAGCTTAACTTTTCTGAACCTCAGTCTCCTCTTCCACAAGAAAAAGATGAAACTTTACCTACATCACAAGACTGCTCTAAATTCTAAATGAAATAGAATGTGTAAGGAACTTAGGGCAGTGACTGGCACATATCAAGCATTAAGACAAATGAGATCTCTTATTATTTATTAGCTAAGATAGATAAGATGATGAAAAAAGGATGAGGATGAATAAAATTTGTGGAGGAGGAGAAGGGTAATAAGGGGCAGAGATTCCTCTTAACTGAGATGGCAAGTTGTTGCCTGGACACAGGACATCTATTTTTGGCACTTAAGGCAACTAGATTCCAGAAAGGATCTCTGAATACAGAACATTAGAAAATTTTTTCTAAAAATACAAAATTCTTACTTTTAAACACATAGCTGAACTGGTAGGAAAGAAGAGGAAATAAGAAAGTATTGGGTTGGTCCAAAAGTTTGCTCCAGTCTTTCTGTAACATCTTATGAAAATCCCAAATGAACTTTTTTGTCCAACCCAATGCAAGTCCGAGGAAGAAAGTAAGCACTGGAACCACCTTTCACTGGAGGTCATTTTACAGGTCTCTAGCAGCTGACAATTCTGGTTTAATGGCCTAAGCGTGAGTGGCAGAATACAAGTCCTCAGACACTGCAATGTGAGTCTGCATTACAGATCACTGGATAAATTCAGGAGCCCCTTACAGACAACGAGGACAGTGCATGAAATGGGATGGAGGGGCGGGCAGGATCCACAAGAGGATGAGCAGTGGGAATGCCATTGTGTTTTAGCCTTAGGTCCTAGGTGGAGCAGAACAAAAGAAAAAAAATAATCTCCCATGGTCATTCCTAACTCATCATGAGCCCACCCGCGTGCAGGCTTGAAGCTAGAACTCATATCACTTAAGCAGCTTCAGGTTGATGGTACCATAAAACACCTGACAGAGCAGAAGCCAATCCTCTTCTTGAGGAACACACTTAAAGACGGACCTTAATGATATCAGAGGAATTTGGGACCAATTTTAAAAGCCTCTGAGCATATTTGGAAGCAAGTTGTCATTGTCATCGTCATCATGCAATAAATAACTGCAGGATCAGCTTTAAAAAGCAGATGGTGGAATTACCAGATACCAAATACAACTAAGTTTAAGGCAACTATACAAAAGTATTTAAAGTATCTGGAACTTCTATGGCAATCCAGTGATTAAGGATCAGTATGTCCACTGCAGGGGGCACGGGTTTGATCCCTGGTCTGGGGAACTGAGATCCCACATGCCGCTGGGTGTGGCCAAAACAGACAAACAAAACAAAAAAAAAGTATTTAAAGTATCAATATTATCAACTCTACTTCAACAACATTTTTAAGTGGCTTAATTATTAAAAATAATAATAATAAAGTATCAACACTGATGAGACAAAGAAGAAAAAGATCACATGTTTAAAAGTCTAACCCTGGTGGTTCAGATGGTAAAGAATCTGAGTTGTGGTAAAGAATCTGAATTGTGTCTGCAATGTGGAAGACCCGAGTTTCATTCTTGGGTCGGGAAGATCACTTAGAGAAGGGAATGGCTACCTGCTCCAGTGTTCTTGCCTGGAGAATTCCATGGACAGAGGAGCCTGGCGGGCTACAGTTCATAGGGTAGCAAGAGTTGGACAAGACTGAGCAACTAAAACTTTCACACTTTCACTTTCAAAGACTAAAAATAGTTAAAATTTGAACCTCAGTGGAAGATTTAAATGTTAGTTTAGACACATATGAAAGGAAAACTGCTAGTGACCTGGAAAATAGATCTGAAAAAACTACACAGAATGAAGCACTTTATTTGAAGGGGAAGCCAAGAAATCCACTACCATAGTGAGAGATGTTAATATACATTTCTCAGTTATGATAAAGAAGAAAATGGAAAATATGGTAAAGTTGTAGAAGATTTTACTGCAGAGTCCTGTTGTTTGGATTTCCAGTTCCTAGACAGAGGAAACTGGTGGGCTATAGTCCATGGGGTTCCAAAGAGTCAGACACAACTGAGTGACTGAGCACCCACAGATGCACACAAATGAAAAGCAAAGTTCCTATCCTCATGGCACTTACATTTTTTTCTACACTTTCATATATGTAAATATGCATACTTTTAATTTTAAGACAAATGAAGAGAAAGAAAACAAATAAGATCATTAGTTAGCAATTATTCACATTACTCATGTATCTGTTATTTCCTCAGCAAGGAACCAGATGGCAGTAATCACAGTATTCTTCATATCTCCTGGCAGAGTACCTGCTTATAGAAGGCACTTAACAAAGTTCTGTGGGTCGAAAAGTTGAGAGAGTCAAAGGGAGCAGGGAAAAGACAAAAGGCAACTGGAATCATGGGTCCCTCACATCTTTGGGCAGGCCCTAGTATACTGGCAAACCAGCTCCCTGGTTGCGGGGTGGGAGTCCTAACTAATTTATAGTGTCAGCTGATTTCCATGGTGTAAATACTGCCACTTGGCCAATTTCAAGTTTCTAATGTTACGTCTCTAAACACAAGGTTTAGAAAACATACTCTCAAAGTGGTACAAAACAGCTCCAGTGGTGTACTGGCAATGATACAACCTTTACATCTTTCTGCCTCCAATTCCTTTTTTTTTTAATTTGGCTGCGTCAAGTCTTAGTTGCAGCACACAGGACCTTTGTTGCATCATGTAGGATCTTTCTTTTTTTTTAATTTATTTTTATTACTTGGAGGCTAATTACCTTAATATTGTAGTGGTCTTTGCCATACATTGACATGAATCAGCCATGGATTTACATGTGTTCCCCATCCCGATCCCCACTCCCGCCTCCCTCCCCACCCCATCCCTCTGGGTCTTTCATTGCACCCCACAGACTCTCTGGTTGTGGCACTCGGGCTCAGTTGCTCCATGGCATGTGGGATCTTATTAGGTTGGTACAAAAGTAACTGCAGTTTCAGACTGTAAATTTTAAATCATTATAACTAGGCTCAAACACATCTTTATTAATCAAAATAGGAACCATAACAATCAACACATTTTTGTCAATGAGAAATAAGTTTGTTTATTCCTGTAGTGTAAATATCCATGCTTCGGGATTCAATGAACTCTTGAAAAGCATTTTCTGCATCCTGCTGCTTGTGGAAGCATTTTGCGTGCAAAAAGTTGTCGAGATGCTTGAAGACGTGGTAGTAAGTTGACGAGAGGTCAGGTGAATACAGAGGATGATGCAAAACTTTGTAGTCCAATTCAATCAACTTCTGAAGCATTGGTTGTGCGACCTGTGGCTGGGCATTGTCGTGGAGAAGAATTGGGGGCCCTTTCTGTTGACCAATGCAGGCTGCAGGTGTTGCAGTTTTCGGTGCATCTCTTTGATTTGGTGAGCATACTTCTCAGATGTGATGGTTTCACCAGGATTCAGAAAGCTATAGTGGGTCATACGGGCAGCAGACCACCAAGCGATGACTATGAGTTTTTTGGGTGCAAGTTTGACTTTGGGAAGTGCTTTGTATCTTCTTCTTGGTCCAACCACTAAGCTGGTCATCGCCAGTTGTCATATAAAATCCACTTTGTGTCACACATCACAATCCAATCTAGAAATGGTTCACAGTTGTTGAGCACAATAAGAGAAGACAACACTTCAAAACAATTTTTTTGGCTTGCGGTCAGCTTATGAAACACCCACTTATTGAGCTTTTTAATCTTTTCTATTTGCCTCAAATGCTGAATGACCATAGAATGGTTGACACTGAGTTCTTTGACAGTTGGTCATTGTCAACTTCCGATAGCCAGCCACTGTGCTCCTCATATTCAAGGCTCTCGTTTCCTCTGAAAAACTTCTTGAACCACCACTGCACTGTACGTTCATTAAGAGTTCCTGAGTGTTGTTGGTGTAGCGAGTTGTCTCCGCTGCTTTCCGACCCATTTTGAACTCGAATTAAAAAATCACTCAAATTTGCTTTTTGTCTAACATTATTTCTATAGTCTAAAATAAACAAAATAAATAGCAAGTAATAATTATCAAAAAAAGAAAGAAATGCACATGAAAATGGTGTATAACATAATCAATTTTAAAATGTATTGCAATATTAAACAGCAAAATTCAACAACACAAAACCGAGGTTACTTTTGCACCAACCTAATAGTTCCAGGACTAGGGATTGAACCCACATCCCCTGCATTGCAAGGCAGATTCTAAACCACTGGACCACCAGGGAAGCCCCAGCCTTCCAGTTCTGATACAGAAAAGAGGAGCAGAGAGAGAAACTGGGGTGCAGAGATCAACCTCACCAAACCCCCCCTTTTTGGTCTAGTCTGCTTTCCTTTTCAGAATCTGATCTCCAGATAATCAGAGAGTTGCCTAGACCAAATGAAGACCTACTCTATGCAAGACCTTGGTGTTGCAAAGAACACGGAAAACAGAAAGTCATGATCCCCACTCTCACAATGTAGTTAGGGAGGGAGTCAGAATGATTGCGAGGTGATTATTTTTTAAAATGGTAGAGAATGGGGACTTCCCTGGTGGTCCAGTGGTTAAGACTGTGCTCCCAATGTTGGAGGCCTGGGTTCCAATCCTGGTCAGGGAACTAGATCCCACATTGCCACAACTAAGATCAAGTGCAGCCGGAAAAAAATGGTAGAGAATGTATAACTGATTAACTTTGCTGTATACCTGAAACTAAAACAACATTGTAAATCAACTATTCTCCAAAAAAATTTGTTAATATTATGGAAGTATTTCACTGTATAGCCATTCAGCTAAGTGATAGCACTGATGCTTTGGATTAACCTTTTGTTGTCTTTTCTGATGATTAACTTTTCCTTTACATTTCTGCCACCTCAAAAATGCATTGTAAAGGACATTTAATGAATAAAATTATGCTGTTCACCTGAAACTACCACAACATTGTTATATTGGCTATGTACACATGCTAAGTTGCTTCAGTTGTGTCCCACTCTTTGTGACCCAGTGGACTACAACCCACCAGGCTCCTCTGTCCATGGGATTCTCCAGGCAAGAATACTGGAATGGGTTGCCGTGCCCTTCTCCAGAGGATCTTCCTGACTCAGGGATCGAACCTGTGTCTCTTACATCTCCTGACTTGGCAGATGGGTTCTTTAACACCAGCACCACCACAAAGTCCTATATCAGCCATAGCCCAATACAAAATGTTTTTGGTGTTAAAATAAAAATAAATTTTAAATAATAAATAAAGATTAAAAACAAAAAACAAATAAAATTACATATTATTTTTTTAAATGGTAGATAAAATGAACTCTCTCAGAAATATGATTTTTTATGGAAGTCCAGATGCAGTATAATGAGGGCTCTCATGTCAGACATATGACATGAAAGGATCAAATCCTTACTCTGTCACTTACAGGTCCTGTGACCTTAAACAATTAATTAGCAACTCTTTGTCCAGAACATAATGAGAATTAAATATGACAATGCATGGGCAGTCATCACATGATACCTGGCACACAGTCAGCACTCCACTAATACTAAAGTTAATAACCGTACTGAAAGCAACTATACTCCAATAAAAATTAATTTTAAAAAAACAGAGAAAACCATAACTGTACAATATCCATAATATTTGTCACACCACATGAATAAAGACAACAAAATAGAAAAGATAGGGGATAATTCATGGACTAGTCAGTAATCTAGTTCTATTAGAATCTATCTGTATGATTAATGGAAGATAAATTGAAAACTTGTTGGGGAAGATACTAAGAGTTGAAGATACTGGGGCTTCCCAAGTGGCTCAGTGGTAAAGAATCCACCTGCCAGTGCAGGACACGCGGGTTCAACCCTTGGGTCAGAAGATCCCCTGGAGAAGGAAATGGCAACCCACTTCGGTATTCTTGCTTGAAATATCCCATGGACAGAGGAGCCTGGTGGGCTACAGTCCAGGGTGTCACAAAAGAGTCAGAACCGACTGAGCACACACTGAGAGCTAGACTGAGGAATCTGCACTTAAATTTTACTATACATGATAAAGGATCAGTAAAACTTTGGCGACTTGATCTGAGCTGCATTTCGGGAAGATCAAGCTTGAATTTTTGCCACTTTCACAGACAGGCTTGGTAGTTTCTGCTAATGTCTGAACAGATTAAAAAAAAAAAAAAACATTGAGTGTGGTCACCGGACCTGGGCGGTCAGAATTCTGCTCTCAGGGATCTCCCTGTGGTCTCATCCCTGGGGATGATTTCCCTCCAAGGCAGGCAGCAACTGTTTTCCTGGAATGATGCAAAATCCTCTTTTCCCTTTCTTACTCTGCTATTTTTTGGCGTACAGAGTCACTAAATATAAACATCCTTTAAAAAGATCCCAAGCCAATTTATTCCAAAGAGTAAGAGTTATCTGGGAATTGAAGGTCCATCAAGATAAGGCTGCTTCCAAGTCACGGTCTGCAATATCTTTGCCCAAGTTTTGGGGGAACCAGGTCACCAACAATGGCTTTTCACATTTCTCATTGTCTTATGTAAGAGGCTAGTTTTTCAAGTTTGTTGACACATGAAGCAAATAAGCTGTTGGAGAAGTCTGTTGCAAAACTGGAAACAAAATGTATCTCAAATATTTTATAACCGCTGAGAATCAGAGATTGGGAGGTGGCCCAAAAATGCCTGCTTCCTGTTGAAAGCACACTCAGCTCAGTGGGATACATTTGTCTGGTTGTGATATGTAAATGATCTCCGATCTGTGTTTACGCTTGAAATTTTCACTGATTTCTGTTATTTCAAACCGCATACGCCCACACAACTATGGTTACTTGGAATCCTTGACTGGAATACATCAGGAGTAATCAGGCTGGTATGCCATCATTTGTTGATAATTGGAAACTTTTGGATGCAACTCAAGAAGTTAACAGATTGCCCTGAACCTAGACATATGTTTGAGCAGTTGTAGCAACAATAATTTTCTGCATATTTCTAGCTGGAACTCAAGAAGAACTTTGTGACTACTGCACAGGTCTAGCCCTAATGGTCTCCAGAATAGTATTTCAAAAACAGAAACAAGATCCTTGCCTAATAAATTATTCATAGACCTGGTTGGGACCCCATATTTCACAAGACCTACTCAAAGGGCCTTTCTTTTACTAAACTACAGTCAGGCCTCCAGGCAAAGATAAAGGTTTCCATTGCAAGGCAAATCAAATAGCCCCATGCAATTTTTTTTTTAAGCCCCATGCAATTTATCAGGTGTACTGATTGAAACTGGAGGACTCAATGGGATGTTAAATATTTTCCACATCTGATTATAAAAGTGAGAGAAGAAACACAGATGGAGATGATTGTATTTTGGATGAATCTGGGAAAACAAGGAGACTTATATTTTAACATATCATATTTTCCTCCCCTAAATACTACTGACTGCCTGGGTCAGATGGTAAAGAATCCACCTGCAATGTAGGAGACCTGGGTTCGATCCCTGGATTGGAAAGATCCCCTGGAGGGGGGCATGGCACCCCACTCCAGTATTCTTGCCTGGAGAATTCCATCGACAGAGAAATACTACTGAAAGAGTTGTTTCTCTAGAAAAATCTATTAGGTGAAAACTAGTCTGTCAAGAGGAGGAGGCAAATTTGATTCACAGGATATAGAAACAAAAATCTAATTAAACATCAAGGATAAACGCAATAAAATTTTTAAAAATACCCCCAATACTGAGTATACATCAGAGAAAGCAAATTTATGTAAAGAAAACATGGTGTATAAATTACTCATATGTGAAATAATAGTATTATCAATACCAGATTGTTACAAAAAGCCAGGATGGTGAAAGTCTTAACTGGGCCTTGGGTAGGACCATAACTTAGTGGAAGGGAGGGACCATGATTAGTCTAGAGAGCTTAAGACTGAAAAACCAGAAATGAAGCTTCCAACCTCACTTTATCACCAACAAGATGTGTGATATTATTCTTATTCTCACTAATCTCAGTTTCCTTCTCAGTAAAATGAGGAAGCCAGCAACAGACACATGAAAATATACTCATCATCACTAATAATTAGAGAAATGCAAATCAAAATTACAATGAGCTATCACCTCATACCAGCTAGACTGGCCACCATTAAAAAGTCTACAAATATTAATAACATATGCTGGAGAGTGTGTAGAGAAAAGGGAACCCTCTTACACTGTTGGTGGGAATGTAAATTGGTGCAGCCAATATGGAGAACAGTATGGAGGTTCCTCAAAAAACTAAAAATAGAATACCATATAATCCAGCAATCCAACTCCTGGGCTTATATCTGGAATTCAAAAAGATATGTGCACCCTAATGTTCATTGCAGCACTATTTACAATAGCCAAGACATGGAAACAACCTAAATATCCATCAACAGATGAATGGATAAATGTAAAACATATATATCTACAATGGAATCCTACTCACTCAAAAAATCCTATTCACTTAAAAAAGAATGAAATAATGCCATTTGCAGCAACATGGATGGACCTAGAGATTATCATATTAAATGAAGTAAGTCAGAAAAAGAACAAATACTATATGATATGACTTATATGTGGAATCTAAAATACAACACAAATGAACATACCTAAGAAATAGATGGTAACGAATCCGCCTGCAATGCGGGAGACCTGGGTTTGATCCCTGGGTAAGGAAGATCTCCTGGAGGAGGGCATGGCAACGCACTCCGGTATTCTTGACTGGAGAATCCCATGAACAGAGGAGCCTGGCAGGCTACAGTCCATGGGGTCGCAAAGAGTCGGACAAAACTGAGTAAGTAAGTACAGCACAGCAAGAAACAGAAATAGACTCACAAATATAGGAACAGACTTGTGGTCACCAAGGGGAAGAGAGGATTGGGGAGGGAAAGATTGGAAGTTTGGGATTAGCAGATGCAAATCATTATATATGTGGGTTTTCCAGGGGGCACTAGTGGTAAAGAACCTGCCTGCCAATACAGGACATGTAGAATGGATAAAGAACAAGGTTCTACTACATAGCACAGGGAATTATATTTAATATCCTGTAACAAAAGAAAATAATGGAAAAGAAAAACTTGAGGAGACAAGGCTATATTATTTTTACTCTCTCTACATGCTAAAATTCAAATTTTTTAAAAATTAAACTTCTTGCTCTCTCTTCATATATCTGGTCTTACATCACATGAAATGAATGTACTTAAGAAAATGAAGAGTCATATCATTAATAGGATTTTATACTGAAAATTTTCTGCAGACAAAAGGCTTCATTCATTCTACCATCAATTCATGCTTTAATTCATTCAACAAAAATTGATTTCAAAGCCCAATACCTATTGTGAGCCAGAATCACAAACCTATACTATTCCATAAAAGGCTTTCCATATAAAATACAAAATTAACAGGAAAAATTACCTGCCCTCAAGGAGTTGATAGTCTGGTGGTAAAAATAGACACATAACCTTAATAAAGGCACAAGTAAATGACAGAGGTAAACAACAGCAAGCTTTGGGAGAATGGAGAATGGATATCCCTCCATTAGAGGAGGAAGGCTTTCTAAAGAAGGTGACACTTGAGCTAAAGGATGAGGAGGGGTTAGCTCTTGTAGGTAGGGAAGAAAAAGGGCCACAGAGTACAGAAGAGTAGGAGTAGAAAGAATGGCACACAGCTCACAGCTGCTAGAATATAAAGTGCAAGAGGACAATAGGACAAGAGGTAAGCAAGGACTAAGATCATGGAAATATTCAGTTTTTTACTTTAACCTAGATCTACTGATTCAGAATCTCTTGGGATGGGATCTGGGCTTCTGGATTTTGAGAGAAATATTCCAAGGACTTCCCTGGTGGTCCAGTGCTTAAGACTCCATGCTTCCACTGCAGAGGGCGAGGGTTCAATCCCTGCTCAGAAAACTAAGATACCACATGCCAGATGGTATCGCCAAAAAATAAAAAATATTAAATCCCAATATCTCAGATCCACCTAAAATTTGAGAATCATTTTTATTAAGTGCTTTTACATCCATTATTTTTACTTAATTTCTACTACAACACTATGAGTTATGGGAGTTGGGTTCAAGAGAAGATTTCTTTCCCTAGGAAACTGATGAGAACAACATAGACATTATGCACTGAATAAACAATGGAATAGATGGATAGATAAGAGTCTCAGGAAAAGAAAATAAAACTGGGAAATGCGTGCCAGAAATATGTTTCAAAGTGGAGATTTAATATCTAAAAGGTAAAATATCCAGGCAACAGACTGGAAAAAATCAGATGTAATGAATATGAGCAGTTGAAAACATCTCCTAAAGCCTCAGTTTCTATTCTGTAAAATGGGAAGAGTAAAATCTTTCAAAAGACTGTGTAGACTCTGAGACATTTGCTCTACTTTGAAGCTAATAGATCAGCCAGCCATATGACAGTAGAAGACTACTATCTTATGATAGTAAGATAGTAGTCTATCTATCTTCTACTTCTTATGATAGTAGAAGACATAAGATTCCTGGGTCAAAAAAAAAAAAAAAAAGATTCCTGGGTCAGAGGCAAAGGACAGTTTATGACTTACAGCAACGGCAGTAGCCAGAGAATCAGCATTTTTGTGCTAGCTCCTCAAGTCCCATTTCCCATATGGAGATGCAAAGAAAGTTCTGTTACAGAAGAGGAGCCCTGAGTTTAAGGAACATGAATCAATAAACACATCTGTCCTTTTTTCTGATAGCAGACACATCTCTATCTTCCAAGGCTTCTTATTATACAAACTTCCTTCAAAAGTTAGTCTGGAACAGGGTGCAGCCAGTACCTTGCTCATAAGAAATTCAGAAACGCAACAAGAAACACTCAGAGAATTGTCTCCTCATAATAGAGACCTCAGAAGGAAATGGCAACCGACTCTAGTATTCCTGCCTGGGAAATCTCATGGAGAGCTGATGAGGAGCCAGGAGAGCTACAGTCCATGGGGTCACAAAGAGTTGGACACAACTAAAGTGATGAATCACAGCACAGCAATATAAACCTCACAGGATGATTTAACAGTTAAATGGTTTAAAACATACAAGTTATTTGACAAAGTGTTTCGAATGCAGAAATAAGTCAGAAGTGACTGCTATTATTAGTGTTATAGTAACTGTCATTTGGAGTTTTGTTGCTGCTATTACGCATTACTCACATTACAGCTGGTTTATGGTTTACCCACCAGCCTCTAACTCACCTTGGTCATGAAGAGGACTGATCCAGAAACCAGGAGTAGTGTGGATCCTGCAGTGGAGCTAAATGGCCACGGCTGGGGAAAGGGAAGTTAAAAGGGCAGAGTGGTTATTAGTGATACAGCCCTTCAGCATGTAAGTGGTAACAGTATGGTCACTCCTCTGCAATCTGTGATAACAGGGTAAGTGATAAAGCTGGTAATTGTGGTCATGGGCTTCAACCTCCATTATTCTATTTCCTTATCTATCCAAACAGAATCTGAAATTTCCAAACACAGTATCCCCCTATGTGGAATACCTCCCCCTCCCCTCTTTACCACCTGTTTTCTGGAAGGTGGCTTATAGTAGAGAAAACCCAAGAAGTCCTGGACTTGATTCCAAGCTTTGCAACTTACGGAAACTTTTTTAAAAAATATAAAACAGAAAAACTGATATTCAAATCTTTTGTATTTCTACTACCCAGGATAAGTTTTAAGCAGAGTGATGAATTTTGTTTTGACATAGGGCATCAATCTCCTTGAGGTCCAGCCTTTCGTGTCCACTTCCAGAAGATAATGGGCCTAGGTTTGCCCTTCAAGGCCTAGAACATAGGCCTTACTGCTCCTTTACTCTGTCCAGGGACTTTCCTCACAGTCCAGTGGTTAAGACTTTGAGCTCCCAGTGTATCTGTTGCAGGGGTTCAATCCCTGGTCAGGGAACTGAGATCCCACATACTGTGCAACCATGTATTTATGGGCAGTTCACTCTGCCCAGACCATTTGGAATTTGTACTCCTTATTTAGCTTCTTCACAGGATTCAGTCTTTCCCATAAAAATGCCTAATGGTGCTTTCTTGTAGCTCAGTATGCTGTTAATGGCCAAAACTTTCAATCAACCCAAGAAGCACAGGTCAACTGTATGGCGATAGTCTGGCCTATTTATAATTTAAGGCCTATGGTGACCCGCTCCAGTATTCTTGCCAGGAAGCCTCCATGGACAGAGGAGCCTGGTGGGCTATAGTCCAGGGGGTTGCCAAGAGCTGGACATGACTGACCACACACATCTCCAGAATGTATTCCTGGACATTTAAGTCATTTCCCAGTAGGAATGGTTATTTTCTTCTTGATTCTTCATGGGATATTTGCTTCCTTTGCATATAGCAGGGTTTATGCCTCTGATGTAGTATGAGATTTGAGGTTGGAAGCTAGGCTTGGAGTCACTCTGAATTCAAGACCAAGCTTTATCACTTCCTAGTTCTCCGGGAGGCAGCATCTAGAGGGGACAAACTCAGGCAGCCACAGGTTGGAATTCTAGCTGTCACTAGGTAGGTGACTTTGTGCTTACCATATAACGTTTCTGAGCCTCAGTTTTCCCATTTATAAAATAGGAAGTATAATACCTATCTAGCTGTGTCTTCTGTGAGTAGTTTATGAGCTATCATAACTACCACAGGGCTTGTCACATTATAGCTGAGAATTGTGGCAAACTGAGGAGTATGTGTTTCACCTAAACATACCCACCTCTCCAGCCCACAGTTACCCCACAAGAGGACAAATACATATTAGTAGATCTTCTTTTTTTTTCAAAAGGAGTCAGGAATCTGAGTTTTTAGGTAAATGCTCTTAAGTTTTAAATACTGGCTCACTAAAAAACAACCATACACAGAATCTGGCATCCAGTCTCCAGTAAGATGGTTACTCTGAGACATTAGTTTGCCATCTTCTTGGTCAGCCAGCTTTCTGAGTAAAGTTGTATTCCTTGCTTCAACACCTCGGATTCATCGGCCTCTTGTGTAGTGAGCAGAGAGAGCCTGACCTTGGTAACAGGAAACTGCTCAGAGAATTCATGCAAGTGGAACTTACAGCTTCCCTGATCAGACTCAGCATTCAGATATCAAAGCAGACTTCAATACCCGTGTGGAAACAGAGGATAGAAAGAGATCAATCCCTGTGCCTTTGGAGTGGGAGCACTGACTCTAAGACCCCAGACTACCAGAGAACTAACCCTAGGGAGTATCAAATACTGAGAACTCACACAAAGGAAACCACTTGAATACAAGACCCGGCATCACCCAACCACCAATAGTACCCTGTGCAGGACACCTCATCTAAACAACAAACAAAACAAAAATACAAACCCAGTCACCAGCAGACAGGATTGCCACCTCACTCAGCCTTGCCCATCAGAGGAAAAACAAATAAACAAAAACTCTGCACAAATCTCACCCTATACAAAGCTTACACAAACTACTGGACCAACCTTAGGAGGGCAGAAACCAAAAAGAAGAAAGAATTCAACCTTGAAGCCTGGGAAAAGGAGACCTCAAACACAATAAGTAAAAAAATAATAATAATGAAAAGGCAGAGAAATACTATACAAATGAAGGAGCAAACTGGAAACACAGAAGTCCAAATAAATGAAGAGGAAATAGGCAAACTACCTATTTCCTAAGAATTCAGAATAATGATAATAAAGATGATCAAAAACCTTGAAAACAAAATGGAGAAAATGCAACAGTCAATTAACAAAGACCTAGAAGAATTAAAAAATAAACATACAGAGACAAACATATGTTTAACAGTTGATCTTTCAGCAGAAACTCTTCAGGCCAGAAGGGAATGAATGGCAGGATATATTTAAAGCACTGAAAGGGAAAAATCTACAACCAAGATTACAGTACCTGGCAAGGATCTCATTCAAAATTGATGGAGAAATAAAAAGCTTTTCAGACAAGCAAAAGTTAAGAGAATTCAGTACCACCAAACCAACTTTACAACAAATGTTAAAGGGACTTATATAGTCAAGAAATATAAGAAAAGAAAACAGATCTACAAAATCAGTCCCAAACAATTAAGAAAATGGCAATAGGAACATCAGTTCAGTTCAGTCTCTCAGTCATGTCTGACTCTTTGTGACCCCAGGGACTGTTGCACCCCAGGCTTCCCTGTCCATTACCAACTCCTGGAGTTTACTCAAACTCATGTCCATTAAGTCGATGATGCCATCCAACCATCTCATCCTCTGTCGTCCCCTTCTCCTCTTGCCTTTAGTCTTTCCCAGATCTTTTCAAATGAGTCAGTTCTTGGCATCAGGTGGCCAAAGTATTGCAGTTTCAGCTTCAGCATCAATCCTTCCAATGAATATTCAGGACTGATTTCCTTCAGCATAGACTGGTTAGATCTCCTTATCAATAATTACTTTAAATGCAAATAGATTAAATGCTCCAACCAAAAGACACAGAGTGGCTGAATAGATACAAAAGCAAGACCCATATATATGCTGTCTACAAGAAACCCAGTTCAGACCTCAAGACACATATAAACTGAAAGTGAGAGGATGGGAAAATATATTCCATGCAAATGGGAAGCCAAAGAAAGCTGGAGTAGCAATCCTCATATCAGACAAAATAGACCTTAAAATAAAGAAGATTACAAAAGATAAGAAGGACACTATATAATGATCAAGGGATCAGTCCAAGAGGAGGACATAACAATTGTAAATATCTATGCACCCAACATAGGAGTACCTCAATACATAAGAAAAACACTAACAGACATAAGACATAAGGGCTTCTCTTGTGGCTCAGCTGGTAAAGAATTCACCTGCAGTGCAGGAGACCTGGGTTCGATCCCTGGGTTGTGAAGATCCCCTGGAGAAGGGAAAGGCTACCACTCCAGTATTCTGGCCTGGAGAACTCCATGGACTTACGTATAGTCCATGGGGTTGCAAAGAGTCAGATATGACTGAGCAACTTTCATTAACTTTCACCACACTAACAGACATAAAAGGAGAAATTGACAGTAACACAATAATATTAGGAGACTTTAACACTCCACTCACACCAGTGGACAGATCATCAAAACAGAAAATTAATAAAGAAACACAAGTCTTAAATGATACATTAGATGAGATGAATCTCATTAACATCTTCAGGACATTCCATCCAACTGCAGAAGAATACACCTTCTTCTCAAGTGCACATGGGACATTCTCCAGGAGAGACCACATCTTGAGTCACAAATCAAACCTCAGTAAATTTAAGAAAACTGAAATCATATCAAGCATCTTCTCCAACCACAATGCTATGAGACTAGATATCAATTACAAGAAAAAAAACTAAAAGAAACACAAACACATGGAGATTAAACAACAAATTTCTAAATAACCAACACATTACTGAAGAAATCAGAAGGGAAATCAAAAAATTTCTAGAAACAAATGACAATGAAAACACAACAACTCATAATCTATGGGATACAGCAAAAGCAGTTCTAAGAGGAAGCAATACAATCCTACCTGAAGAAATAAGAAAAACATTGAATAGACAAACTAACTTTACACCTAAAACAACTGGAGAAGAAGAACAAAAAAAAATAGTAGAAGGAAAGAAATCATAAAGATCTGAGCAGAAATAAATGAAAAAGAAATGAAAAAAAAAAAACAACAGTAAAGATTAACAAAAATAAAAGCTGGTTCTTTGAGAAGATAAACAAAATTGACAAACCTTTAGCCAGACTCACCAAGAAAAAAAGAAGAATCAAATCAACAAAGTTAGAAATGAAAAAGGAGAGGTTACAACAGACAATGCAGAAATACAAATGATTATAAGAGACTATTATGAATAACCAAATGGCAATGAAGTGGATAACCTGGAAGAAATGGACAGATTCTTAGAAAAGTTCAATCTTCAAAGACTGAACTGGGAAGAAATAAAAATTATGAACAACCCAATTACAAGCACTGAAATTGAAGCTATGATAAAAAATCTCCCAAAAAACAAAACCCCAGGACCAGATGGCTTCACAGAAGATTTCTATCAAATATTTAGAGAAGAGCTAATGTCTATCCTTCCAAAACTTTTCAAACAGTTGCAGAGGAAGAAACATTTCCAAACTCATTCTACAAGGCCACCATCACCCTGATACCAAAACCAGACAAAGACAAACACAAAAAAGAAAACTATAGGCCAATATCACTGATGAACATAAATGCAAAAATCCTCAACAAAATTTCAGCAAACAGAGTTCAGCAACACATCAAAAAGCTCATACACCATGATCAACTTGGGTTTATTCCAGGAATCCAAGGATTCTTCAATATATGCAAATCAATCAATGTGATACACTATATTAACAAATTAAAAGATAAAAACCACATGATCATCTCAATAGATGCAGAAAAAGCCTTTGACAAAATTCAGCACCCATTTATGATTAAAACACTTCAAAAAATAGGCAGAGAAGGAACCTACCTCAACAGAGTAAAGGCCATATATGATAAGCCTACAGCAAACATTATTCTCAATGGTGAAAATGGAAAGCATTCCCCCTAAGATCAGGAACAAGACAAGGGTGTCCACTTACACCACTATTATTCAACATAGTTTTGGAAGTCCTAGCTACAGTAATCAGAGTAGAAAAAGAAACAAAAGGAATCTAGATCAGAAAAAAAGAAGTAAAGCTCTCACTATTTGCAGATGACATGATACTGTACATTGAAACCCCTAAAGATAGTATCAGAAAATTACTAGAGCTAATCAGTGAATTTAGCAAAGTTGCAAGATACAAAATCAATACACAGAAATCGCTTGCATTTCTATATACTAACAATGAAAAATCAGAAAGAGAATTAGGAATCAATCCCATTCACCATTGCAACAAAAAGAATTAAATATCTAGGAATAAACTTACCTAAGGAGACAAAAGAACTGTTCACAGAAAATTATAAGACAGTAATGAAAGAAATCAAAGATGACATAAACAGATGGAGAGATATTCCATGTTCCTGGGTAGGAAGAATCAATATTGTGAAAATGACTATACTACCAAATGCAATCTACAGATACAATGTGATCCCTATCAAATTATCAATGGCATTTTTCACAGAACTAGAACAAAAAATTTCACAATTCATATGGAAACACAAAAGACTCCAAATAGCCAAAGCAGTTATAAGAAAGAAGAATGGAGCTGGCGGAATCAACTTTCCTGACTTCAGATTATACTACAAAGCTACAGTCATCAAGACTGTATGGTACTGGCACAAAAACAGAAATATAGACCAATGGTACATACACATAATGGAATATTACTCAGCCATAAAAAGGAACTCATTTAAGTCAGTTCTGAAGAGGTATATTAACCTAGAACCTATCATACAGAGTGAAGTGAGTCAGAAAGAGAAAGATAAATATCATATTCTAATACATATATATGGAATCTAGAAAAATGGTACTGAAGAATTTATTTATAGGACAGCAATGGAGAAACAGACATAGACAACAGACTTATGGACATGGGGAGAGGGGAGGAGAGGGTGAGATGTATGGAAAGAATAACATGGAAACATATTACCGTATGTAAAATAGATAGCCAACAGGAATATGGCTCAGGAAACTCAAACAGGGGCTCTCTCTCAATCTAGAGGGGTGGGATGGGGTGGGAGATGGGAGGAAGGTTCAAAAGGGAGGGGATATATGAATACCTATGGCTGATCCATCTTGAGATTTGACAGAAAACAACACAATTCTGTAAAGTAATTATCCTTCAATAAAAAAATAAATTAAAAAAAAAAACACCATACAGAGAAACAAACTTATAGCCCAAACAAAATACTGGGTTGGCCAAAAAGTTCATCCATTACATCTTACAGAAAAACCCAAACAAACTTTTTGGCCAGCTTAATATTTCTCTGAGTCACAGAGAGTTAGACATGACTGAGCAACTAAACACACACACACACACACACAAACACACACACACACACAATGACTAGGAGACAGTTCAGTCACATTCACTTGATATCACTTAAAACCGGAGTTTTTAATATTCCTTAGTTCTTTTTATTTCATTGTGTAGTTTTCAATGCTCAAGTTCTATCTTCAATTATTTCTTGTAAAGCTACTTGAATAAGATATTTGAGAGCGGGGTTGGTGTCTTGCTTAGGAAATAGGCTCAGTTGGTAAACTCGCCTTTGGATTATTTCCTTTAAGCTTTGAAAGTGGCCTGCTTCCTTCCAGAAGACTTCCCTCTGCCATGACACAAGAACATAACAGCTGGCTGCCTCTGGGAGGCTGAAAATAAACAGGTTCAGAAGCTCTGAGGACAGCAAATGGGTGTTGTAGGTGGAGAAACAGCCCAAAATAAATACAGCTGCTGAAGCGGAAAATTCTATTTACTTTGGCTCCTTTGAGGTCTACACTGCAGGAGGGAGAACTGCTAATCCTGAGACTTTTCATAGACTGACCATGGAGACCCCACTCAGGGGCTGGTCCCGATGCTAAGCACATTTAAACTGGTCATTCATTATATATTTGATGATTAAGAGATCAACTAGGTACCTCAAATGATGGAGGACATTTGAACCCAAAGAAAATTACGTGGTAAAGATCTCTGCACTGGAGGGTCTATGTTAATGTCTTTTCTGGTTTAAAATATAATTCACATTGAGTAGTCTTTAACAACTAGGTTTTGTTTCCCATGTAGACGCAATAAAAAAGACACCAGTTTGGAAGGCACAAAATCTGGACTCTAGTCTTAAGTTTACTGGCCAGCTGTATGACCTTGGTAAATCACTGCAATATTCTGGACCCCTATTTCCTCAATTATAATGTGAAGATTCAGAGAGATCTCCAGGGGGAACAGTGAAAAGGATATGGGATGAGGAACCAGACAGTCCACATGTACTGCCTGGCTCTTATCACTCTTTCCTGTGAGAACTTGGATGGCAAAGAACACGATCTCTGACTCTCTGTCTCCACCTCTGCCTCACAGGACTAATCATGGTCTTCTGCCTCATGCTGCAGCTGTGGATTAGAGTAGAATTGACATGAAAGTGCTTTGCAAATGAATATACAAGCATGGACATTGGTATCAGCCAGAACTATCTCTGAATCCTAACTCTACCACGTCCATGTGTTTATTAAAAGGTGACTTAATATCTTTAAGCACAGGGAACTATATTCAGTATCTTGGGATGAACCATAATGCAAAAGAACATTAAAAAGCACATATATATGTACGTAACTGAGTCACTTTGTTATACAGCAGAAATTAGCACAACACTGTAAATCTACTTCAATTTTTTTAAAAAAAGATCTTTAAGCATCATTTTCATAATTTACAGAGTGTAAATCATAAAATCTACTTCATAGAATCCTATGTTGTTGTGATGACTAAATTAAGTGAAGTCATGTAGAAAAGTGCAATTAATAGAACAAGGCTTGGCACAAAGTGCCATCAGTAGTTATTGTTATTTTTAGTAAAAGATAAATGACTTTGACAGAAGTCATTTTTCCATTCCATAAGTTTATGATTCTGATTGTGCTCATTCCTGTCCAACTCTTTGTGACCCTATGGACTGTAGCCCACCAGGCTCCTCTGTCCATGGGATTCTCCAGGCAGGAATACTGGAGTGGATTGCCATTTCCTCCTCCAGGGGATCTTCCTGATCCAGGGATTAAAGCTGTGTCTCCTGCATTGGCAGGCGGATTCTTTACCACTGAGCTACCTGGGGAAACCTCACGATTCGGATTACCTGAATCCCAAACCAAACTTCTTTTTTACACATTGATCTGAAACAAAATTGCTTCCTACCATTTACCCTCAAAAAAAAAAAAAATAAGGGCAGGAAGCATCAACAACAAAATAAAAACAGTGATCCAGTTTAAGTTGAGCATAAACCCAGTTGTTTTCTGAAGCCCAAGAGAAAATTGAGCCAAGATATCCAAACTTTCTGGCCCAAGTTTAGCCTGTCCTGCAAAGACCTGTCCCACTGAGGTAGAAAGTAATGGGAAAGTTTTATTCCAGAAAAGATCTTTTTTTTTTTTTTCCAAAGGGGAGCTCTGGAAAGACTTGAGTCTGTAGTGAGTGATCCAAGAAGCACAAGTAAAAATTCCAGACAGAATCTGTTGCAGATTGTGTTCTCAGGGCAACATTCCATACTTCTGTAAAATCCAGATCACAAGAGTAACTATCTACATGGCTCTCCAGACTTCATCAATATCATCAGGTACACTGAAATCAAGCTGCATCTAGATGGTGAGAAAAGGGTTGAAACTCTTCTCAAGAGACAACTGAACTAATCATTTATTTATTCATTCAAAACGAAGCTCTTACAAGTCTAATAATAGGTGCTATGCTACATGCTACAACCATCAACATGCAAAGTCCCTTATCTTAGTAATGATCTGGAATATAAGGATTCTCACACATATATTCTAAGAGCTTTGTAATGTCAGGGTTCTAGTGAAAAAATATTAAGATACAAGTGTGCATGCTAAGTCGCTACAGTTGTGTCTGACTCTTTGCAACCCTATGGACCGTAGCCCGCCAGGCTCCTCTGTCCATGGGATTCTCCAGGCAAGAATATTGGAGTGGGTTGCCATGCCCTCCTCCAAGGGATCTTCCCAACCCAAGGATCTAACCCAGGTCTCCCGCATTGCAGGCGGATTCTTTACCATCTGAGCCACCAGGGAAGCCAAACCAATACTAAATGTATCTATTCTACTACAGATGTCTACTGCTGATAATCTATCTCCCAGGAAAGGGAAAAACTAATTATATACATAAACATGTTCACGGAGCTTTTTTTTTTTTTTTTGGCTAGTTCCCCAACCAGGAATCAAACTTGGGCTCCAAGCATTGGAAGCATGGAATCCTAACCACTGGATCACCAGGAACTCCCATGGAGCATTATTTATAGTAGTGTTAGTGGCAATATAAATGTCCAAAAAATTGAATAATGGTTTAAAAGTTGGGGTGTATGAAATAATGGAATACTTTATGCAGACATTAAAAACAATGCAATTATGAAGACCAGCAAAATGAAATTTCTTATTCACTCAAATGATGGAAATAATAAAAATTATGATGTATCAAGGACAATCAACATGTGGCATGATTACATATATGAAAAAATACACCTTTGTTTCTGAATAAGAGACTTCATAAGGATATGAATTTCATAAGAATACTGGAATTTGGAATGATTTTTTCCTCTTTTTCTAGACTTTATAGAATGCTATTACACATGTAAGCCCAGTAAGAGTTGATGCATGCTGCGATTTGGGTGAAGAAAATGTTTCTAATCCTTATCAATATTTCCTTCAACACCATATCACTGAATACAAAGTTTACCACTTCTTAATTCTCTTTCAAATCTGGTCCCTTTCTGCGTTCTCATTGATACTGCTTTTGTTCAGCTTCTCAGGTCCCCTCACTCCTGACATAGCCTCCTACTAAATAACACTCATTTCCATTTGCAGACTTCCCAGGTTTTTCTGCATTCAACTAAAACACTTATTGTCCTCAGATATTCTGTCCTGATGATTAAATGACCTTCCTCCAACGCAGCAGACATGCACTTGAATATCATGTCTGTGCCTAAGGTTGTCATCATCCCTGACATTAGAGATGCATGTGCAAAGCATAAACTTCCTCTATTATATTTCACATATCCTTTTTTTGGTGTGACTAATTCTGAAGTCCTTCCACTTACACTTGGGAGGTAGAATTGTATACTAGGCAAGACTTCTGGTTCTACACCAGAATAGCTAACACATTTCTGAAGAATTAGACAAAGGTGAGGGGAATTGTTATACAAGTTATAAGTTTAATTAACAGTCAAAATAAAAAAATTGTGTGAGTACTCTGCTCCCAATAATGATTGAGTAGCTCCTATCAGACTAAGCCTACACATACAACTAAAAGAAAGAAAGTGAAGTTGCTCAGTCGTGTCCGACTCTTTGGGACCCCATGGACTGTAGCTTACCAGGCTCCTCCGTCCATGGGATTTTCCAGGCAAGAATATTGGAGTGGGTTGCCATTTCCTTCTCCAACAACAAGTAAAATCCTAGAATAAATATAAAAGACAACTTCCTGAAAGAACTGGAAAGCAATGAGAAGCAGGCAGAACCTGGGGAGGAATCTACACTTAGATGAGGGTAACAGAACCGGGTGAGTTTTCCATTTTCAAATGGATTTGTATTCAAGGGAAGGCATTAGTTGGTTGAAACTCAAATAGAAGCCTGTAATCTTCATGGCTTGAAAAACCAAAGAACAGAGTGTGGGCAAAAACAATAGCTAAAAAATGAGGGGAGAAATCTAAGAAAGAAGAGAGCCAAAAAAGGAAAGACTCAAAAAAAAAAAAAAAAGGAAAGTCTCAAATTCCATTTATAAATTTTCCCCCAAATCTCTGACTGACCCCTGAACTGTGCATGTGTGGAGCAGACTCTTAAGAGGCACTGCTAAGGCTACAGGAGATAAACACAGATTTCACCTACATGGGAGATAGACTTAGGAGTTTGAGGTCAGCAAAGTGAATTGCCTGCCAAATCAACACTCTCAGAGGAATATAACAGAATTCAGAGACTACAAAAATATCCTTATGGTATCCAGGATATAATTCAAAATTGCTAGACATATAGAGAACTATAACAATGTGATGCATATTCAAGAGAAAAGGCAATCAGTGGAGACTGACTGGTCAGTTGTCAGAATTAGCAAAGATTTTATTATCAGTATTCTCAAGAACATAGAAGAAAAACATTCAGATGAATGAGTAGTAGAAAATCCTCCAGCAAAGAAACAATAACTATTTTTTTAAATAGAAATACTAGAGTGAAAAAATTATGTCTGAAATTTAAAAATAAGAGATTTTTCTCAGGAACAGATGACATGACAAGTAAAACAGAAAAAAAAAAAAAGTCCAGAAGCAAACCCATGAAAGTGAGCAAACATGCAATAAAATGACATTAAAGATCAGTGGGCCTAATGAGATGGATGAAACTGGAGCCCATTATACAGAGTGAAGTAAGCCAGAAAGATAAAGAACATTACAGCATACTAACACATATATATGGAATTTAGAAAGATGGTAACGATAACCCTATATGCAAAACAGAAAAAGAGACACAGAAGTACAGAACAGACTTTTGAACTCTGTGGGAGAAGGTGAGGGTGGGATGTTTTGAAAGAACAGCATGTATATTATCTATGGTGAAACAGATCACCAGCCCAGGTGGGATGCATGAGACAAGTGCTCGGGCCTGGTGCACTGGGAAGACCCAGAGGAATCGGGTGGAGAGGGAGGTGGGAGGGGGGATCGGGATGTGGAATACGTGTAACTCTATGGCTGATTCATATCAATGTATGACAAAACCCACTGAAATGTTGTGAAGTAATTAGCCTCCAACTAATAAAAAAAAAAAAAGAAAGAAAACTAAGGAGAAGACAAAAAAAAAAAAGATCAGTGGGTAAAAAACAGACTACTCAACAAAGTACATGGGACTAAAAAATAAATAAACAACAGCAAAAAAGAATGGATAGCTCCCTCAGACCACACGTAAAATCAATTCTAGACTGATTAAAGACAAATGAAAAAGGCAAAACTTTAAAAATATAAAGGATAACATAGTAAAACATTTTCATGGGAAGATAAGGGATTCTTAAACAAGAGACAGAAAGTACTAAAGTTATAAGTTGATAAATTCAAACATATTCTTAAAAATTTACAGTGAAGTGTTAGTCTCTTAGTCGTGCCCAACTCTTTGTGACCCCACGGACTGTAGTCTACCAGGCTCCTCTGTCCATGGGATTCTCCAGGCAAGAATACTGGAGTGGGTTGCATTCCCTTATCCAGGGGATCTTCCCAACCCAGGGATTGAACCCAAGTCTCCTACATTGCATGCAGACTCTACAGTCTGGGCCAAAGCTAGAAACAATAAAATGGGTATGGAGTATGCTACCATTTTTATAAGAAAGAAGAAAAAGCATATATATACAGAAGCAAAGATAGAAAGCAGATGAAAATGATTATCCATATGAAATGGAACAGTTGGAAGCTGAGTGAAGAAACCACAATCAGGACTTCTCTGAGTAAATATATATATTCACCTGTAAAACATGTAAATATTATATTTTTAAGTTAAATCAAAATGGATTTTTAAAATCCAAACTCTAAAAGGGAACACAAACAAAAATAAATGACTCTACCTATAAATCAACAGCTGTTAAGGGATGGAACTCTTAACCACACAAGAAAAATAACTAATTCAAGTAAATTTGGAACACAATTATCTGACTGTTCACACTTATTATTACATGGTCTAATGTTAAAGAATCACAAAGAAAATTTGAACTCTATTTAGCAGTTTTGTTTTGAATAAGGGTACTGTTCTATTGCTCTAGGGTACTGTTCTGTTGTGCTGTGATATTGTTCTAATACTGTTTTGTGTGCACTGCAGGATAAAGAAAATGAGTAATCACTATTTGCAGTGTCATTTGGGAAGTAGGGTGTTCACAGTGGGCGAAGCGGGTAATACAAAAATGGAATGGGAGAAGATGAGAAACATTGGGGGACTTCCCTGGTGGTCCAGTGGCTAAGACTCCGCACTCCCAATGCAGGGAGGGCGCCCTGGGATTGATCCCTGGTCAGGAAACTAGATTCTGCATGCCATAACTAAGACTCAGCACAGCCAAATAAATAAATAAATGCTTTTGAAAAATAATAAAAGTATTAAAGAAAAAACATTTAAAAATAAGATATATTGTGGCATTAGACTTGAATTAGACATATTGATAAAAACCCAGGATTTTTTAAAAAGCAATTTCCTAGTACTGTCCCCAAAAACAGTAAGAAACAATGAGCTTACCTAGAGCCCTGCCACTGTATTCTAAATCTCATTCCCCATCAAAAGGAACCAGAACTCCTTGGTGAAATGGCTGATATCAAGTCTATGGTAAGGAATGTACAAAGTAAAACTGAAGCATCACGTAGTGCCAGAAAGCAAGTATGTGCTTACAGATTAGTAGATTCATATTGTAATCAACAGCAGAGATATTTTCCAAAGGAAAAATTATTTGGAATGGTAACACATAAAGGGACAGTAGCAGAAATGTGAGAAAGGTGGAAGGCTCAGATCCCTAATTATTCACCCTCCATCTTATCTCCCATTTCCCTTCAGTGCCAGCCCCTGAGAGCCAAAGAGGAAGTAAGTGCTAGTCATCAGTTGTGTCCAACCGTTTGCGATCCCATGTACTGTAACCCACCAGGCTCCTCTGCCCATAGGATTCTCCAGGCAAAATTAATGGAATGGGTTGCCATTCCCTTCTCCAGGGAATCTTTCCAACCCAGGGATGAAACCTGGGTCTCCCGTATTGTGGCAGATTCTTTACCGTCTGACCCACCAGGAACTAGCTCAAATTTAAATGGCTGGAGACCTGAATTCTAGCCCAAATTTGGCCAAACATTAGCTATGTGGTCTTGGGTAAACATTTAGTCTCTCTGGGCCCTATTTACTTCTGTGTAAAGCAAAGCTAGAGCTACTAATTCAACTTATTTCACAGTTGTTGTGAGGATCAAAGAAGAGGACAACCTTGAAAATGCTTTGAAAGATTAAATAGAATGGCTCTATACTAGTGTAATTTACTACATCCCATGGGCATTTAAACACATTCCTGTACACCATTTGGCAGCTGTCATTCTTAGCAGTTGGCAAATGGTAATGTGACAGCAAGGGATGTTTTGATACATTATCAGGGAAAGATGGACTTTCCTGTCCAGTTTCTTTCATCAAACTTTACTAAAAAGGATTTCCCTGGTGGCCCAGTGGCTAAGACTCTGCACTCCCAACGGAGGGAACCTGAGTTCAATCCCTGGTCAGGGAACTAGATCCCACATGCAGGAAAAAGAAAAAAAAAAGATGTCTGCATGCTGCAACAAAGATCAAAGATCCAGAGTGCTGCAACTAAGATCCAGCACAGACAAATAAATAAAGAAGGCTTCCCTGTGGCTCAGTGGTTAGGAGTACGCCTGCCAATGCAGGAGACACAGGTTCAATCCCTAAGCCAGGAGGATCCCATGTGCCACAGAGCCTGTGCACCACAACTATTGAGCCTGTGCTCTAGAGCCCATGTTCTGCAACACGAGAAGTCAATGGAACTGAAGAGTATCTCCAACTCACCACAACTAGAGAAAAGCTCATGCAGCAACAAAGATCCAGCACAGTCAATAAATAAATTTATAAAAGAGAAAGAAAACTAGAATAAACCCTATGGTACTGAATTAAAATTAGAGTTATCATTGTGGTCTCATAGTTTTTAACACATAGATTGATGGGGAAATAGATATGAGAGGTTATTTGTGAATATTATAAATACAGATTATACATATAAATGTGTTTATACACATATATATATATATATTCTCTGTATGTTTACTAAGAGGGCATGGGAGCAGCAGCATCCTCAAAAGCAATAACCACACCTGGGGCTCAGATCTTGTTTTCTAAATATCCATTAAATGGAATCTTGGTGTTAAATTTATCAAAGGAATAGCTGGTTCTAATGTATAGGCAGGGAACGTAGAAGATGATCCTGGAACATTCTCTTTTCTTGTGCCAGAAAATGGGAAATTGCTCAAAGAATGGTGGTGATATGTCAAAGGGGTAAAGAACTATCTTGAAGGGACTCCTGTCTGGGATGATTTGAGCATCACAATAAATCACATATTAAAGCACTATAACCCACTGAATAAAATTAGAAACCATGACTCAAATTTAATATGAATGAACTGAAAGCTTTGTAGAATATTTAAATGAAGTGCTTCAATACCATAAAAAAATCTTGTCACAAAATATCTATTGGTAATAAAAGGGAAAAGAGTAAATTTACAGCTGAGAAGCCTAGCAGACTTAGCTTAATCAAATGATCAAAATGAACAACATCAATAATGGAACAAATTAAAATTATGTGCCATCTGGCAGAATGCAATGAAAAGAACAATATCATTTTTTAGTTTTTTTTTTTTTGGTCAAAGATGTATAAATTAAATATGATCAAGAGGAAATATTAGATAATCTCTAATTTAGGGATATTCCACAAAATAACATATATAATCTGTAAAAGTCAAGGAAAGATTGAGGAACTATTCTGGATTGCAGGAGACTAAAGATGCAGAACAAATAAATGCAACGTGTGATTCTGAATGGGGTCCATTAGCTATAAACATTTTGGAGATAATTTACAAAATTTGAATGGAATCTAAGGAGGAGATGGTACTGCACCAATGCTACTTCCCTGTTTTTGATGATTGTATTAAGTTATACAACAATGCCCCTGCTTATAAAAAATATATGCTACAGAATTCTAAAATGATGAGGCATTTTGTTAGCAATCTGTCTCAAATAGTGCAAGAAAAAAAAGTTTTGATCCATATTTTCAACTTTTCTATAAATCTATTTCAAAAAAAATTTAAATGGAAAAAGAAAGTCAACCACAATAAAATATATAGTGTGTGATTTCATTTATATAAAATTCGAAGATGAGGACTTCCCTGGCAGTCCAGTGGTTAAGACTCCACACTTCCAACACAGAGGGTGAGGGTTCAATCCCTGGTTGAGAAATTAAGATCCCACATGGCATGTAGTGTGACCAAAAGATTACCCAAAAAACTCACAGACAAAAATATATATTTTAGCGCTTCCTTAGTGGGTCAGTGATAAAGACCTACCTGCCAGTGCAGAAGACATGGGTTCAATTCCCTCCTCCATCCAGGAAGATTCCACCTGCAGCAGAGCCACTAAGCTCCTGCACCACATCTACTGAGCCTGTGCTCTAGAGCCCAGGAGCCACAACTACTAAAGCCCAAGCACCCAAGGGCCTGTGCTACACAACAAGAGAAGCCATTGCAATGAGAAGCCCACACAGTTTAACTAGAGAGTAACCCCCACTCTGCAGCTAGAGAAAAGCCCACACAGCAATAAAAACCCAGCAGTTAAAAATAAATAAAGATATATATATATATATATATATATACATATATATACACACACACATATATATAATGCAAAAGTAAAATGCAAAGCAAGAAAATGAACATATAAAAATTAGATTAGTGGCTACCACCAATGGTATGGAAGACTGTCATGATTGGAAATAGGAATACTAGGAGAGTTAAGAGTCAGAGTAAAATGTGATGACAAAAGCAAAGTTAAAAGATGCATGACGTGATAAAGACTCAACCAGGCTTTGAATGTGGAAAGAAACTAAATAAGACAAGACAAATATAGAAACTAAATAAGACAAGATAACAGGTTCTCTGCTAGAGGATCCAGAAAGCAACAGAGCCCTACTGACATTTTGATTTCAACCCACTGAGACCATTTCAGACTTCTGACCTTCACAAGTGTAAACAAATGCGTGCTGATTTAAGCCCTAAGTATGTAGGAACTTGTTTGCAACAACAGGAAACTGAAAGAGCGGCGAAGCGTAAAATTGGTAGGAAAATACCAAAACAAGTAGCAATATCGGGCCACTAGGGCAGACCTCGGACTTCCCTGGTGGCTTAGACAGTAACGCGTCCGCCTGCAATGCGGGAGACCCGGGTTCAATCCCTGAGTCGGGAAGATGCCCTGGAGAAGGAAATGGCAACCCACTCCAGTACTCTTGCCTGGAAAATCCCATGGACGGAGGAGCCCATGGGGTCGCAAAGAGTCGGACACGACTGAGCGACTTCACTTCACTTCAGGGCAGACCTTGGAGAAGGCAATGGCAGCCCACTCCAGTGTTCTTGCCTGGAGAATCCCATGGACGGAGGAGCCTGGTGGGCTGCAGTCTCTGGGGTCGCACAGAGTCAGACATGACTAAAGCGACTTAGCAGCAGCAGCAGCAGGGCAGACCTATTAGGGCTCCAAAGTGGTGAACTCTGGCCTCTAGAGGGCGCTAGGAAAGTTCTGAGCATGGGAAGATGGAAATAACAGATCCAGGAAGGGGAAAGGGACCTGAGAGAAGATACTCTATGACAAATTTAACTTAGTTCATTGTGTTCGAAACACAAACCCTGGACTTTGATCCCCAGAGAAAGGAGAGAGCAGGTTTTCCTGGCAGAAAGATCCCTGAGACTTGCTTAATAGCCCAAGGGAATCAGTTCCTTTATAGTTCCCATCAGGTCCTCTCATTTTCCTAGCTTCAGCCTGGCCAACATCTTACCTGAATTAACGTTGAGGGGCAGCTTTCCCAACCAGCGCAAGAGCTGCAAATCTGGAGCATTTTTGAGGTTTGACTCCAAGCTATTCCTGCAATCCTTGAATAATCGCCATCCCCACTCAAACCAACGCAAGTTTTATTTGTGTAAGAACTCTTAGCCAGAGTCCTTTATTACTCCCAGTTATATGATTGATGACCTTAAACCACACTCGCAGTAGAATAAGGCATCAAAAACAGAAAAATCTGCTTACACAGTCTTTGGATCTGAAAACCAAATGGAAACATTAATGTCTTAAAGCTGAAAGCAGTTACTGGATAAAACTCCTAAGGAACCTTGAACAACCTATTGAACCAAAACAACATCCTGTCCCACAAATGCTTTCAATTCATGTTGTGAAATAAAACAGACATCATGTTTTTACCCTTAGAACATAAAACATAGTATTGAGCTTCCAGGGCTCTGAAATAGATATACAATTTCAAAAAGTAGGATGAATAAGTCTCTAGTTCTGTTGAAAAATACTTATGGCTTAACGTTTATTTTTTTCAAGTTGAACATATTGCCAGATAATTATTTCAAAATGAATCTCTTTCCCAATCCTCTGGAAAAGAATGCTTGGTATGTTTTGATTGGTCAGTGTGCTATCAAGCATTTTATGAGCTCTTTGCTAAATCTAATGTTAAAAGTATTCTTCCCAAGTAAAGGAGAAAGACATGCCCAGAGGTGACAACAGTAGCACCTGGATTGCTCAATAGATATTCACCTGGTTTTATACACCATAGAAAAGAAGGCAAATGTCTGTTTTTTTAAAAATCATATTCTTCCATAAAGGCTTCCTTGACTGACTAGTTTCAATAGCACCATACACTTCTTCATCACAACTCTCAGTGCACACATTTAATGTCTGAATGAGAAATAACCTACTCAATGTCTGTCTTCCCTGTTATATTGTAAGCTGCTTGAGGGTAAGGACCATGCTAGTCTTATTCTCTGTCCTACTCTTAGTACCTAATACTACGCTGTGCTATGCTTTGTCGCTCAGTCTTGTCCGACTCTTTGTGACCCCAAGGACTGTAAGCCCTCCAGGCTCCTCTGTCCAAGGGATTCTTCAAGCAAGGATACTGGAGTGGGTTGCCATGCCCTCCTCCAGGGGATCTTGACTCAGGGATCAAACTCATGTCTCTTATGTGTCCTGCATTGACAGGTGGGTTCTCTACCACTAACACTACCTGGGAAGACCCATACAATACTGTGCTGGATACATGGTAAGTTCCATTTAAACACATTTTGAATTAAAGAATGAGTCAACAGGCAGTTGCTTCTTTCCCTGAGGGCTCAGAAGTTTAATCTCAAGACATCTAGATGCTTTTGAAATAGTTCTTTCCAGACAAGTACAAATGACATGGAAATTTTCTAAATACACTATTCATCGAGGAAGTATTTATTTGTCCTGCCACACTATGAAAACACTCTTATGTGGCAATCTCCTCAGCATGTTTACATTTAATGTGGTGGTGGTGGTGGTGGTGTTCAGTCCCTAAGTCATGTCTAACTCTCTGTGATCCCATGGACTGCAGCACTCCATGCTCCTCTGTCCTCCACTGTTTCCCAGAGTTTGCTCAAGTTCATGTCCATTGAGTTGGTGATGGTATCTAACCATCTCTCTTTTCAACTCTAACTTTTTATTATGCTCCTATCTTATCAAATCATGTATGTCTTTATCGTGGGTGCTCTTCAACTCCCTCTCTGTCTGCTCTGGCTTGGGTCTGAGATTCAGATGCTGGCATTGGCCCATCCTACCTCCTGGATAAGCAGACATCAGATACCGTTTGAGAAATGAATTTGTAGTGGTGTGGATGAACCTGGAGTCTGTCACACAGAGTGAAGTAAGTCAGAAAGAGAAAAACAAGTATGTATATTAATGCATATATATGGAATCTAGAAAAATGGTACTGATGAACCTATCAACAGGGCAGGAATAGAGATGCATATGTAGAGAACAGATTTGAGGACACAGTGGGACAGGAGAGGGTAGGATGAATTGAAAGAATAGCACTGACATATATACACTGCCATGTGTAAAATAGATAGCTAGCATATAACACAGCCTTGTGTTCTGTGATGTCTTAGAGGGGTGAGATGGTGGAATGGGAGATGGTTGATGGCAGAGAGGCTCAAGAGGGAGGGATTCACTTGTTGTACAACAGAAACTACCACAACTCTGTAAAGCAATTATCCTTCAAATAAATAAATAAAAGCTAGTAACTAATCTACATGAAGTAAAGAACCCAAGGAATAAGAAAACTTTAAAATAATAATAAAATACAACAGAAAGAGAAATGAACAAACCTATGAAACAGAAACAGACTCACAGACATAGAGAACAGTGGTTGTCTAGTGGTTGTCAAGGAAGGGAGGGAAGGACTGGGAGTTTGGGATTAGCAGATACAAACTATTATATATAGGATGGATAAACAACAGGGTCCTACTAAACAACATAGGAAACTATATTCAATATCCTGTGACAAACTATAATGGAAAAGAACATGAAAAAGAATGTACAACTGAATCACTTTGCTAACAGCAGAAATCAACACATTGTAAATCAACTCTACTTCAATAAAATTTTAAAAACTAAAGATCTGAATATTAGAAGATAATAGACAAACTGAGGATGCATAAATTTTAAACTTAGGAAGGGGGAATGGAAACTTGCTTTGTTGGGGGAGAAAAAAGGGGGGAAAGACAAGAACTCTGAGTGCATGCAGGGATGAGAAAGAGGTTTGGTGAACTGACAAAGTCTTTGCAAAGAACTTAAGCGTGGGCAGAAAATTTAACAAGAGATGAAGAAATAATTAAGGACTCTAGATATTCTTTTGACATTCTTTGAGAATCTCGGTATATATCTGAATTATCTTCTTGGTTGTCAAACTTGTGTTTAATGGAATGTGACGTGTCATACAAACTGGACCACATGAGGCCCCATGTTCAAATGGGCTGCTTCTCCCTTTCATCTCTCCTTTAAGCCTATAGAAGGAAACCTATATATGTGGAACCCAGCTAATCAGAATTTTCTTAGCTAATTTAACTTTTATTTTCCCAGAAAACTCAAAGGAAAAACAAATAAATGAAAGAATTATCTCGTATGAGAAATTATCTCAGAACACACATATACACAACTGTGACAGGGTATATATATTCCAATCTTTACAACTCTATAAACATGAACACTCAACTAAAGTTCAGAATGATAAGCCTGAGATACTTTTAAACATCTAACTTTTTGTACCTACTAAAGAAAGGGGAAGAAAGAAACAGAGATCTTGGCACAAGACTCAGTCCTTTATAGCCCTAGACACTGTGCAGTCTGCAACACATCGGGCTCAGCACCTTAAAGACACTGCATATGGTTCAAAAAGGGATCAGTCACATGTGTGTGAAAGGGAACCTCACTTTGATGCACCAATCATGTTTGCCGTCTTGTTTCTTTAAAAGATGGGACTTAGGAATTCCCTGGCAGTTCCCAGGTGGTGCAAGTGGTAAAGAATCTGCCTGCCAAGGCTTGAGATGCGAGTTTTATTCCTGGGTCGGGAAGATCCTCTGGAGGAGGAAATGGCAACCCACTCCAGTATTCTTGCCTGGAGAATTCCATGGACAGAGGAGACTGGCGGGCTACAGTCCATGGGGTCACAAAGAGTTGGGCATGACTGAGCACACACGCACTCACACTACTGCTTAGGACTCAGCACTTTCACTGCCGAGGACCCACCTGGGTTCAATCCCTGGTGGGCAAGCTAAGATCCCACAAGCTGTGTGGATGGCCAAAAAAAATTAAAATTAAAAAAAATGGAACTGTAATGAGCAGCATCTGAAAGAAGCACACTGGCATCTCACTGTACCTGGAAGAAATTCTAAAACACTGAAGGGCAAACACTACACTCTTCTCTTTCCGACTGGAAACTTTTTCCCAAAATGACCCATTTCTACCATTTTTGTTTATATCTCCTGAACCAGGACAAAGAGGCAGGCCGTCACACCCACACACCATTTATAGGTATTACTGTGGCCAGTTTTTGTTGTTGTTCATTTTGTTTTTGTTTTTTTGCCTCCTTTCATTTCTGTTGAGAATTCCAACCTCTATTGACGGCTTCCCTCCAAGGCCACACATTTGACCAAACCCTGGGTCCCAAGACTTCCTCAAAACATAGAGACAACTGAGAATCTCAGACAGGTACCACAGATTATTTTAGCAGTCAGATCTTTTGTTTTCATTTGCTATGGATACTTAATTCTTTAGACATGACTCTCAGGTGCCTTGCTTGGCCTTTTTCCCACTGACACATTTACCCCAATTCTCTCCTCCTCTTCTCAGGCATTGACTCTTGATATCTCTATTAGAATTGATAGCAACACATGTTGGCTTTACATCTCCCCCAATGCCAGGCTTACTGATGTGGTGAGAGGAGCCCTGGGCAGTGGAGTCAGGAAGGCTAAGTCATCAGTCATCATCTCCTGTCACCCAGGGTCTGACCAAAATGACAGAGGCTCCTCTCACCAGGGTGTCACTGAGAGACCACAGATGAAAGGAGGCAGGGGACTTCTCCCATTTGACTCTAACCACTTTAAGGACATATTTTTGGCAAAACAGTGTGGAGATGTTAAGAGAGAAATCTCATTGCAGCTTCCATGTCCCTTTGTGCTTTGGGCCTCTGCTTAAATGTGGTCCTAATTTTTTTTAATTAATTAATTTTTTTAACTGCACCATGCGGCATGCAGGGTCTTACTTCCCCAACCAGGGATGGAACCCATGCTTCCTGCAGTGGAAGAATGGAGTTTTAACCACTGGACTGCCAGGGAAGTCCCAATGTGGTCCTTTCTTTCTGTCTTAACTTTTATTTATTTATTGACTATGCCGGCCTTCACTGCTGCTAGCAGGCTTTCTCTAGTTGCAGCGAGCAGAGGCTACTCTCTAGTTTCAGGGCCAGTGCTTCTCATTTCGGTGGCTTCTCCTGTGGAGCATAGGCTCTGGGTGTGCGGGCTTCAGTAGTTGCAGCACATGCGCTCGCTCAGTAGTTGTGGCACTGGGCTCAGCTGCCCCTCAGCATGTGAAATCTCCCCAGAACAGAGATCGAATGCATTGGCAGGCAGATTATTTATCACTGGACCACCAGGGAAGTTCCCCATTGTGGTCCTTTCTAAATGGGTAAATCACTTTAAAAAACTACTAAAACTGAATGAATATATATACTCTGTTGTTGTTGTTCAGTCGGTAAGTCATGTCCGACTCTTTGCAACCCCATGGACTGCAGCAGCCAGGCTTCCCTGTCCATCACCAACTCACGGAGCTTGCTCAAACTCAAGTGCATCAAGTCGGCGATGCTATCCAACCATCTCATCTTCTGTCACCCCCTTCTCCTCCTGCCTTCCATCTTTCCCAGTATCAGGGTCTTTTTCAGTAAGTCAGATCTTAGCATCAGGTGGCCAAAGTATTGGAGCTTCAGCTTCAGCATCAGTCCTTCCAATGAATATACAGGATTGATTTCCTTTAGGATTGACTGGTTTGATCTCCTTGCTGTCCAAGGGACTCTCAAGAGTCTTCTCCAACATCACAGTTCAAAACAGATCAATTCTTTGGTGCTCAGCCTCCTTTATGGCCCAACTCTCACATCGGTACATGACCACTGGAAAAACCATAGCTTTGACTATAAAAAGCTTTGTTCCCAAACTGATGTATCTGCTTTTCAATATGCTATCTAGGTTTGTCATAGCTTTTCTTCCAAGGAGCAAGCATTTTTTAATTTCATGGCTGCAGTCACCATCCGTGGTGATTTTGGAGCACAGGAAAATAAAACCTGCCACTGTTTCTACTTTTCCCTCATCTATTTCTCAAGAAGTAATGGAGCCGGATGCCATGATCTAAGTTTTTTGATGTTGAGTTTTAAGCCTGCTTTTTCACTCTCCTCTTTCACCCTTATCAAGAGGCTCCTTAGTTCCTTTTTGATTTGTGCTGTTAGAGTGCATATGTCATATGCATATGTGAGGTTGTTGATATTTCTCAAGGCAGTCTTGATGCCAGCTTGTAACTCATCCAGCCCGGCATTTCACATGATGTACTCTGCATATAAATCAGCAGGGTGACAATATACAGCCTTGATGTTTTCCTTTCTCAGTTTTGAACTAGTCTGTTGTTTCATGTCTAACTGTTGCATCTTATCCTGCATACAGGTTTCTCAGGAGACAGGTAAGGTGGTCTGGCATTCCCATCTCTTTAAGAATTTTCCTCAGTTTGTTGTGATCCACACAGTTAAAGGCTTTAGCATAGTCAATGAAGCAGAAGTAGATGTTTTCTTGGAATTCCCTTGCTTTTTCTATGATCCAGAGAATGTTGGCAAGTTGATTTCTGGTTCCTCTGCCTTTTCTAAATCCAGCTTGTACACCTGGAAGTTCTTGGTTCACATACTATTGAAACTTTGCTTGAAGGATTTTGAGCATAACCTTACTAGCAAATGAAATGAAAGCAACTGTATGATAGTTTGAACATTCTTTGACATTGCCCTTCTTTAGAACTGGAATGAAAACTGACCTTTTCAGACCTGTGGCCACTACTGTGTTTTCCAAATTTGCTGGTATATTGAGTGCAGCATTTTAACAGCATCATCTTTTAGGATTTTAAATAGCTCAGCTGGAATTCCATTACCTCCACTAGCTTTGTTTAAACTAATGCTTCTTGAGAAATTAAGGAAACAATACCATTCACCATTGCAACAAAAAGAATAAAATACTTAGGAGTATATCTACCTAAAGAAACAAAAGACCTATACATAGAAAACTATAAAACACTGATGAAAGAAATCAAAGAGGACACAAACAGATGGAGAAACATACCGTGTTCATGGATTGGAAGAATCAATATTGTCAAAATGGCTATACTACCCAAAGCAATCTATAGATTCAATGCAATCCCTATCAAGCTACCAATGGTATTTTTCACAGAAATAGAACAAATAATTTCACAATTTCTATGGAAATACAAAAAAACTCAAATAGCCAAAGTAATCTTGAGAAAGAAGAATGGAACTGGAGGAATCAACCTCCTGCCTGACTTCAGGCCCTACTACAAAGCCACAGTCATCAAGACAGTATGGTACTGGCACAAAGACAGAAATATAGATCAATGGAACAGAATAGAAAGCCCAGAGATAAATCCACGTACCTATGGACACCGTATCTTTGACAAAGGAGGCAAGGATATACAATGGAAAAAAGACAACCTCTTTAACAAGTGGTGCTGGGAAAATTGGTCAACCACTTGTAAAAGAATGAAACTAGAACACTTTCTAACACCATACACAAAAATAAACTCAAAATGGATTAAAGATCTAAATGTAAGACCAGAAACTATAAAACTCCTAGAGGAGAACATAGGCAAAACACTCTCCGACATAAATCACAGCAAGATCCTCTATGACCCACCTCCCAGAATATTGGAAATAAAAGCAAAAATAAACAAATGGGACCTAATGAAACTTAAAAGCTTTTGCACAACAAAGGAAACTATAAGTAAGGTGAAAAGACAGCCCTCAAATTGGGAGAAAATAATAGCAAATGAAGCAACAGACAAAGGATTAATCTCAAAAATATACAAGCAACTCCTGCAGCTCAATTCCAGAAAAATAAATGACCCAATCAAAAAATGGGCCAAAGAACTAAACAGACATTTCTCCAAAGAAGACATACAGATGGCTAACAAACACATGAAAAGATGCTCAACATCACTCATTATCAGAGAAATGCAAATCAAAACCACAATGAGGTACCATTACATGCCAGTCAGGATGGCTGCTATCCAAAAGTCTACAAGCAATAAATGCTGGAGAGGGTGTGGAGAAAAGGGAACCCTCTTACACTGTTGGTGGGAATGCAAACTAGTACAGCCACTATGGAGAACAGTGTGGAGATTTCTTAAAAAACTGGAAATAGAACTGCCATATGACCCAGCAATCCCACTTCTGGGCATACACACTGAGGAAACCAGATCTGAAAGAGACACGTGCACCCCAATGTTCATCGCAGCACTGTTTATAATAGCCAGGACATGGAAGCAACCTAGATGCCCATCAGCAGATGAATGGATAAGGAAGCTGTGGTACATATACACCATGGAATATTACTCAGCCGTTAAAAAGAATTCATTTGAACCAGTCCTAATGAGATGGATGAAACTGGAGCCCATTATACAGAGTGAAGTAAGCCAGAAAGATAAAGAACATTACAGCATACTAACACATATATATGGAATTTAGAAAGATGGTAACGATAACCCTATATGCAAAACAGAAAAAGAGACACAGAAGTACAGAACAGACTTTTTGAACTCTGTGGGAGAAGGTGAGGGTGGGATGTTTCAAAAGAACAGCATGTGTATACTATCTATGGTGAAACAGATCACCAGCCCAGGTGGGATGCATGAGACAAGTGCTCGGGCCTGGTGCACTGGGAAGACCCAGAGGAATCGGGTGGAGAGGGAGGTGGGAGGGGGGATCGGGATGGGGAATACGTGTAAATCTATGGCTGATTCATGTCAATGTATGACAAAACCCACTGAAATGTTGTGAAGTAATTAGCCTCCAACTAATAAAAAAAAAAAGGAAAAAAAAAAAGAAGTAATTTGAATCAGTACTAATGAGATGGATGAAACTGGAGCCCATTATACAGAGTGAAGTAAGCCAGAAAGATAAAGACCATTACAGTATACTAACACATATATATGGAATTTAGAAAGATGGTAATGACAACCCTATATGCAAAACAGAAAAAGAGACACAGAGTACAGAACAGACTTTTGAACTCTGTGGGAGAAGGTGAGGGTGGGATGTTTCGAGAGAACTGCATCAAAACATGTATATTATCTAGTGGTGAAACAGCATCCCAGCCCAGGTGGATGCATGAGACAAGTGCTCGGGCCTGGTGCATGGGAAGACCCAGAGGAATCGGGTGGAGAGGGAGGTGGGGGGGGATCAGGATGGGGAATACATGTAACTCCATGGCTGATTCATGTCAATGTATGACAAAACCCACTTCAATATTGTAAAGTAATTAGCCTCCAACTAATAAAAATAAATGAAAAAAAAAAAATAAACTAATGCTTCTTAAGCTCCACTTGACTTCACATTTCCAAGATGTCTGGCTCCAGGTGAGTGATCACACCAACATGGTCCTTTGGGTCACTAATACCTTTTTTGTACAGTTCTTCTGTGTATTCTTGCCACCTCTTCTTAACCTCTTCTGTTTCTGTCAGGTCTTTGCTGTTTCTGTTCTTTATTGTGCCATCTTTGCATAAAATGTTCCCTTGATATCTCTTAATTTTCTTGAAGAGATCTCTGGTTTTTCCCATTCTGTTGTTTTCCTCTATTTCTTTTCATTGTTCACGTAAGAAGGCTTTCTTGTCTCTCCTTGCCATCCTCTGTGGCCCAGCATCTCCACTGATTATGTATGTACAGTAAGTCCTCTTACACGTTAGTAAGTCCAATTTGTTCTAAGTCCAACAAAGTTAGCCTAGGTACACAACTAACACGATCAGCTATATAATACTATACTGTAATAGGTTTTTAATATTTTTCACACAAATAACATTTCACACAAAATAATGCATTTTTAATCTTATAGTACACTACTTTGAAGAGTACAGTAGCACTAGCTATATTACCACTGCTTTTATGTTTGCTTCCAGACATCCTAGGCTTGAAATAAAGATACTGTACTACTGTAGCCTACACAGTACTGTACAGTAAAATACACGAAAGCACAATCACTTGTAGAGGATGCACACATGTGACAATGTATGCCAGATACAAGAACTAACATATGATTGGACACGTGAACAAAGGTTCATGCCTTTGAAAGTTTCCAACTTAAAGGTTCATATGTAGGGGACTTAACTGCACATGCATATATACATACGCCAAGCTTTTAGAAAGTTTGCTTTACACTCCTTCACTTTAATGAAAGGCTTACATTAGCACCTGTGTTTGCTAACTGAAAAAAATCTAAAAAGGATTTTTGCTTTTGAAAAAAAGAAGAAAAGCAAAAACAATGTTCAGTGTTGGTTTTACAAGGATCCATTCCAGAGGCAGGGCTCACCTGAGCAGACAGACGGGCACCACCAAGCTCCTTCCCTGACAACTACACTCTGCATCTCAGCATTAAGCTGCCAGAGCTCTGAACTATGTGTGTAAGCATCTGTGCTTTATTTCATCAAAGCCTCTTGATGAATGTGAAAGAGGAGACTGAAAAAGCTGGCTTAAAACTCAACATTCAAAAAACTAAGATCATGGCATGCGGTCCCATCACTTCATGGAAAATAGATGGGGAAACAGTGGAAATACTCACAGACTACTTTCTTAGGCTCCAAAATCACTGCAGAGGGTGACTGCAGGCACAAAATTAAAAGACACTTGCACCTTGGAAGAAAAGCTATGACAAACCTAGACAATGTTTTTAAAAGCAGAGACATTATTTTGCCAACAAAGGTTCATATACTCAAAGCTATGGTTTTTCCAGTAGTCATGTAAGGATGTGAGAGTTGGAAAGCTGAGCACCCAAGAATTGATGCTTTTGAACTGTGGTGTTGAAGAAGACTCTTGAGAGTCTCTTGGATTGCAAGGAGATCAAACCAGTCAACCCTAAAGGAAATCAGTCTGAATATTCATTGGAAGGACTGATGCTGATGTTGAAGCTCCAATACTTTGGCTACCTGATGTGAAGAACTGACTCATTAGAAAATATCCTGATGCTGGGAAAGACTGAAGGCAGGAAGAGAAGGGGATGAGAGAGGATGAGATGTTGGATGGCATCACCGACTCGATGGACATGAGTTTGAGCAAGATCCAGGAGTTGGTGAACAGGGAAGCCTGGTGTGCAGTCCTTGGGGTCACAAAGAATGGACACAACTGAGACTGTGCTTTATTTCCATTTGTCCTTTGCATCCATTAGCAAGATGTGTCCTAAGGTAATTTGTTCCTTCATTTTAGCTTATGAAATATTTCATAAGAATGCTCTGCTTTCAGATAGCAGGGGAAAACTGTATGTAGGTTCATATTACATATTCACATTATATACCATGTATTTTATATATATATATATATGTATATATATATATGTACATATATATATGTATATTATTGTTGTTCAGTCACTAAGTTATGTCCAGCTCTTTGCGACCCCATGGTCTGCAGCCTGCCAGGCTTCCCTGTCCCTCACTATCCCCTGGAGTTTACTCAGACTCACGTCCATTGAGTTAGTGATGCTATCTGTCTTATCCTCTGCCACCCACTTCTCTTTTTGCCTTCAGTCTTTCCCTGCATCAGGTCTTTTCCAATGAGTCAGATCTTCGCATCAGGTGGCCAAAGTATCGGAGTTTCCACTTCAGCATCAGTCCTTCCAATGAATATTCAGAATTGATTTCCTGTAGGACTGACTGGTTTGATCTCTTTGCAGTCCAAGAGACTTTCAAGAATCTTCTCCAGCGCCACAATTTGAAAGCATTAATTATTCAGCACTCAGCCTTCTTTATGGTCCAACTCTCACATCCGTGCATGACTACTGGAAAAACCATAGCTTTGACTATACCAACCTTTGTTGGCAAAGTGATGTCTCTGCTTTTTAATACACTGAGTTTGTTACAGCTTTCCTTCCAAGGAGCAAGCATCTTTTAATTTCATGGCTGCAGTCACCATCCATAGTGATTTTGGAGCCCAAGAAAATAAAATCTGTCACTGCTTTCAGTTTTTTCCCTCCTATTTGCCATAAAGTGATGGGGATCAGATACCATGATCTTAGTTTTTTGAATCATGCAATGATAGCAATGAAATTCCCAGTCTTTGGCTAGCTCTCAGGTAGAGGCTAGATCAGAACAGCACATAGATTTCAACCCAATGTGATCAGATGGTTTAGTGTTAGCTGCTTCCAGAGTTTGTTGAATTGTTGAAGATGATTCCAGGCCTCATCTGGACTCAGCAGAGACAGAAATGTCATTAAAAAAAAAAATAGTGGTGTGGGATTTCCCTGGTGGTTAAAAATCCACCTTCCAATGCAGGGGATATGAGTTAGATCCCTGGTCTAGGAACTAAGATCCCACATGCCTTGAGGCAGTTAAGCCCACACTCAAACAGGTTGGCCACTTCTGGATGGAGCAGCATGTGAGATGATCATGGATCTCATGGTCTTGGCCCCTCCTGTCCCTACTTGATTGGATGGTATATTATGTAGGACTCTAAGACTATGGATTAGGTGCTCCCTAGCCATACCCTCCAAATATGACTCATTATTGGGCTCACAGACTCTTAGGATGAAGAAGACTCAGAAGTCATGTTAGTTCAGGTTCCGAGTACTCCTAGGCAGTACTCTGTAAGGACCAGGTACTGCATCTCCAGGATGCAGTGCACACACTGAATCAGACACCCATTGGTTCTGTGTTCTCAGTAGGAAGAATCCATGGATCCAGGGACCAAGCAGGGGTGACCCAACTTAGCATCACTAGCAAGACCCATCAGGAGACTTTGTGTTTTCTGTCTAACAACTCTGAGCTCTGCAGGATTCTAGATCCTGATTCCAAAAGGGAACATATCCTTGCAATGGGACACAGCAAAGTTTCCACTGATCTCATGACTGCCATGTGGGCATTCTGGTCTCTTTATACTTAGGACCAGCAGGCAAGAACAGGAGTTACTGCCTTTACAGGGGTCATTGAGCATGAGCAGTAGGAGGTAGGGCTGCTGTGACACAATTAGGAAAGGGAGGAATATTTGTGGAACTCAGGTGACCCACCAGGGTACTTCCCTAACTGTAAATGGACAAGTGCTGCTGGATGAGAATAGTATGGTTCCCAAGGATTCAGTATTCTCAGAATTAGCACATGGGTTGAACCAACAGATGAAGCCACTGAGGACAGACAAGGGGTAAAGGAGGGAGAGGGGAATTCAGAATGGACACTGGAAAGGAACAGACACTGAATAATAGTGTCTGTTATTCAGACATTTTTATTTGCCGTTTGTTGTTCAGTTGCTAAGGGGTGTTTGACTCTTTGTGACCCCATGAACTGCGGCATGCCATGCTTCTCTTGTCTATCACAATCTCCCTGAGTTTGCTTAAACTCATGTCCAGTGAGTCAGTGATGCCATCCAACCATCTCATCCTCTGTCACCCCCTTCTCTTCCTGCCCTCAGTCTTTCCCAGCATCAGGGTCTTTCCCAGTGAATCAGTTCTTCGCATCAGGTGGCCAAAGTATTAGAGCTTCAGCTTCAGCATCAGTCCTTCCATTGAATATTCAGGGTTGATTTCCTTTTAGGATTGCCTGGTTTGAATAATAGTGGGAGCCCATAACTTCACCAGTAGGAAGAGAGGTTCGTTGAAACCCTGCAGAAGCTGCTGCTGTGCAGCACAAGGAGTGGACGTGGAAGTCACAGAGGCTGACCACTCAGAACTCCCTTCAAAAAGAACCTGCTGGTAGCCTGGCTATTCATGCTAGGGACTCTGCCTTAACTTTCAAGCTGAAGCCAGTCTCCTCCAAGAATCCCCCAGCCAATGACAGCACAACAGGAACATCAGGGCCTGGTCATTTCTGCTCTAAGAGCAATCTTTGCTCTGGAGCTCCACATTGGGTTGGTTGAGGTTTTGTCACCTCTGCACCTCAGTCTGAGGCTCTCCATTCCCAATCCTACTTCCTTCTTGTCTCCCTTCCCAGGCATCATCACAGTCTGAAGGCTCTCTGTGCCAAATCCCACTTTTGTTCCCTTTTGTTTTTCACAGATATTACCCCCCAATAAACCTCTGGCATTCCTAATTTTGTCTCAAGGTCTGCTTACTCCAGGACCCCAACTAATACAAATTATTTGAAGCATAAGCTCCAAGTTTAACACCACAAAGCCCAACACTGCAAACTACAAGGTCTCATTTGGAAAAAATTTATTTATTACTTCAACAACTTTACACGGTGGGCTCCAGGGTGAATGGCAGCACAGATTTATTTATTTAAGGAGCATTATGATTCTTTCGAGAAATCAAAGGAAGGCCAGCTAGAAACAAAATTGTAGTTAAAATCTATGGCATCGTTACCATGTACCAAATCTCCAAATGCAATTTTCCACTTGTTCCTCGCAATGCCTTATGAAGGGTGTAGTATTTTTAAGCATTCCCTTTGGTAGAGGGCAAATGAAGATTAGTTTGATTACCAAATGACATAACTAGTAAGTTAAAGTGTCAGAATGTGCCCAGGAAAGCCTAAGCTATTAACCACTATACCATTTTAGTTATATAGTGTTGATTTATGTTGTTTACAACTGAAGAATCCTAACAGACAGTGAATATTGGTTCCAGGGAGCAAGATGTAGCATACAGACCATTTAGGGAAATCTCTGATTCCTGTTCAATTCTTATTACAATCTCAGCTTTGAAGCTATAAAAGTTAGGGATTTTTGTTGCATACCGGTCATAGAAAACTGAGGAATTTCAATTTCTGACTCCCTGAAAATCAAACTCTGAGGTTGATTTTCTAAATTGTAGGTTGAATTTGAGTGATTCCCTTCCCTGAGGGAAGCTGACTCAGCTGGTAAAGAATCTGCCTGCAATGCAGGAGACCTGGGTTCGATCCCTGGGTTGGGAAGATCCCCTGGAGAAGGGAACAGCTAACCACTCCAGTATTCTAACCTGGAAAATTCCATGGACTATATAGTCCATGGGGTCGCAGAGTCAGACACGACTGAGGGAATTTCACTTTCAGGTTGAATTTGAAGTCTTCTCAAGTATCTTATACAAAACTCTGGATATTCTCAGTAGAGAATTCACTTACCAGAGACTCTTTATTTGATAAACCATCTGGAGAAGCATCATTCTAAGAGTGCCTGGTATACTGGGAATTCATGTAAAGTGCCCCTGGACTTCAGATACCTCCAAAAGCAGATGCTGAAAAGTATAAATAAGTAAAATGGGGGGAACTCTCTAGTGGACCAGTGGTTAGGACTCTGTGCTTTCACTACAGAGGGTACCAGTTTGATCCCTGATCAGGGAACTAAGATCCCACATGTGATATAGTGTGTCCAAAAAAAAAGTAGAATGTGTCTTGTTTAGGACCAACCCCATGAGGTCAATTGGGCTTAGATATTTCTCAAATGGGTATGGATAGTGTCAGGGAACCCATCTCAGTTGTGCTCATTCATGAGGAAAGTATGCAGAGGAGCTGAGGAAGCTGGTAGGCATCCTCAGATCTACAGATTCTTCATGCCAGTGATACCAGAATCCATCAACCAGGGTGTCTGTGGGGTCAGGGAAGCCACACTACACTAACATTAAGTGTGGTTAGTTCCCAATAAGTCTTTCTAAACTCTCTCACTGTCATCTTGCCAGGTAAATGATTTTTGAACGAATTATGGCTGTGAGCTTGATCACCAGCATGCAATCCAAGAGATTATCATCTCACATCCATTATAATAGTAGCAGTGGTGGGATCATAATTATGTACTCTAGAAGTGAGGCAAGGCACACAGGAAGAAGTAACTCGTTACATCCAAGATTTCATGGTGATATTTCATCAGTTCACCTGAAGACTACAAAGATCACAGAGGTATACTTGAGCTGTAGCTTTTGTTTACCTTCAGCTAATGTATCTATCATTCATGGGTCAGTTTTAGAAAAACAGAAACCACTTTGGCTATTTTAAGCAGGAAGGGATTTAAGAAATGCAAAGGATTGGGTAAGTAGAAAACACTGGAAAACTCGAATTCTAAAAGATATATGGAACCCACTGTTCACAACAGCATTTATGGACAATAGCCAAGACATGTGAACAACCTAAATCAACAGATGAATGGATAAGTATGATGTGGCACACATTACACATGTGTGTGTGTATACATATATATATATATATATTTATCTCCATACACTGTTTATGTAGACCTATCTGTAGACTTCCAGTTTCTACTCATTGCCAAAGTTACTTAGGTCAGCTTTCATTCCCCCTGTATTCTTCAGTGAGCTTTATCATTCATTCTGTTTATTTAAAATTGAAGTATAGTTGGTTTACAATGTTGTGTTCGTTTTTGGTGTACAGCAAAGTGATTCAGCCATATGTATTATATATATGTGTGTGTGCATGTATAATATATATATTATATATGTGTATATATATATGCAATATTACTCCATCATTTAAAAAATGAATGAAATAATGCCATTTGCAGCAACATGGATGGACCTAGAGATTATCATACTAAGTGCAAACAGAGAAAGACAAATACCATATATGTGGAACCTAAAAAATGATATGAATGAACTTATTTACAAAACAGAAACAGACTCACAGACAGCAAAAATAAACTTATGGTTACCAAAGGGGAAAGGCTGAGAGGAATAAATTGGGAGTTTGGGATTAACAGATACACACTACCATATAGAAAACAGATAAACAGCAAGGACCTACTGTATAACACAAGAAACTATATTCAATAACCTGTAATGGAAAATAATCTGAAAAAGAATATATATACACATATATACATATACACATATACATATATATATAACACATATGGTTAAATCACTTTGCCGTACACCAGAAACTCACACATTGTAAACCAACTATACTTCAATTTTAAATAAATAAAATGAATGATAAACCTCACAGAAGAGTACAGGGCAAAAGAAAGCTGACCTAAGTAACTTTGGCAATGAGTAGAAACTGCAAGTCTAAAGACAGGTGTACATAAACAGTGTATGGATAGACAATTCTGAAACTACTACATGTATACAGGTATTAAATAAAAAATGGATGAAAGAAAAAATGCTGGAAGATCTGGAGAAGCATATTTGAGGCAGGGCCTCCAGAAATGGCTCCCAGATGACAGAACTGTCCTGCCAAGAAACCACATAAAATCAAGAAGATACATAGTAACACAATAATAGTGGGAGACACTAATACCCCACTCACAACTATGGATAGATCAACTAAACAGAAAATTAACAAGGAAACACAAACTTTAAATGACACAATGGACCAGCTAGACCTAATTGATATCTATAGGACATTTCACCCCAAAACAATCAACTTCACCTTTTTGTCAAGTGCACACGGAAGCTTCTCCAGAATAGATCACATCCTAGGCCATAAATCTAGCCTTGGTAAATTCAATAAAATTGAAATCATTCCAGTCATCTTTTCTGACCACAGTGCAGTAAGATTAGATCTCAATTACAGGAAAAAAAAAAACTATTAAAAATTCAAACATATGGAGGCTAAATAACACGCTTCTGAATAACCAACAAATCATAGAAGAAATCAAAAAAGAAATCAAAATATGCATAGAAATGAATGACAATGAAAACACAACAACCCAAAACCTATGGGACACTGTAAAAGCAGTGCCAAGGGGAAGGTTCATAGCAATACAGGCTTACCTCAAAAAACAGGGAAAAAGTCAAATAAATAACCTAACTCTACACCTAAAGCAACTAGAGAAGGAAGAAATGAAGAACCCCAGGGTTAGTAGAAGGAAAGAAATCTTAAAAATTAGGGCAGAAATAAATGCAAAAGAAACTAAAGAGACCATAGCAAAAATCAACAAAGCTAAAAGCTGGTTTTTTGAAAAAATAAACAAAACTGGCAAACCGTTAGCAAGACTCATTAAGAAACAAAGGGAGAAGAACCAAATTAACAAAATTAGAAATGAAAATGGAGAGATCACAACAGACAACACTGAAATACAAAGGATCATAAGAGACTACTACCACCAGCTCTATGCCAATAAAATGGACAACTTGGAAGAAATGGACAAATTCTTAGAAAAGTATAACTTTCCAAAACTGAACAGGAAGAATAGAAGATCTTAAGAGAACCATCACAAGCAAGGAAATCGAAACTGTAATCAGAAATCTTCCAGGAAACAAAAGCCCAGGACCAGATGGCTTCACAGCTGAATTCTACCAAAAATTTAGAGAAGAGCTAACACCTATTCTTACTCAAACTCTTCCAGGAAAACTGCAGAAGAAGGTAAACTTCCAAACTCATTCTATGAGGCCACCATCACCCTAATTCCAAAACCAGACAAAGATGCCACAAAAAAAGAAAACTACAGGCCAATATCACTGATGAACATAGATGCAAAAATCCTTAACAAAATTCTAGCAAACAGAATCCAACAACATATTAAAAAGATCATACATCATGACCAAGTGGGCTTTATCCCAGGAATGCAAGGATTCCTTAATATCCACACATCAATCAATGTAATACACCACATTAACAAATTGAAAGATAAAAACCATATGATTATCTCAATAGATGCAGAAAAAGCCTTTGACAAAATTCAACATCCATTTATGATTAAAACCCTCCAGAAAGCAGGAATAGAAGGAACATACCTCAACATAATAAAAGCTATATATGACAAACACACAGCAAGCATTACCCTCAATGGTGGAAAATTGAAAGCATCTCCCCTAAAATCAGGAACAAGACAAGGGTGCCCACTCTCACCACTACTATTCAACATAGTTTTGGAAGTGTTGGCCGCAGCAATCAGAGCAGAAAAAGAAGTAAAAGGAATCCAGATAGGAAAAGAAGTTAAACTCTCGCTGTTCGCAGATGACACGATCCTCTACATAGAAAACCCTAAAGACTCTACCAGAAAATTATTAGAGCTAATCAACTAATATAGTAAAGTTGCAGGATATAAAATTAACACACAGAAATCCCTAGCATGAGTACATACACTAACAATGAGAAAACAGAAAGAGAAATTAAGGAAACAATACCATTCACCATTGCAACAAAAAGAAGATACAATTAGAAACTACCCTGGAACTGTTAGCTGTAGAAACTTAGAGCCTAAACAGCAGTCTGGGTATCACAACGGCCCACCACTGCTGCTGTCACCTTCAAAGTCACACTGCTAGACTGGCATCAGCAACAAACTGCATGTTCAGACTTCACAAGGCAAGCCCCATGAAGCTAGTAACTAGACATGGTGATGCTACCCCAGAAAGCCCAACCTCTCCGCACCATGACTGCCTGCAGGTAACAGGCAACAACAGTGCCTCTCCACATACATACCTATCTTCCAAATGTCCCACAGGAGCATCTGATTGGACACACTTAAATCACATTTGGAATCTTAACTCTAAGGGAATTGGAAGATAGGGGTTTTAGCATTCCAGCCTGTGTGGTACAGACTGACGTCCCCAGAAAAGGGGGAAGGGATGCTGAGCACTAATCCACTATAAACCCCAGCCAGCTAGCTGTGTTCCTTGAGGAAGAGGGCGGTGGGCAGTGAAAGCCACAGGGAAAGGCATTTCCTGGCTTGAAAACAGAAGTGGAACCAGAAAAGAAGGTTGAAAAGCCTAGCCCAGCGGAGCATTGAGGCGGGTTTGACGTGGAGCGTTCGGTCTTTCTAAAATCCCTATCAAATGCTGCCCTCTAGTGTTTGTGAAATAAACTACGTTTAGCAAACGCTGAAGCCGAACTTGATGAAACAATGTATCTAGCCAGTGTGAACAGCTACGGCGATCCGAACTTTATGGAAACGGGAAAATTCACTGAACTGGACACTAAGACTACTTATAAATGATTCGGCCAACTGACATTCAGATTAAGTTTTGCCAAGATATTACTGACTCAGACCCTCGGATATGGGTTATTTTTCCCTCCGTAACAGAGTGAGGGTAAGTATTCTTTGTGGTTCATGTAATGATCAGGAAAGCAGATGATCAATTAAATTATAAATCACTTACACTGGGACTTCCCTGGCAGTCTAGTGGTTGGGACTCCAGGCTTCCAATGCAGACACGTTGGTTCAATCCCTGGTCAGGGAACTAAGATCCCACACAAGCATGGCCAAAAAAATAATAATAAAGAAAACTAATATAAATGTCACACATTCACAAAAAAGAAAGCAAAAAACTAAATCATTTACATAGATCATGGATCCAAGAGATGACTTCCAATAAAGCAATAATTTATTGCCATTATTGTTAATTTTATTTTCTTGGTTTGTTATCTATCTTTGCAAGGTCTGCCCCAAACATACCACCACCACAGTTGGTGGTTAGGAAAAAAATGACATCACTGATGTTCAGAATTTTTTATGCCAGGAGAAATAAGTGTATGTCAGCAAAATGAAGTTCTTTTTTTTTTTAAAAAACGAAGTTCTTATATGAAACTCTTGCTCAGTACAACCAAAAAATGAAGGCTATTATGTTTAAAATTATTAAATCCACAACTATCAACCCAAAACACCTGTCAGAATCATGGATTAAATAATAAAATCCAAGGATTAGAGGCTGTCCCTTGGTCACACCAAGGATATTTGTGCCTCGGTGCCCTTACCTTCTCCCTGCTTGGAACAGGCGTTTCCCCAGCAGTGCATCCCTATATAGAGGTATGGCTCTTTAAAAAAAAAAAATTGGGGGGCTCTTAGTTCCCCAATCCGGATGGAAGCCATGCCCCCTGCACCAGGAGTGCAGAGTCTTAACCACTGGACCACCAGGGAAGTCTCTTTTGTCTTCCTTCCAAGCTGCTAAAGTGGTAAGCTGCAGGGTCCATGCTCACCAGAAAGTAACCTGTAGTCATCTCCTTTCTTTCTCTCTTCTTTCCTATGGTCATTTCATAGTACACCAAAACTATGGCTTGGGATCTTTGGATGGGTGTGTCGGTGGGAGTAATCCTCCTCTTTATAGACAACTTCATGTGAGTTGTCTGCATTGGGATTAGGGATCAAAAGCAAACTCATCAACCAAGTGTTACTGTTTTTCTTTGCTAACCTTGCTTGACTATATGACTTCCTTGGTTATTCTTTAGCCGTTGTTATTCAGTCGCTAAGTGGTGTCTGACTCTTTGCAGCCACATGGACTGCAGCACACCAGGCTTCCCTGTCCTTCATTATCTCCCTGAGTTTGCTCAAACTCATGTCCATTAAGTCAGACATCCAACCATCTCATACTCTGTCATCCCCTTTTCCTCCTGCCCTCAATCATTCCCAGCATCAGGGTCATTTCCAATAAGTTGGCTCTTTGCAGCAGGTGGCCAAAGTATTTGAGCTTCAGCTTCAGCATCAGTTCTTCCAATTAATGCCCAGGACCAATTTCCTTTAGGGCTGACTGGTTTGATATCCTTAATGTCCAAGGCACTCTCAAGAGTCTTCTCAACACCACAGTTCAAAAGCATCATTTCTTCAGTGTTCAGCCTTCTTTATGGTCCAGCTCTCAAATCCATACATGACTACTGGATAAACCATAGCTTTGACTAGACAGACCTTTGTCAGCAAAGTGATGTCTCTGCTTTTTAATACGCTGTCTAGGTTTGTCATAGCTTTCCTTCCAAGGAGCAAGCTCCTTTTAATTTCATGGCTGCAGTCATCCAGTGATTTTGGAGCCCAGGAAAATAAAATTTGTCACTGTTGCCACGTTTCCCCCATCTATTTGCTATGAAGTGATGGAACTGAATGCCATTGTCTTAAGTTTTTTTTTTTAATGCTGTTTTTAAGCCAGCTTTTTCACTCTTCTCTTTCACCCTCAAGAAGCTCTTTAGTTCCTCTTTGCTTTCTGCCATTAGAGTGGTATTATCTGCTAATTTCATGTGTGTCTGGCCAAAATAATTTCTAATAGCATTTTGATTTCACTCTGATTTCTAACCAAATATAGGATAGAGAAAACGAGGAGATTAATGAGAAAAGGCCATCATGGTTGGAATTGTAAAACTCTTTTCTGAGAACTGTCTCCAACCCAAGACCACCATCTCTGAGAACCACTAAATATTTGGGAACTCTTTCACAAACAGTAAGAAACCATCCAAGTTTGAGGCTAGATCAGTACCAAAACACTACAAGCTGGAGATGCTCAGCAGAAACCACTTCGTGTATTGCTTCAGGCAAACAAATCAGTTTCCAGGTGCCAGAGCTGTCCCCATTCTCACTTCTCTCTTGGGTCCTCTGGCATGAAGAGAAAGGCATTTGCAAACAAGTCACTGCAGAGATCAGAGTGTTCTCCTAGGCATAGCCCAGGGGACATGCATCATCGCTCTTCCCACCCCACTATTTCTGCTCTCCCACTGGGCAGGAGATTGACTCATCTTCAGGTTGCAGGGATGAAAAGCTGTAGAAAACAACAAGATCAAGGCTGTGTGGGGTCAGAGTTGTGTGTAATCAGTCATTAGGGGGCCCTGCTCTGCTGATTTGCTTCAACACTTTGGAATTTGACTTATAGGATCTCATCCTGCTGGGTTCACAGAAGAAATTCCCAGAGGCTAGAGGTGAGGTCTAGCCACAGAAGTGAGTTCATAGATGGAGACACACTTAGAAAAAAAGTTTGTAGGTCTGTTGTTATGATAATCACAACAATAATAAGTCAACCACAAGGATCCTCCCAAGATGGCTAAATCCCTCATGCTGGGTAGTTAAGTCATAGGACAGTCAAACAGTGGCTTTGAGAACAAAAGAAATGTGGGATAGAGAAACAATTTCAGCATTCACAAACAGCAGACAGATTAAACAAACAATGGTAATTCCTCCAACAGAATAACATGCAGCCGTTAAAAAATAACATAGGACACTCAACTGTTCACCTGAAACTATCACAACATTGTTAATCGGTTATACCCCAATACAAAATAAAATGTTAAAAAAAAAAAAAAGTAGGAAAACACATATTACTCGTGGTATGTAATGGGTACTACCTCTACAGGGGGCAACTTTGTGCCACAGATGCATAAACCTCTATCTAATCCAGCATATTCCACTTGGATGAATTTATCCTCCAGATATATTCACAGAGGTGCAAAATGATATATGTACGTAAGTGTCTGTACAAGATTATTTATGGCAGCACTTTTTGTAATGGCAAATGTTTAGGAACCAGAGTTAGGGAACATATTTTAAAAGTTATGGTACAGCCATACAGTGGAATACAGCATAGTCTTTAATTTTTATATTTGGCTGTGCTGGGTCTTTGTTGCTAGGTGAGGGCTTTCTCTAGTTTTGGCAAGTAGGAGCTACTCTTTGTTGCAGTGCCCAGGCTTCTCATTGCACATTGCAGTGGCTTCTCTTGTTGTGGAGCACAAGCTTCACAGTGTGGGCTCAGTAGTTGTGGCACACTGGCTTGGTTGCCCTGCAGCATGTGGGTTCTTCCTGGACCAGGGATCAGACCTGTGTCCCCTGCAACAGCAGGTGGATTATTAACCACTGGACCACCAGGGAAGTCTTCAAAAAAAAAAAAAAAGTTCTCTATGTCCTGATACACTGCTAAATGCAAAATAACAGAGATTGTAACAACAAAAAATCAAGTTGCAGAACAACATGTGTATTACACCACCATTCCAGGCTAATGTAAGGGAGAGAGGAAGAGTATTTGCTAGAAGGAAGTATTTGTTGTCCACCTCTGATGCCTTTGGCCTCTTACCCAGCTGGGGACTGAGCTTTCCTGAATTGGGCAGCCTCAGTGGAAGAAGCTGCACATCAGTGTCCTCTAGTGAAGTAGATTACATATTAAATGGGAATAGGAGTCATCAGTTACTTGCTAAAAATGAAAATTTAAGGGATCTTCTCTTAGAGATTGTGACTCAGTAGATATGGAGTTGAACCCAGAATTAGTAGAGATTTCTGTTTTTTAAATAGACTTTCTATTTTAGAACAGTTTTAGGTTCATTGCAAATTTGAGAGACAGGTACAGGAATTTCCTATATACTTCGTGCTCTGGGTTTCCCTGGTAACTCAGTGGTAAAGAATCTTCCTGCAATGCAGAAGTAGCATCTGGGTTGAACTAAAGGCTTCAGAGTTGAATCCATGAGGATCTATGAGAGGGCAATCCAGACACATCATCTGGTCTCAAGCTCAAGCTCAGAAGAGCCCTAAAATGTGGCTACTGTTCACTGAAAAACTTGCTCATGGAAGCAAGCCCCTCCACAACTGTTCATATTTTTGTTCTTTTGAGCTTGAGGTTATCTATATCATTTTACAGTAATTGTAACAGAAACAACAGAGGTAACTGCTGGTCACCCAGAGCTATTCACAGATGGCAAGTTGGACCCACGAGCACGAAACAATCGGTTGCCCAGTTTATGCTAAAAGATGCTTTGCCTGCTTCTGTGTAGATGGTGGGGCTTCCCTGGTGGCTCAGTGGTAAAGGGCCTGCCTGCAATGAAGGAGACCATCTGCTATGCAGGAAAATGATGATTTGATTCCTGGATTGGGAAGATCCCCTGAAGAAGGAAATGGCAACTCAATCCAGTATTCTTACCTGGAAAATCCCATGGAGAGGAGCCTGGCAGGCTACAGTCCATGGGGTCACAAGAGTCGGACACAACTTAATGACTAAACAACAACAAGAATTGAGATGGTGACAGTTTTTTTCTCACTGAACTCATGAGATAGATATTCCCTTAAAAGATCATTTATACACTTCTGTGTATTATATATACTGTAGTTCATGTCTATGAGTATTATAGCTTCATTATTGTCAATTATCTTCTTTTCTTGAAGTCTATTTCAATATTAGTTGTCTTTTGCCATTTGTTTTTGACTTTAAAAAAGTCTTGTTATCTTTAGATACAATTTCTTTTGCTATCCTTAGATATGATTCAGATAAAACAGAAGTGTAAATACATACATAACATATATACATTTTTCTTATACCACTATTCATCATTCTTTTCATCAGCTCTATAATATTTTTCAATTTATATATTTTTGTTTGGCCATGCCTTGTGGCTTTCAAGATCTTAGTTCCTCAACCAGGGATCAAACCTTCGCCCTCAGCAGTGAAAATATGGAGTCCTAACCACTGGACTGCCAGGAAATTTCTTGTAATATTTTTCAAAACCATCAATATTCATGGACTAAACCACAATTAAAAAGTTAGCACTCAGTCATGTCCAACTCTTTTCGACCCCATTGACTGTAGCCCACCAGGCTCCTCTGTTCATGGAATTCTTCAGGTAAGAATACTGGAGTGGGTAGCCATTCCCTTCTCCAGGGGATCTTCCTGACCCAGGAATCAAACCTGTGTCTCCTGAATTGCAGGCAGATTATTTACCATCTGAACTTGCTAAAGTTATATTTTATTCAGAAATATATAATATTAAATACTAAATGAGAACATAGGCAATGCATTTTCAAAATTTCTATTATAAGACACCATTCCTGATAAGTAGCACTCACGATGTAAAGTACTGTTCTAAATGCTTTATAACTAATTTAATCTTCAAACAAGACTATAAGCTAAGTGCTAGTCTCACAATGCCATGCCGACTCTCAATATTATTGTCAAAGTTAGTCTTCTGACCCTAAATGAAATCCATCCTGAATTCAAATCTCCCCAATACTATCTAATTTCAGGAGTAAATGGTCTGAAAATATGAACACTCAGTGGCCACCCTAGTGCTCTCAGAATTTTCCCTACATATTGGAGGGCTCCAAGACAGCCCCTGCAACTACACAGTGTCTCTTGGGGGGAGTGGAGGGACAACTGCTTTACAGTACTAAGTTTCTGCTATACAATGAAGTAAATCAGCTGCATGTGTACATATATCCCCTCCTTCTTGGACCTCTCTCCCACCTCTCCCCACCGCCCATCCCACTCCTCTAGGTCATCAAAGAGCACCAAGCTGAGCTCCCTGTGCTATACATCAGGTTCCCACTAGCTATCTGTTCTACACGTGGTAGTGTATTTATGTCAATCCTACTCTCCCAGTTTGTCCCACTCTCCCCTTCCCGCCTCCCCTGACGGTATACACAACTCTGTTCTCTACACCTTGGTCTCAATTCCTGCCCTGGAAATGGGCTTCTCTGTACCATTTTTCTAGAGTCCATATGTATGTGTTAAAATGCAATATTTGTTTCTCTTTCTGACTTATTTCACTCTGTATGGCAGACTCTAGGTCCATCCACTTCTCCACAAATGACCCAATTTCATTCCTTTTTATGGCTAATATTCCATCAGAGTGTCTCGATAGCTGCTGCTGGAACTGGGGGTCCTCGCTATCACCCCACCCTTCTTGACACACTGCCCAGTCTTTACCCTCAATATCTAGGAAATGGCTTCCTGTGGCATTACTGTTGCATCTACCTGTCTCTGAGTATTGCCTGCTATCTCCATTGCCTCTGAATATGGTATATTTCACCTGCACCCTACCCTTAATTGGGCTATTGGGTCTGACTTCCTAGAGACTCTGTCTAACTGATCTATTCCAGAGTTCACTAAGCCTTTTTTTTTTTCCCCAGAAAAGGTTTTTTTTTTTTTTCCAGAAAAGGATTTTTTTTTTTTTTTTCCCCCAGAAAAGGATTTTTTTTTTTTTTTTTTTTTTTCACTAAGCCCTTTAAATGCTGACAATAACCCCACAGCTGGGACAGTTTCTCCTGACCCAGTACTGACATCATCTCCATTTATAGGGCTTCAGTGCTTAGCATATGTAGTCTAGAAATCTACCTAAGCTATGACACTTCTGTGTCAAAGGTGGAGGTTCCTTTGATTTGGGAAACAATAAAGGCTCTGACAAAGTAGGTTTCAGCCTCTTGACTAAAAGCACAAAGCTCTTGTGTTACACAAAGAAGGAGCGGGAATGTAACGGAAGCCCCATAGGAAGTCCAACATCCTTGGCCCCATCCCTTCTACTTCAGAGATGTCCCCTATTCTGCTTCACACCTGGTCTGCTCTTTGTTTTGTTTTGTTTTTCCTTTTTTTGGCACAGCATGTAGGATCTTAGTTCTCTGATCAGGGATCAGACCTATGCCCCTTGCATCAGAAGCCTGGACTCTAAATGACTGGACCCGCAGGGAAGTCCTTGCTCTTTTGGTTTATATGAAGAACCATCTATTTATAGAGCTTCTGGGAATTTTGTTCCCCCAGATAATGGTATGTTACTTCAGGTTGGGCAACTCAACACATCTATTCAACCATCCTAAACTTATTTTCCCTCAAATTTACTTTTCCTCCTAAGTCTGGTACTCTCATTGTGAGGAAGAAGGGTCAGTGCCGAGTTGTAGGGAATTCCACCTCATATCCAAGACCCTGTATTGGTTCATCAGATGGTTATACTGAGTACTCCTGAATTCCACGGCATTTATAACCTGCTTGTTTTATCTCAAAAGCACCGAGTTGACCTCTTTGAACTGAAGGTTGTTTGAGTTTTTTGTTTGTTTGTTTCAGACAGGGTACCCTCATAGAAATCCCAGTAAGGGTTTAAAATGTTTATAAGCAGGGATCCTATTGACCCAAATATATACTAATTTGAAAGCCTTCAGTTTTATAATTTCTTTTTTAGTTCTTAAACTTTTTTCTTTTTAATTGTGTTATAATTTACATAGCATACAGTTCACTTACTATTCTTGTGCAATTCAGTGATTTTTGGTATATTGACAGAGTTGCCTAACTATCACCACAAGCACAGAGGTGGGTTTTTTTTGGCCTATAGGATCTTAGTTTTCCAACCAGAGATTGAATCAGTGCCCCCTGCATTAGAAGCACAGAGTCTTAACCACTCGACTACCAGGGAAGTCCCCAGTCTTCAGTTTTAAGTCTACTTTAATTCATTCTTTTATTCAACACTTTTGGGGGACTGAGCAAGAGCCAGGCACAACTCTAGAGACAACAGAGAACAAAAGAAAGACTGCTGCCTTCCTGGAGTTTATATGGCAAAAAATACTAAACATAATGAGTAATTATATCATTTTTCAAAGGAGTTAATGTCTACAGAATAAAGGAAAATAAAAAACAATAGCTTTGCGCAGTGGCAGTATCGTAGCCAATGAGGTTTATCCAAGGCGTGATTATTGCTAATTGAAAAAAAAAGAAAAAAAAAAAAACAATAAAAGAAATGGGAATGTGGGGATGGAATTTGCCAGTTTAGACGGTATTTAGGATGGGTATCATTGAAAAGATGACATTTGAGAAAAGACTCAGAGAAAAGAAGCATGCTCCAGAAGTAGACATACTGCCTGGTGGGTGTAACATGAGTAGAATCAGATGAGTTGGGGTACAACAGGAAATGAGATCAGAAAATGAAATGGGGGAGGAGAGGAGGTGAATCTACCTATTAAAAGTAGCCTATTAACTTTGATTCAAAAATAAGAGACTTTTATTTCTTTGAGTAGGGATTTATTCCTCTGGGAAAGATACACCCACCTGAATGAAGAGTTCCAAAGAATAGCAAGGAGAGATAAGCAAGCCTTCAGTGATCAGTGCAAAGAAATAGAGGAAAATAATAGAATGGGAAAGACTAGAGATCTCTTCAAGAAAATTAGAGATACCAAGGGAACATTTCATGCAAAGATGGGCTCAATAAAGGACAGAAATGGTATGGACCTAAGAGAAGCAGAAGATATTAAGAGGGGGCAAGAAAACACAGAGGAACTATACGAAAAAGATCTTTAGGACCCAGATAACCAAGATGGTGTGATCACTCACCTAGAGCCAGACATTCTGGAATGTGAAGTCAGGTGGGCCTTAGGAAGCATCACTACCAACAAAGTTAGTGGAGGTGATGGAATTCCAGTTGAGCTATTTCAAATCCTGAAAGATGATGCTGTGAAAGTGCTGCACTCACTATGCCAGCAAATTTGGAAAACTCAGCAGTGGACACAGGACTGGAAAAGGTCAGTTTTCATTCCAATCCCAAAGAAGGGCAATGACAAAGAATGTTCAAACTACTGCACAATTGCACTCATCTAACACGCTAGCAAAGTAATGCTCAAAATTCTCCAAGCCAGGCTTCAACAGAACGTAAACTATGAACTTCCAGATGTTCAAGCTGGATTTAGAAAAGGCAGAGGAACCAGAGATCAAATTGCCAACATATGCTGGATTATAGAAAAAGCAAGAGAATTCCAGAAAAACATCTACTTCTGCTTTATTGATTACACCAAAGCGTTTGACTGTGTAGATCACAACAAACTGGAAAATTCTTCAAGAGATCAGAATACCAGACCACCTGACCTGCCTCCTGAGAAATCTGTATGCAGGTCAAGAAGCAACAGTAGAACCAGACATGGAACAACAAACTGGTTCCAAATTGGGAAAGGAGTACATCAAGTCTGTATATTGTCATCCTGCATATTTAACATATGCGCAGAGTACATCATATGAACTGCCGGCCTAGATGAAGCGCAAGCTGGAATCAAGAATTCCCAGAGAAATATCAATAACCTCAGATACGCAGATAACACCACCCTTATGGCAAAAAGTGAAGAGGAACTAAAGTGCCTCTTGATGAAAGTGAAAGAGGAGAGGGAACAAGCAGGCTTAAAACTCAACATTCAAAAAACTAAGATCATGGCATCTGGTCCCATCACTTAATGGCAAATAGAGGGGGAAACAGTGGAAATAGTGACAGACTTTATTTTGGGGGGCTCCAAAAATCACTGCAGATGGTGACTGCAGCCATGAAATTAAAAGACACTTGCTCCTTGGAAGAAAAGCTATGACCAACCTAGATAGCATATTAAAAAGCAGAGACACTACTTTGCCAACAAAAGTCCATCTAGTCAAAGCCATGGTTCTTCCAGTAGTCATGTACGGATGTGAGAGTTGGACTATAAAGAAAGCTGAGCACTGAATAATTGATGCTTTTGAACTGTGATGTGGGAGAAGACTCTTGAGAGTCCCATGGATTGCAAGGAGATCCAACCAGTCAATTCTAAAGGAAATCAGTCTTGAATATTCACTGGAAGGACTTTAAAGCTGAAACTGCAATACTCTGGCCATCTGATGTGAAGAACTGACTCACTGGAAAAGACCCTGATGCTGGGAAAGACTGAAGGCAGGAGGAGAAGGGGACAACAGAGGATGAGACAATTGGATGGCATCACCGACTCGATGGACATGAGCTTGAGCAAGTTCCAGGAGTTGGTGATGGACAGGGAAGCCTGGAGTAATGCAGTCCATGGGGTCACAAAGAGTCAGACAAGACTGAGCGACTGAACTTATTCTTCGGCATATTTCCAATAAAGCTGTACATTTCACTACTTATAAAAACTTGCAATATATTGTTGACTTTATTGATGTATAATTTAAACTGTACAATCAATTAATTTTGATAAATGATGATGCCTGTGACCTCACTACTATACTCAAGTTCCAGAATATCTCCATCATCCTCTAAGCATCCCCCCTCCTTTTTTTGGCCACACTGTGCAGCATGTGGGATCTTAATTTTCCAACCAGGAATCGAACCCATGCTCCCTGCATTGGAAGTTTGGAGTTTTAACCACTGGAACACCACGGAACTCTATGTCCCATTCCTTTGCAGTCCATGCCTCCCTCCACTGCTAGTCCCAAGCAACTATCAGCATGCTCTTTGTCACCATAGAGTTGGTTTGCATTTTCTAGGATTTTTAAATAAACAGAAACATAGAGTATATACTCTTTTATGTCTGGCTTCTTTCAATCAGGATGATGCTTTTGAAGTTCATTCATACTAATGTATATATTAATATAAGTACTTCATTTCTTTTTTATTAATGTGCATTCCATTGTATAAACATACCGTATTTAGTTTATCCTCTCACCTATCGATGGAAATTTAGGTTTTGTGGGCTTAAAGCTTTAATATATGTATACTGCTTGTATTAACTGTGTTTTAACAAGTACTATAAAGATCCCATTCCAGTCCATTTTAGTTCGCTGATTCCTAGAATGTCGACATTCACTCTTGCCATCTCCTGTTTGACCACTTCCAATTTGCCTTGATTCATGGACCTAACATTCCAGGTTCCTATGCAATATTGCTCTTTACAGCATTGGACCTTGCTTCTATCACCAGTCCCATCCACAACTGGGTATTGTTTTTGCTTTGGCTCCATCCCCTCATTCTTTCTGGAGTTATTTCTCCACTGATCTCCAGCAGCATATTGGGCACCTACCAACCTGGGGAGTCCCTCTTTCAGTATCCTATCATTTTGCCTTCTCATACTGTTCATGGGGTTCTCAAGGCAAGAATACTGAAGTGGTTTGCCATTCCCTTCTCCAGTGGACCACATTCTGTCAGACCTCTCCACCATGACCAGACCGTCTTGGGTGGCCCCACACAGCATGGCTTAGTTTCATTGAGTTAGACAAGACTTCGGTCCTGGGATCTGACTGGCTAGTTTTCTGTGATTATGCTTTTAGTGTGTCTGTCCTCTGATACCTTCTCGCAACACCTACCGTCTTACTTGGGTTTCTCTTACCTTGGACGTGGGATATCTCTCCACTGCTGTTCCAGCAAAGCACAGCCGCTGCTCCTTACCTTGGACAAGGGGTATCTTCTCACGGCTGCCCCTCCTGACCTTGAATGTGGAATAGCTCCTCTTGGCCCATCCAAGCCTATGCCCCAACCAGTAACACTGAAGAAGCTGAAGTTGAACAGTTCTATGAAGACCTACAAGACCTTTTAGAACTAACACCCAAAAAAGATGTCCTTATCATTCTAGTGGACTGGAATGCAAAAGTAGGAAGTCAAGAAACACCTGGAGTAACAGGCAAATTTGGCCTTGGAGTATGGAATGAAGCAGGGCAAAGGCTAACAGAGTTTTGCCAAGAGAATGCACTGGTCATAGCAAACACCCTCTTCCAACAACACAAGAGAAGACCCTACACATGGACATCACCAGATGGTCAACACCGAAATCAGACTGATTATATTCTTTGCAGCCAAAGATGGAGAAGCTCTATACAGTCAGCAAAAACAAGACCAGAAGCTGACTGTGGCTCAGATCATGAACTCCTTATTGCCAAATTCAGACTTAAACTGAAGAAAATAGGGAAAACCACTAGACCATTCAGGTATGACCTAAATCAAATCCCTTATGACTATACAGTGGAAGTTAGAAACAGATTTAAGGGACTAGATCTGACAGAGAGCCTGATGAACTATGGACGGAGATTCGTGACATTGTACAGGAGACAGGGATCAAGACCCTCCCCATGGAAAAGAAATACAAAAAGGCAAAATGGCTGTCTGAGGAGGCCTTACAAATAGCTATGAAACGAAGAGAAGCAAAAAGCAAAGGAGAAAAGGAAAGATATTCTCATTTGAATGCAGAGTTCCAAAGAATATCCAGGAGAGATAAAGCCTTCCTCAGCGATCATAGCAAAGAAATAGAGGAAAACAACAGAATGGGAAAGACTAGAGATCTCTTCAAGAAAATCAGAGATACCAAGGGAACATTTCATGCAAAGGTGGGCTCAATAAAGGACAGAAATGGTATGGACCTAACAGAAGTAGAAGATATTAAGAAGAGGTGGCAAGAATACACACAAGAACTGTACAAAAAAGATCTTCATGACCCAGATAATCACAATGGTGTGATCACTCATCTAGAGCCACACATCCTGGAATGTGAAGTCAAGCGGGCCTTAGAAAGTATCACTACAAACAAAGCTAGTGGATGTAATGGAATTCCAGTTGAGCTATTTCAAATCCTGAAAGATGATGCTGTGAAAGTGCTGCACTCAATATGCCAGCAAATTGGGAAAACTCAGCAGTGGCCACAGGACTGGAAAAGGTCACTTTTCATTCCCATCCCTAAGAAAGGCAATCCCAAAGAATGCTCAAACTACTACACAAATGCATTCATCTCACACGCTAGTAAGGTAATGCTCAAAATTCTCCAAGCCAGGCTTCAGCAATATGTGAACCGAGAACTTCCAGATGTTCAAGCTGGTTTTAGAAAAGGCAGAGGAACCAGAGATCAAATTGCCAATATCCGCTGGATCATAAAAAATGCAAGAGTGTTCCAGAAAAACATCTATTTCTGCTTTATTCACTACGCCAAGGCTTTGACTGTGTGGTCACAATAAACTGTGGAAAATTCTGAAGGAGATGGGAGTACCAGACCACCTGACCTGCCTCTTGAGAAACCTGTATGCAGGTCAGGAAGCAACAGTTAGAACTGGACATGGAACAACAGACTGGTTTCAAATAGGAAAAGGAGTACGTCAAGGCTGTATATTGTCACCCTGCTTATTTAACTTATATGCAGAGTACATCATGAGAAACACTGGGCTGGATGAAGCACAAGCTGGAATCAAGATTGCCGGGAGAAATATCAATAACCTCAGATAGGCAGATGACACCACCCTTATGGCAGAAAGTGAAGAGGAACTAAAAAGTTTCCTGATGAAAGTGAAAGAGAAGAGTGAAAAAGTTGGCTTAAAGCTTAACATTCAGAAAACTAATCATGGCATCTGGTCCCATCACCTCATGGGAAATAGATGGGGAGACAGCGGAAACAGTGTCAGACTTTATTTTTGGGGGCTCCAAAATCACTCCAGTTGGTGACTGCAGCCATGAAATTAAAAGACGCTTACTCCTTGGAAGGAAAGTTATGACCAACCTAGATAGCATATTAAAAAGCAGAGACATCACTTTGCCAACAAAGGTCCATCTGGTCAAGGCTATGGTTTTTCCAGTGATCTTGTATGACGTGAGAGTTGGACTGTGAAGAAAGCTGAGGCCTGAAAAATTGATGCTTTTGAACTGTGGTGTTGGAGAAGACTCTTGAGAGTTCCTTGGACTTCAAGGAGATCCAACCAGTCCATCCTGAAGGAGATAAGTCCTGGGTGTTCATTGGAAGGATTGATGCTGAAGCTGAAACTCCAATACTTTGGCCACCTCGTGTGAAGAGTTGACTCGGAAAAACCCTGATGCTGGGAGGGATTGGGGGCAGGAGGAGAAGGGGATGACAGATGTCGCTGGATGACATCACCGACTCAATGGGCAGGAGTTTGAGTAAACTCCAGGAGTTTGTGATGGACAGGGAGGCCTGGCGTGCTGCGATTCATGGGGTCACAAAGAGTTGGACACCACTGAGCAACTGAACTGAACTGAACTGAACATAAAGATCCCACAATCCAGAAATTTTAAGTACTTAAAGCCTGTGGACAGAGGAAATCTTAAAAGTTTAATCCAAAGAGATATACATATCTTTGCTCCAGAGAATTATAAAGTACAAAGTACAAAATGAAGTCACTCAGTTGTGTCCAACTCTTTGCAATCCCATGGATTCTAGCCTACCAGGCTCCTCCATCCATGGAATTTTCCAAGCAAAACTACTGGAGTGGGTTGCCATTTCCTTCTCAAAAGGTAATAAAAAGACATTAAAGCATGAATATATATTAGTGGGATAAAATTCTATGGAGAGAGTAGGACAGAAAAGAATGATGAGAAACTTCCCAATGATAAGAAGTTTATCACATGTTGCACTACGGTTATTACAACTTATTGTTCACATTTAAAGAAGTGAGGTGACTTATATCTTTTTAAGTCAATATTTACAAATACCAGAAATTTAATACTACAAAATTCTTTAAATTTATAAAATTTTGGATATCAATTTTAAAATATGAATGTGAAAATTAAAAAACAGAAGCAAAAAAGCTTGAGTACCCCTTCTTTCGGTCCTGTTCCTAAAGGTTGCTCTTTAATTGGTTTGGGATGAGCAGAAACATCATCATTTTTAAAGTTCCCGAGTTGAGGACCTCCTTGGTGGTCCAGTGGCTAAGCCAGTGCACTCCCAATGCAGGGGGCCTGGGTTCTATTCCTGGTCAGGGAACTAGATTTCACATACAGCCAAAGATCCACCAATGCTACAACTAAGATCTGGTGTGACCAAACAAACTAATTAACTAAAAAATAAATATTTTTTTTAAAAAGTTTCCTAGGTGATCCTAAAGTATACGCAAAGTTTCTCTGAAAACAGCATTCTCTCTCAGTAGACAAGGAGTATAAAAAATAAAAGCTACAGAGTTTACTGTTGAACTGAGAGTATTGGTCATCTGACAAGTAACTATCTGCAAGGCTTATAAAAATATCACATCAGCAATCCTCAGAGAACTTAAGCACAAATACATTAACTGATAACCATGGCCAGTACCTACGATGCCTTCCAATGAAGAAGTGCTATTATTTGCAAGGCACTGAGCCAACTGTTTTAAGTAAATGTTATTATCTCCACTGTAGATAGTTCCAGGCCTAGAATACTAACCCACAAGTGTGGTGACAAAAAAGAAAAAAACAGGGGAATAATTATTTATTAACAACAATTGCCCTTGAGCTCATCTGCCTTTTGCACAGTAGTATTTCTTTTAGCTTACTGTCCCAAATCTCAAGTCTGCAACTTAATCTTGTTTTCTACTTCTCTATTACTCTTCTATTCTCTTTTTGTGCCTTAGCGATTATTTCTCTCACTCTTGTCTCTTGTCATGATTTATAGTATAGTGATAAAAAATGGGATTAGGATTTGGGCTCAAAGCCAAATTCCACAATTAATTAAACACATGACTTAGCAAAGTAATTTAAAATGGAGGTCACTGGTGCCCTGTGTAATAGACTGAATATAGCACTAATGTTTACAGCACTAATATATATAGCTTGTGTATAATACTTATGAAGCATTTGTACATTCCTTAGCTTCCTTGCCTTGGAAGATGTATGCATGCATGCTAAACCACTTCAGTTGTGTCTGACTCTTTGTGACCCCATGGACTGTAGCCCGCCAGGTTCCTCTGTCCATGGAATTCTCCAGGGAAGAATACTAGCGTGTGTTGCCTCAAGGGGATCTTCCTCAAGGGGATCTTCCTGACCCAGAGATTGAACCCACATCTCTTGTGCCTCCTGCATTGGCAGGTGGATCCTTTACCACTAGCACCACCTTAGTCCTTCTCTTGACACAAAACCTTGTATTCCTTTTGGTGTTGGTGTGGGTATTGCTAATGGTAGCAACTCCCCCTGCAAAATTATTTGGAACTACTTTAGGGAGAGAAAGTTGCTCAGTTGTGTCCAACTCTTTGAGATCCCACAGACTATACAGTCCATGGAATTCTCCAGGCCAGAATACTAAAGTGGGTAGCCATTCCCTTCTCCAGGGGATCTTCCCAATCCAGGGATCAAACCCAGGACTCCCGCATGGCAGGCAGATTCTTTACTGAGTCACCAGGGAAGCCCAGAACTACTTATTAACCCTCTCTTAAATCTTGCCAGGAATTACTCTTCTTTTTATTCCAAGGTCTTTTGTTAGTCCACTTGTAATCAAATTGGGTAGGGAGTCTCCGAAGAAAGAGAACTAGGCAGGACTTTACTGACATAAGACAAGCAATTTTTTGGCCTAAGCCATTTTGGAATCTAAGCCTGGTCACAACCCTGCCCTTCAACAGGTCTCAGTAATAATCCTAAGGGAACAAAAGAATAAACTCTTATCAGGTCAGAGATAACAATAGCAAAAACAGTAAATCAGTTGTGAAGTGAAAGTCTTAGTCACTCAGTCTGACTCTTTGTGACCCCATAAACTAGCCTGCCAGGTTCCTCTGTCCATGGGGATTCTTCAGGCAAATATACTGGAGTGGGTTACCATTTCCTTCTCCAGGGGGTCTTCCTGATGCAGGGATCAAACCCAGGTCTCCTGCATTGAAGGAAGACTACTTACTGCCTGAGCCACCCAGGGAAGTCAGTTGTAAAGACTCCCAGTTCTCTTTCAATGATAAAGATTAGCCTGAGGCACTTTCTTTAACTGTTTTGCATAATTTAACCCCTCCTCAAGGTCTCAACAACTAGATAAACTGGAACCAAGGAATGATGATGTTGACCTTTTCTGACCCTCACAACTTCAATTAACTAAAGTTTGGACTCTATCAACCTCTACCCCAATTCTATGCTAAATTCACTTGTTCAAGTCACTTCATGAATATTCATGTATCCTTAGCTTAAAACTTCCCCAATTTTGCTGTTCAGGGAGACACTGCTTTGAGAAAGATTCCTGGTGTTCTCCTCACCTGCTACAACTAATAAATCCTTCCTTCTCCTGATCTTTGGCTTGATTGTGTCTTTTGGCTCGTCACCCCTCAAGAGGCAAACCCAGTTTTCGGGTAACACAGGATTTAGGCTTCTCAACAGCAGCAAAATTGACATTTGGGACCAGATAATTTTTTTGGTTTGGTAACTATCCTACAAAATGTACGTTTAGCAAGATTCTTGTCCTCTGTCCACTGAATACCAGTAGTACTGCCCCTGGCCGTGACAATCAAAATGTCTACAAAGGCCAAATGGTCTAAAGGATAAATCTGTCAAAAACCACTTATTTAGTCATGACTGGCTAAAGATCTACCTGGTATTGTCTCTACTCCTGGTAGATAATCCCAATCTCCATTCATGCATTAAGATCTGTCCTAGACCTAAAATGAGAATATGTCTTCTACGAGTCTGCTGATTCTTCATTAAATTGCTTTTTTTTTTTAAAAAAGCTTACTCATTTATTTATTTTTTGGCTGTGGTGAGTCTCTGTTGCTGCATGTAGGCTTTCTCTAGTTGCAGCAAGTGGGGGCTATTCTCTAGTTGCAGTGCACGGGTTTCTCATTGCAGTGGCTTCTCTTGTTGCAGAGCACAGGCTCTAGGCACACAGGCTTCAGCAGTTGCAGCAAGTGGGCTCAGCAGTTGTGAAACAGGAGGGAAGGGGGCAGGGCACAACCTTAGAAAGAATGACAGAGCCTAGAGAATACAACATAAACTGATTAGAATCAAATGAATTCAAGATGGCAGACAAGTCAACTTTGATGACTAGACCATGATCCTCAATCAGCAAGCTATGACACACTGAGGCACCATGACAGTTCCAAGGTCAGCTGTCAAAAGACCAAAGAGTGGGCAGCAGCCCAATTCCTGGAAATCTTCACCCCTTCCCAAAAAGAGGTGGGACAATCCTCCCACTCATTAGCTTATGAAATTACCCAGGCCATAAAAGCTAACCACACATTTCGAGGCCACTGCACTCACCCTCTGCAATGACCCACACTCTGTCTGTGGAGTGTGTTTCTCTCTGAATAAATCCACTTCTTACCTATTGCTATGTCTCTCACTGAATTTCTTCTGTGATGAGACATCAAGAACCTTAGCTTCATTAGGTCCTAAAACCAACTCTGTGATCTCAGTTGGAAGACTATGGGTTTTGCCTGGAGGGGTTCGAGTCCCAAGCAGGGTACTGGCCGGGTATTTTAGTTTGAGTCCACATGCTGCCCTCAAGCATGTAGATCCCAGACTGGTTGGAACCAGAAAATTGACGCTGACTCCCACTCACCTCACCAATAAACAATCAGAAGAATGTCCACACGCTGATCATTACTATAAAAATTCCTCACTACCTCCTCTAGGTTGGGACACAGTTTGAAGGGCATTTGCCTACTGTGGCCCCCTTTGCCTGGCAAAACAACAAAGCTATTTATGTCTGCATGTATGTGTGCTCAGTCATGTCTAACTCTTTGTGACCCACTGGACTACGGCCTGCAAGGCTCCTCTGTACATGGGATTTTTCAGGCAAGAATACTGGAGTGGATTGCCATGCCCTCCTCCAGGGGATCTTCCCAACCCAGGCATCGAAACTGCATCTCCTGTGGCTCCTGCATTGGCACGTGGATTCTTTACCACTAGGGCCACCTGGGAAGTCCATAGCTATTCATACTTCACCCAAAACTCCATCTCCAAGATGCAATTTGGTACCAACATACAGGGGCTGAATTTTGGTTACACTAGCTCACCACCAACCTATCAAAAAGAAGTCAAACACCCTGAAGCCTTCATCTCAAATTTAGCTTATAAAAACTTCTCAGGCTTCCCTGGTGGTCTAGTGGTTAAGAATCCACCTGCCAGTGAGGGGACATGGATTTGACCCCAAGTCTGGGAAGCAACATGCCATGGAGCAACTAAGCCTGTGTACTGCAACTACTGAGCCAGAGCTCTAGAGCCCTCAAGCCACAACTACTGAGCCCACACACCACAGCTACTAAAGCCCACCCAACTAGAGCCTGTGCTCCACAACAAGAGAGGCCACTACAATAAGAAGCCCACACAACACAACATAATGAAGAGTAGCCACCGCTCACCACAATTAGAGAAAGCCTGAGCAGCAACAGATACCTAGTACAGTGAAAAATTTTAATAAATAAAAATAAACAAATTTAAGAAAAACTTCTCCACCAAAACAATGGAGGAATTAGGGGATTTTTAGCATGAGCCACAAGTTCTCTTCGCTTTGCCCTGCAATAAAACTTTCTCTGCTCCAAACTCCACCATTTTGGTTTGTTTGGCCTCACTGTCCATCAGACACACAAACTTTGTTCAGTAACAAAATGATGACCTAAAACTTTCCACATTAAAAAAAAAAAACTATAAATCTATAGTTCCAAGAAACTCAATGAACCCTAAACTAAAGAAACATAAAGGAAATGACACCAAATAACATCAGAATCAAATTGCTCAAAACAAGTTATTTTTAAAAAATCTTAATCATTTCTCAGCCTTTTGGCTAAGATCAAGTGTATTTAGTCTTAAATCAGCCAGAAAAAGACATGTTAAATAAAGAACATATATAAGGATAACATCAGATTTCTCATAGAAGACAATACAAAAGAGAACACTGTGGAATGACATCTTTAAAGTCCTAAAAGAAAAAACTGTCAAATAATTTCAGAGAGAGCAAAGATACCTTTCAAAAATTAAGGCAAAGCTTCCAGTTCAGGATAAGATAAAAAAAGATATGCTTCATATTCCTCCCATTAAATACAGCTAAACATAGTGAAATTATAGAGATAAACTTAACAAAACTGAAAGATGAAGAGAAACTAGATCAAAAAATTATCTTGGGACTCAAGAAATGACATGACATAGGGTTCCTGGGTTTTCTTTTTGCCTCGTATATTCTATGTAGGGTGTCTGAGAAGCCAGCCATCTGAAAATGTCAGTGGCTTATAACAGAAGTTTGCTCTTCTGAGCCAAAGGATAAAGAAAGGGGCAGCCTTGCAAGACAAAACTTGTGGGCAATAACCACCCTACTTCAACCAAACTCCACAGAAAATAAGTGTGCTACCACTGCCACCCATATCAGTCAAGGCCTAACAGGAAGCTTAGACTTCCCCTCACCAGGCTGCAACACACACATCTCATTCTCGCAGGCAAGCCGCTGTCACTGAAGGTCCAGTACGGAACCGGACAGCCACCCCAGTCCACTAGAATGAGGTACCTCTCCCATTCCCCAGCCCCAGTTAGTCAACAGAAGTCGAGTGGGCAACCTGGACTTCCACCCTACCTGGCAGTAATGAGGTAGCGTCTCCCTTTCCTTAGCCAGTATGGTGTCAGAGAAAACCTGTTAAAAAGAGATTTGGGTAACAACCAGAGTCTCAAGAATATGATGAAAATTCTTGAGGATTAAAAAAAAAAAAATTTATCATACCAATACCAGGAAAATTCCCACTTAAATGAGAAAAGAAAACCAGAAGAAATTCCCTGGTGGTCCAGTGCTTAGGACTCCACATTTTCACTGCCAAGGGCTTGGGTCTGATTCCTGCTCAGGGAACTAAGATCCCACAAGCCCCATGGCACAGCCAGAAAAAAAAAAACAAAAAACTAAAGACAGAAACACCAGTATTTGGAATATCTGAAAGGAATTTAAAGCAGCCATCACAAAAATGCTTCAATGAGCAATTATGAACATGTTTTAAATAAGTGGGAAAGTACAACTTAGCAAAGAAACAGAAGATTTAGAGAACCAAGGAGAATTCTAGAACTGAAAAACATAACTACCAAAATTAAAAACTCACTAGATGGGCTCAAAAGCAGAATGGACCCAATAGATAGGGGAAAGTCAGAAAACTTGAATAAAGAACAAAATAAGATATTCAATCTGAATAAGAATACAAAATAAGATATTCAATCTGAATAAGAATGAAAACAGAGCATCAAAAACTGGAAAATGCCTCCAGAACCTGTGGGAATATAACAAAAGATCTAAGAATCACATCATGGGAGTCTCAGAAGGGAAAGAGAAAGAGTGTGAGCCTGGAAAGTATTCGAAGAAATAATGACTAAAAATACTTCAATTTTGGCAAAACAACCTCAAAGGTTGTTTTATAAGAAAACTATGAATTCCTCAAAAAGTTACTACCACAGATCCTCTAGTATGAACTAATTTGAACAGTTCTGTAACTATTAAAAAAATGAATTCATAATTTTAAAACTTTCCCCCAAATCTCCAGACCAGATGGTTTCACTGGAAAAGCTATATCAGATATTTAGAGAAGAATTAAAACCTAGTTTAAACAATCTCTCTCAGAAAATGGAAGAGGAGGAAAACACTGCCCCAGACCAGAAAATAGGTACTAATTCAAAGCATCACTGTTTATAATACAGAAAACTGAAAACAATCTATAACTCCTTTAACAGAATAGTGGGGAAATAAGTTGTTGCCCACTTATTAAATGGAATGCTATAAAAAAGCAAAAAAATACTATAGCTTTATGCTTGGTCTTCATAATCCTGTGAAGACAACAGACAAGGCTGATTAACCAAAGAAAGGCACTGAAGAAAATGGAGTATGAAAACAACATATATAGAATCCAAAGACATGCAAAACTAAAAAATACATTTTTCTATGGGATACAATTTTAGTCAAATTATAAAGAAAAGCAAGCAATTGACAAACATAAAATTCAAGATAGTGATGGGGAAGCTGGGAAGACTGGGATCACACAAACTGTCTTAAGATAAATGTGGAGTTCTTGTTCTTTCTTTTCTACATCCAGGCATCTTTTACTGGTTACTGATATGCCAGGTACCAGCATTAGCAAACAAAACATCAAAGGTCAAGGTTTTCACCTAAAAGAATCCATTATCTCTTAGTTCTCCTCTTCCTATAGAAGATCCTCTGTAGATCCACAATAACAAATACAGTTTTACTGGTAACATATCTTAGAATAAAGGATCACTCTCAATCAAGAGGCAAGAAAGCCAATGAGAAATCTCTCCCAAATAAAGAAATATTAGTCAGCAATCACTGTATCAACAAGCTGGAATCTAGATTGTGGGGAGAAATAGCAATAACCTCAATTATGCAGATGACACCACCCTTATGGCAGAAAGCTAAGAGGAACTAAAGAGTCTCTTGACGAAAGTGAAAGAGGAGAGTGAAAAATCTGGCTTAAAACTCAACATTCAGAAAACTAAGATCATGGCATCTGGTCCCATCGCTTCATGGCAAATAGATGGGGAAACAATGGAAACAGGGAGAGACTTTATTTTCTTGGGCTAAAAAATCACTGCAGGTGGTAACTGCAGCCACAAAATTAAAAGACGCTTGCTCCTTGGAATAGAGGCTATGGCAAACCTAGAGAGCATATTAAAAAGCAGAGACATTACGTTGCCAACAAAGGTCCACATAATCAAAGATATGGTTTTTCCAGTAGTCATGTATGGATGTGAGAGTTGGACTATAAAGAAGGCTAAGAACCAAAGAATTGATGCTTTTGAACTGTGGTGTTGGAGAAGACTCTTGAGTCCCTTGGGCTGCAAAGAGATCAAACCAGTCAATCCTAAAGGAAATCAATCCTAAATATTCATTAGAAGGACTGATGCTGAAACTGAAGCTCCAAAACTTTAGCCACCTAATGGGAAGAGCTGACTCATTAGAAAAGATCCTGATACTGTGAAAGACAGAGGGCAGGAGAAGGGGACAGCAGAGGATGAGATGGTTGGATGTCATCACCAACTCAATGGAAATGAGATGGGAGATGGCGATGGACAGGGAAGCCTGGGATGCTGCAGTCCATGGGGTCACAAAGAGAACACGACTGAGCAACTGAACAACAACAAAGCTCCACCTATTGTTGGGCTTCCTTGGTGGCCCAGACAGTAAAGCGTCTGCCTGACTGCAACAAGGGATACCCAGGTTCCATCCCTGGGTTGGGAAGATTCCCTGGAGAAGAAAATGGCAACCCACTCCAGTACTCTTGCCTGGAAAATCCCTTGGACAGAGTAGCCTGGTCAGCTACAGCCCTTGGGATCACAAAGAGTCGGACATAACTGGGCAATTTCACTTTTAAGCCGGAGATTATGCCACTTTACAGGGGAGGAGGAAACAAGTTCTAAGAGAATTTAACCTTGTTTGAAAGAAGCCCACAGCCATATAGCAGACTCCAAGCATTGTGAGAAGAGCTTCATTACTGCTACTACCTCCCTTTATGACCGCCAAGACCAGTACTCAGATCTGATGAGAAAGAGAACCAGGTTGAGTTCTATTTCTTAAGATTTGGATTGAGTAGTATTCTTTACATCTTTGAGATATGTTTTACAAAAGATCTCTTACATGTCATATTTTTAAAGTAGGGAAAAAATAAACTACACGCAAATCTTGATAATAAAGAAAAGCATGAGAGCCTTGGACCCACTCCCACAATCTGCTGAATTCAAACTCACTCCAAGAGGAGCCGTCAAAAATGGAACCAATGCAAAATACAGTCAAGGATACGTGTAGAAAAAGAAAGAAAAGCAAACAGCTGCCTACACACATGCTGCAGCAAAGTGTGACCAGGACGCAAAGGAAATCAATCAGGAAATATTTCAAACTTAAGTAAGCAAATTTAGCGAAGTTGATGAAGGAAGTACACAAAGAGATGCAGCTACGTAAGGAATAAAACATGGGGAAGAAAACTCAGAGGTTTGAAAATATCTCCTCAGGGAACAGGAAATGGGTAGGAGAAAAGTTGAGTGTAGCAAAACCTTGAGTAAATTGTACTGCTTTAAGATATAAAATAAAGTAACAAGAGCTTTTTCCCAACCACGTCTACACACCTGGTCCCTACAGGCTAGCGCAAACCTCTCGTACCCTTGGGTCCTAGGATTTGAACCAGTCAACGACTCCCCTAAATCTCTGCCCTAAAAAAGGTATTCTCCCCAAACACGACCCTTTCTGGCCCCCTTGACTCCGTCTCCCCAGGTGGGCTGGCGACTCCTCCATTGGAACCAAGAATACTCTTGGCTACCTCTGCAACGACCACCCCTTTTCCCAAATCACAGACCCACAGTCTCTAACCCCAGGGGTTCCAGGTCCCAGTCGGTTCCCAGTGTGCGAGTCTCGAACAGGCCGCCCGCCCCACCCTTCGCTTAAGGCTCCGAGTCTCCACGTTCCCGCTCTTCTTCACATCCCACACCTCGGCCGTCCCTATTCCCTGAGCACCCTGAGGAGAACGAAACGCTGGGGACTGTGACGTTCTAGTTAAGTCAAGGGAGGCTTGTTTACCATCGCCATAGAAATCCCTGGGGCGGGCTACGGAGGGGCGTGGTCAGAAGCGCCGAGGACCGGAGTCAAACAACTCCCGCCGCCCTTGCCCACGCAGTACCTCCTAGAGCCCTTCGGCTCTCGGTATGCTCTGCCCCCTATCGGTCATGTGCCCGAGCATCCGGGAACAAGAGCCCACGAGCTCGCGCCCCCGCCCCGCTTCCGGATTCTTGTCAAATCCCACCTTCTTCTCCAGGAAGACTCGGCGCAATCCTACTTCTAAAAGCAAGCGGGAAAGACCGCGCGGGGGCGGGGTCTCCGAGACTGGCGTCCGGGGGCGGGGCCACCAGGGCGCCATTGTGACGCACACGGAGCGTACCCCGGGCTTGGCCACCCAGGCGCAAGGGCGGGGACGGGGCATGCCTAGCGACCCACTGCATGGAGGGGAGCTGCGGGACTTGGGCGAGCCCTTGGGAAAGAAGAGGCCTTTTGTGGCAAGTTTGAGGCTTCAGTGGCACTGACTGGGAGGGTCTCCCAGTGAGCTCAAAGAATGTCGAGATTGAAGACTAGCGTGGTAGAAGGAAATGAGAGTCATTTCCTGGCGAGGAGGGAGGGAGGGATCAGGAACACCGGAGACCGATGAAGGCGGATCGAGCGACCGCAGCCGCAAGGTGTGCTTTCTACGGTCTCCACTCTGCGGGGTTACGTGACATCGGCTGGCTCTCTTAACTGGTTCCTTCAGAGGGCAGGGCTTTTTCTTCAGGACTGTCCTGAGAAATAAAAGTGCTGGGGCAGAGGAAGTCACCACGGAGCCCATCACTTCTGGAAGAAACACGGTCTAGGCCATTGTTTGGCTTCCTGCTACTTCCAGGCCAGCTGTTTCTGCTCTAAACTAGACACATTGAACTTTCCAGCCCTTGGTAACGAGTTATTTGTTAAGCACCTGTACAAAGTCAGAATTAGTAGTGTCAGGGACCAAGCGTTGTCATATTCTGTTGCAGAAGCTGCTGAGCGAATTCCGTTTGTTTTTCATCTTAATTACGTTAAGATTTAGCGCTAAAAAGTAAAGGAGCCCCCGACAACCATCGGTGGTAGCTGGCCTGAATGCCCTAATGAACATAAGCGACATCGTGGAATTTTGATGTCAGATGAGGTATCTAACGAGAAAGAAGGTGAAGAAATTTAAGTGTGCATGAACAGTAAACAGACACTGCAAACACAAAAAGACCAAACATTCCTTCTCTAGCTAACATGAGTGACTTGCTTTTCTAATGACAACTCTAGTCCTGCTCCATTCCTCCTGCTTTCCAGATAACAAACAAATCACCATTTCCCTGGGCCCTCCCCCAAATCACCTACATAAGCCCAAACACTACAATAAGCCCTTTTTATTTTTTAAAAGATTTTTTTCTTTTAATGTGAACCATTTAAAAAATCTCTTGTTACTGTTTTATGCTTTGGTTTTTTGACTAAGAAGCATGTGGGATTCTTAGCTCCCCGAGAAAGGATCCAACTGGCACCCCCTGCTTTGGAAGATGAAGTCCTAACCACTGGCCTTTTAGTAAGTCCCAGTATGCCCCTTTTAACATTCACTTCCTAAGATACCCAAGGGTTCCCCATAGTGTCAGATCTCCCTGGCTACGTCAGTTAGCCCTACACTGTTTGACCATAACTGCGTTTTGGTAGTTGTGGGCATCACATTTATGAACTATACATAACCATACATTTATGGATATAGATAATTACATTTATGAATTAATAACCATACAAAATCTTACAGCCTTTATTCTAAAGAGAAATCAAAAACACTGTGAATAGTAAAATGAGGTAACATCTTGGTATATAAAAAACTTGTATGCTAAATGCAATATGAGATTGTAGTTTGGATTCCAAAACAGTGGAAGGACATAAATGGTAAAATCAGATTAAAGTCTGTAGTTTAAGAGTATCATGTCAGTGTGAATTTCTTAGTTTTGACAAATATGCCATGGTTATATAGACATTAAATACAGCAGACATAATGCAGGGTATACAGGAACTCCCTATTCTGACTTTTTGTAACCCCGTGGACCATAGCCTGCCAGGCTCCTCTGTCCATAGGGTTTTCCCAGCAGGAATACTGGAGTGGGTTACCATTTCCTCCTCCAGGAAATCTTCCTGAGCCAGGAACTGAACCCATGTCTCCTGTGTTGACAGGCAGATTCTTTAGCACTGTGCCATCTGGGAAGTCCTTAGTTACCCAGTTCAGTTCAGTTCAGTTGCTCAGTTGCGTCTGATTCTTTGCGACCCCATGGACTGCAGCAAGCCAGGCCTCCCTGTTCATCACCAGCTCCCAGTGTTTACTCAAACTCATGTCCATTGTCAGTGAGTCAGTGATGCCATCCAACCATCTCATCCTCTGTCGTCCCCTTCTCCTCCTGCACTCAACCTTTCCCAGCATCAGGGTCTTTTCAAATGAGTCAGCTCTTCACATCAGGTGGCCAAAGTATTCCAGTTTCAGCTTTTCAACATCAGTCCTTCCAGTGAGCACCCAGGACTGATCTCCTTTAGGATGGACTGGTTGGATCTCCTTGCAGTCCAGGGGACTGTCAAGAGTCTTCTCCAACACCACAGATCAAAAGCGTTAGTACTTTGGTGCTCAGCTCTCTTTATAGTTCAACTCTCACATCCATACATGACTACTGGAAAAACCATAGCCTTAACTAGACAGAACTTTGTTGACAAAGTAATGTCTCTGCTTTTTAATGTGCTGTCTAGGTTGGTCATAACTTCTCTTCCAAGGAGTCTTTTAATTTCATGGCTGCAATCACCATCTGCAGTGATTTTTGGAGCCCCAAAAAATAAAGTCTGCCACTGTTTCCACTGTTTCTCCATCTACCTGCCATGAAGTGATGGGACCGGATGCCATGATCTTAGTTTTCTGATGAGCTTTAAGCCAACATTTTCACTCTCCTCTTTCACTTTCATCAAGAGGTTCTTTAGTTCTTCTTTTTCTGCCATAAGGATGGTGTCATCTGCATATCTGAGGTTATTGATATTTCTCCTTGCAATCTTGATTCCAGCTTGTGCTTCATCCAGCCCAGCATTTCTCATGATGTACTCTGTTTATAAGTTAAATAAGCAGGGTGACAATATACAGCCTTGACATACTCCTTTTCCTATTTGGAACCAGTCTGTTAGTTACCCAACCAGGGATCAAACCCACATCCCATGTACTGGTAGGCAGATTCTTAAACACTGGGCCACCAGGGAAGTCCCACAACTTTTCTAAATACTTAAAATTTTTATTTTGGAACAATTTTATTTTTTAAAAACTTATGCCCAGTTCATCCTCTAGGGAGAAGTTTTATTTTTGCTTTTGACTGGGATGATGGTTGTTGCATCTAGAATGATCCCAGTGTGAGCAACAGAAATGAGAAGAGCTCTAGTCAACAACTGCTCTTCTGGCTCAATTCAAGCTTCTGGATTTTCTCTACTTGACATTTCAGGGTTTCTTCCTGAGTCCCTGTACACCTGCCCCAACCCCTGTGGGATTATAGCCACCACAGTCACTTAAAGTGACCACAGCTGATCTAGGTCTGGCCCATTACTTTGTCATCACATAGACAAAAGTAAGATTCCTGACTGATTTCAGAGTAGAAATAAGCTGTAAGAGGGTAAGAATCACAAAGGTACAAGAGAAGTTGTGTCAAGGAAGAATTTTCAGGTCAAAGGAAAAGAAATGAAAATGCTTCTTTGGACTCTGCAAACACATGTACGCATTTCCTGAGCTTTCCCTGGTGTGGTGTTGACACACAGACCCCAGCCATGACCCAGGCACAGGAGTTAATTTACACTGTAATGGAAGGCATCAGGCTATGAAACACCAACAAAAGAGAGAAAATAGGATACCCAAGCCTAGATACCAGACAGTCACTAAGGGACTAGCTATAATAGCCCAGCTTGTTGCAGTAGCGGTGGATAGAAATTTTCATTCAGATCATCCTCCTGTAGTAAAAAAAAAAAAAAATGCATGTAAATATCAAGGGCAGAAGAGAAGATGAAAAGGATTTGTTTGACTTAACAATTAGGACTCCAGGAGAAGGACCTTGTTTTCCAGAATCTGATGGTTTTAATTATGTGGTGGGAGTAGCTATAGCAGTGCTGTCCAATAGAAATATATAAGCTACAAATGTAATTTAATTTTTTTCTAGTAGCCATATTTACAAAAGTAAAAACATGAGTAATGTTCATTTTAATAGCTTTATTTGGATCAACATACCCAAAATATTGTCCAGTATGTAGTCAATATGTAACATTATCAGTGAGACATTTTATGTTCTTTTTTTATTCTTTGAAGGTTGATGTGTATTTTCCACCTATAGCATATCTCCATATTTCTTTTTAAATCAAGAGTTTAAATTTGGGGGGGAATACTTAATGTATATTTAGATTTCATAAAATTTACAGATGAAAAAGCAGATTCACACATATCTGTGTTGTTCCAAACATACTTAAAGGTTTTCCCATAACTGAATTATGAGTTTTTAAATTACATTAAGGCAAGGATGTGGAGAAATTGGAATTCTTGTATGTTGCTTATAAGAATGCATTGCTGCTGCTGCTGCTGAGTCGCTTCAGTCGTGTCCAACTCTGTGCGACCCCATAGACGGCAGCCCACCAGGCTCCACCGTCCCTGGGATTCTTCAGGCAAGAACACTGGAGTGGGTTGCCATTTCCTTCTCCAATGCATGAAAGTGAAAAGTGAAAGTGAAGTCGCTCAGTCGTGTCTGATTCTTACCGACCCCACGGACTGCAGCCTACCAGGCTCCCCCATCCATGGGATTTTCCAGGCAAGAGTACTGGAGTGGGGTGCCATTGCCTTCTCTGATAAGAATGTATTAGGCTTCTACAAATGTAATTATGGGTTTTACATTGTTGAAATTTGCCATTTGATATTGGAATACATTCTTAAATAAATGTGATTATGTTATACATCATTTTAATATGCATTTCTCACTTTGTGTTTTTTGGCTAATGACATTGTGTGCTAAGTCACTTCAGCCGTGTCCGACTCTTTGTGACCCCATGGATTATATAGCCCACAAAGCTCCTCTGTCCATAGAATTCTCCACGCAAGAATACTGGAGTGTGGTTTTCCATGCCCTCCTCCAGAGGAGCTTCCCAACCCAGATAGTGAACCCCAATCTCCAGCATTGCGGGCAGATTCTTTACTGTCTAAGCCACCAGGGAAGCTCAGTGACATTACTTGATGCTTATTTTATATTTATTTTAGACTACAGAAATTACGTTAGACAAAAAGCAAATGTGAGTGATTTTCTTACTCAAGTTTAAAATAGGTCCTAAAGCAGTGGAGACAACTCGCAACATCAACAACACATTTGGCCCAGCAACTGCTAACAAATGTTCAGTGCAGTGGTGGTTCAAGAAGTTTTGCAAAAAACAAGAGGCTTGAAGATGAGGAGTGCAGTGGCTAGCCTCTGGAAGTTGACAATGACTAATTGAGAGCAATCATTGAAGCAGATCTTCCTACAACTACACAAGAAGTTGCCGAAGGACTCAATGTCGACCATTCTATGGTCATTCATTATTAGAAGCAAATTCTAAAGGTGAAAAAGCTCAATAAGTACATGCCTCGTGAGCTGACCAAAAATTTTAAAAAGTGTTATTTTGTTGTTTTTTAAGTGTTATTTTGAAGTGTCTTATTTTACACAACAACAACGAACCATTTCTCCATCAGACTGTGGTATGTGATGAAAAGTGGACTTTATCCATTACCAGCAATGACCAGCTCAGTGGTTGGACTGAGAAGAAGCTCCTAAGCACTTCCCAAAGCCAAACTTGCAGCAAAAAAGGTCATGGTCACTGTTTGGTGGTCTGCTGCCCATCTGATCCAATACAACTTTCTGAATCCCGACAAAACCATTACATCTGAAAACTATGCTCAGCAAATCAATGAGATGCACCCAAAACTGCAATGCCTGCCCAGCACTGATCAACAGAAAGGGCCTAATTCATCTCCACAACAATGCCCGATCACCTGTCGCACAACCAACAGTTCAAAAGTTGAACAAATTGGACTACAAAGATTTGCCTCATCCACTATATTCACCTGACCTCTCACCAACCGACAACCATTTTTTCAAGCATCTCAACAACTTTTTGCGAGGAAAATGCTTCCACAGACAGCAGGATGCAGAACATGCTTTCTGAGAGTTCATTGAATCCCGAAGCACGGATATTTACACCACAGGAATAAACAAACATTCCTCATTGGCAAAAATGTATTCATTGTAATGGTTCCTATTTTGGTTGATAAAAATGTGTTTGAGCCTAATTATAATTTAAAATTCACTGTTTAAAACCACAATTACTTTAAACCAACCTGACGAAATTGTGCAGCTGCTGTGGAAAACAGTATAACAACTCAAAAATTTAAAAAGAATTACCATATGATCCTGCAATTCTTTTTGCTAGATATGTATCTGAAAGCATTACAGGTAAGGTTTCAAGACATTTGTACAACAGTGTTCATAGCACCATTATTTACAGTAGTCAAAAGTTGAAAGCAACCCAAGCATTAATTGACAGATGAATGAATTAACAAAATGTGGTATATACAGACAAGGGAATATTACTCAGCCTTTTTAAAAAGGAAGGAAATTCTGAGACAGGCTACAAGATGGATGAACCTTGAGGACATTAAGCAGTGTGAAATAAGCCCGTCACAAAAAGACAACTATTGTATGATTCCACTTGTATTAAGTATCAAAAGTAGATTCACAGAGCCAGAAATTAGAATGGTGATGTTTCCAGAGACTGGGAGGAGGCAGAAAATGGGGAGTTGATAATAGGTAGAGAGTTTCAAGTTTTCAAGATAAAAATGAGCTGTGAAGATTGGTTGCACAAAACTGAATGTACTTAGAAATGGTTAAGATGATAAACTTTATGTTGTGTACTTGACAAAGTAAAAAGTTAGGTTCTCAGACATATTCACCATATTTCAAGTGCTCAAAAAGCCTGTGTGGCTAAATGGCCCCCTTATCACACAGAGCACCTTGAGATGAAGGATAAAGAGGACTAGAAATCCCTATCTTCAGATGCCACTCTGAAAGCGCTGCCTGGCAGCTCAGTCTATGCTCTAAGTCACCGCCTTTCTTCACTCAGCCAGGAGGATTCAGTTCAGTTCAGTCGCTCAGTCATGTCCAACTCTTTGCGACCCCATGAACCACAGCACACCAGGCCTCCCTGTCCATCACCAACTCCCTGAGTCCACCCAAACCCATGTCCATTGAGTCAGTGATGCCATCCAACCATCTTATCCTCTGTCATCCCCTTCTCCTCCTGCCCTCAATCTTTCCCAGCATCAGGGTCTTTTCAAATGAGTCAGCTCTTCGCATCAGGTGGCCAAAGTATTGGAGTTTCAGCTTCAACATCAGTCTTTCCAATGAACACCCAGGACTGACCTCCTTTAGGATGGACTGGAGGATTAGAAACTGTTATGTAAGTCTTAGGTGTGGTGTGTTTGCTGTGCAAGGGCGCTAAGTTGTTTCAGTTGTGTCCTGCTCTTTGTGACACTATGGACCATAGCCCTCCAGGCTCCTCTGTTCATGGGATTTCCCAGGTAAGAATACTGGGGTGGGAGTATTCTGCCTCCCCAGAGAGGCAGGACCTCTCTGGAGATCTTCCTAACCCAGGGATCAAACTCAGGTCTCCTGCAAGGCAGGCAGATTCTTTGCCATCTGAGCCACCAGGGAAGCCTTAAGTGTGGTGAAAGTGAAAGTAAAAGTTGCTCAGTTGTATCCGACTCTTTGTGACCCCATGGACTATACTTCCATGGATTTCTCCAGGCCAGAACACTGGAGTCGATAGCCTTTCCCTTCACCAGGGGATCTTCCCAACCCAGGGATTGAACCTGGGTCTCCCTCATTGCAGGCAGATTCTTTACCAACTGAGCTATCAGGGAAGCCCCTAGGTATGGTACTCTGACTAATTAAAGTGATTAGTGTTAAATGCTTAGTCGTGTCTGACTCTACAACCCCACGGACGGTAGCCCTCCAGGATCCTCTGTCCATGGGATTCTCCAGGCAAGAATACTGGAGTGGGTTGCCATTTCCTTCTCCAGGATATCTTCCCAACCCAGGGATCGAATCTGGGTCTCCCACATTGCAGGCAGATTCTTTACCATTTGAGCCACCAGGGAAGTACTAATTACCTCAGAAAAAAAGCTTCTGTTTCCTTGAGAAATTTCCCTTGTATAGAAGGAAATGCAGCTTTCTGAGGTGCTAGTCACTCACTGTAACTCTGTGGGTGTGGTATCTCTCAGAAGGAAGTCACCAGAGACTTCTTCTAACTCTGTTTGTCACCCAGTGAACTTTTATCTCACAATGGATGATTTCACACTGGACTTACTCTAAGCCAGCGTCTAGAATTTAAAAGCAGCTTTTATGAAGTTGTCTCCTTTGTGAAAATCACAAATATTCAAAATCTCAGGGTGAAAGAGGAACAGGCAGCATCAAGGTTTGCTCTTAACTCTCCCCCTTGGGATTAAGTGTGATTGGCTTTTATTTACAGTTTTTGCTACAACTTAGGTGCTTGATAATATATTTTAGACAAGGATTGATTGGAGTTGTATTGTTTTTGTAGTAATCTTTGTATTTTGTTATGATGTTATTTATTCAAAGTTTCAGTTCTCATAGTCTTTTTAGTTACATGTCATTCCTGAGAATTTTTATTCTTTTTTTTCTTGGTCTTGCCATGAGGCTTGTGGGATCTTAGTTCCCCAGTGAGGGATTGAACACAGGCCCTCGGTAGTGAAAGTTCAGAGTCCTACTCACTGGACTGCCAAGGAATTTCCAAGAATTTTTATCTGTAATTTTTTATTTTTATTTTATTTTTTATCTGTAATTTTTTAAACTTTTATTCTTAAGAATAAAAATCCCTGAGCTTTGTGGTATGCTCTCTAAAGGAAAGCACAAACAATTTAATTCTCTTTATCATCTATATCATTTCTCTAACTTCGTCCCTGTGGGTTATGCTCTAACAGTGACCTGGAATTTTTGTCTTTGAGATGGAGGGATCTATTTATTTTCTACTACCATGTGGATCCTTTCAAACCCATGAGTGGGAGTTTCAAGGACTGGGTGGTATGGGATGGGAGCCCTGAGCAGTGTGATGTCTCCATCCTTTGGAAGCTGCAGATTGATGATAATGGGACATACACCTGCCAGGTGAAGGACCCACCTGATGTTGATGGGGCAACAGGGGAGTTCTGGCTCACTGTTGTGTACACTGTATGCCTCTCTGAGCTCCACTTCCTGGCTCTGGCCGTTGGCTTTGCCTGTGCAGCAATGGTCATAATGATAATTGTGGTGATTCTCTTCCAGCATTTCCAGAAAAAATGATGGACTCATAAAGTGATGGAGTTAAAATCAAAAGAAGGAACACTCAACCAAGAAAAAAGGTCTCTTTTGAGAAAAAACTGACTAACATTCTTAGATGTAAACTGAAGGTTTCTTAGAACAAGAACCCTAAGATAAGTTAAAGTTAATGAAAGCTTCCCTTTGGCTCTTCCAGTTGTGACCTGTCTTCTAATCATCTCTGCAGTATACAACCACCTAGACAAGCAACATCCTCTAGAGCTAGCATAGGGCCCTTGAGCAGATACCACCAGACGCTCACACACACTCAGCCCTATTATTAAAGTTTTATTTTTTATTTTAATTTCAGAGTGCAAGGAGTTTTCAAAGGCTCACTAGCTTTTGCATTCTAAGAAGCTATATTTTTGTCCTTAAACACCAATTGTGGCTTATGACTTGTGTGTACATATATTTGAATCAAATGAGATAAAAGCCAGACTGGTTCCAAATAGGAAAACGAGTACATCAAGGCTGTATATTGTCACCCTGCTTATTTAACTTATATGCAGAGTACATCATGAGAAACACTGGGCTGGATGAAGCACAAGCTGGAATCAAGAATGCAAGGAGAAATATCAATAACCTTAGATATGCAGATGACACCACCCTTATGGCAGAAAGAGAAGACCTAAAGAGCCTCTTAATGAAAGAGGAGAGTGGGAAAGTTGGCTTAAAGCTCAACATTCAGAAAACTAAGATCATGGCATCTGGTCCCATCACTTCATGGCAAATAGATGGGGAAACAGTGGAAACAGTGGCAGACTTTATTTTTTGGGGTTCTAAAACCACTGCAGATGGTGACTGCAGCCATGAAATTAAAAGACGCTTACTCCTTGGAAAGAAAGTTATGACCAACCTAGACAGCACATTAAAAAGCAAAGACATTACTTTGTCAACAAACGTCTGTCTAGTCAAAGCTATGGTTTTCCCAGTAGTCATGTGAGAGTTGGACTATAAAGAGAGCTGAGCACCAAAGAATTGATGCTTTTGAACTGTGGTGTTGGAGAAGACTCTTGAGAGTCCCTTGGACAGCAAGGAGGTCCAACCAGTCCACCCTAAAGGAGATCAGTCCTGAGTGTTCATTGGAAGGACTGATGTTGAAGCTGAAACTGTAATACTTTGGCCACCAGATGTGAAGAGCTGACTCATTTGAAAAGACCCTGATGCTGGGGAAGATTGAGTGCAGGAGGAGAAGGGGACAACAGAGGATGAGATGGTTGGATGGCATCACCGACTCAATGGACAAGAGTTTGGGTAAACTCCAGGAGTTGGTGATGGACAGGGAGGCCTGGCGTGCTGTGGTTCATGGGGTCGCAAAGAGTCGGACATGACTGAGTGACTGAGCTGAACTGAACTGAACTGAACTGAGATAAAAGCCAACTTTAATAGTTTTCTTATAGCAGCATTCCTGCTACTAAAGTTAACATGTTTATTCTTTCCTTCTCATACTCTCAAGTAAAAGGTGAGCTAATTTTAAAAAATAGAGTGTATTGGGAAATTAAAACAAAAACTAATATTTATTTTGTATTCCATAACTTATTAGAAACATTCAGCATTAAAGTGTTGGAGATTTTTTTTTTTTTTTTTTTTTTTTTGGGCTGAGCAGCTTGTAAAATCTTAGTTGCCTGACCAGGGATCAAATCATGCTCCCTGCAGTGCAAGCTCAGAATCCTAACCACTGGACCATGAGGGAAGTCCATTTCCACGTTATAAAAAATTATATTTTATTCAGGTACATTTGATTTACAATGCTGTGTATCCTTTCCACTTTTAGTGTCATGAAATATCTCCAAGAATCCCTTCATGTGAAGTTTTTTGCTACTTCTGCCTGCAGATCGAGTCTCCTGAACAGCAGCAGTGTCAACATTCTCCCATTCGGCAAATTCTTCTACAAATTCCATTTATACTCAATTTCAGTTTCACTCCTAGCATTTTCACTTATTTGCTGCACTTTCATCTTTGTTGGTCAGTTCTTCTTTTTTTTAGTTAGACTATTCTTTCTTTTTCTGTATTTTTGAAAATTTCCATAATAAAATTTCTAAATTTTTTAAAATAAGGATTGTGTTTTGATATTGTATTATAAAACATGAAAAAAATCTTTTTTAAATGAAGACTTCCAGACAGAAGAATATAATTTTCTGATAGACCAGTAACTGGTAAATTAAGTAAAATCTTACGACAGTTACTTAGAAACTGATAAAAATCATTTTTAGAATATTGTACAAATTATTAAATGTTACTATCTCAATAAAAGGCCACTAAAAGTTGAAAGTTTAAGCCAAAAGCTGATCAAAGGACTATGGATCATCAGTGAAATTTGTTGCAGCCAATATGCTTGTTCCCTAATTTTATGTATAGGCCTACCTCATTTTATTGCACTTCATTTTATTATACTTTGCAGATATTGAGGTTGGGGGGGCACTTTTTGTTTTCACTTTTACAAAATGAAGGTTTATGGCAACTCTGGATTGAACAAGTCTGTTGGCACCATTTTTTTTAACAACATTTGCTCCCTTTGTGTCTCTATGTCACATTCTGGTAATTCTCACAATATTTCAAACTCTCCACCAGCAAAAGGATTATGACTTGCTAAAGGCTCAGATGATGGTTGGCATTCTTTTACAATAAAAGGTTTTTCAATCAAGGTATGTACATTGGTTTTTCAGACAGTGTACAGCTAATATACTACAGCATGGTATGAACATAACTTTTACATGCACTGGAAAATAAAAATTTATGTAACTTGTTTTACTGTAATATTTGTTTTATTGTGGTTATTGAGAACCAAACCCAAATATATCTAAGGTATACCAGTGGAGTCTCTACTTCTCTAGAGGAATTTATCCATGTACAGTAGGTGACATTTGCATTTACACAAATGCTAGGTAATCAAGAGCTACTCAATAATCGAAAATTACTTTGGCCAGTGAGTCAAGTAGTTGTTCTTGGGCTGCTATTGCCTTAGTGGTAGAATTGGCAAGTTTGCCGTGAATAAGTGCTCTTCCAATGGAAGCAAATCCAGTCATGTATATTACCTCCTGGGAATTCGCATTTAAGGTGGCAATGTGGTTTAATGGAGAAGGCAAATGACAGGACCAATGGGAGAATTCAGATTTATTGTGAACGTCCATGGGGACAGTTAGAAATCCTAGTAAGCACTGGCCTTCAATCCACCAGCTGTACAAACATTCATAAACCCATCAAGAGGCCCATTCATTATAGAGATAAGAACAGGTGGTACACATAAGATTCCTGCTGGGTTTGATTATTATTAGTGCCATTAATTGGGATTATTCTATTGGCCCTTTCAAGCCAAGGGTCAATGGTGTCTGGTGAACAATTAGGGAGAAACCATCCTGTTCTATGGACTTTGTTCTCAAAGGCCATACAGAAGGGAGTTGTTTTGCCATGACAAGCAGACCTAACCTACTGATAAGAACTATTAATATATAGGCAGAATAGGTATGATTAGCTGGATTGAGAGTTACAACACATGAGGTCAAAGCAAGGTACAGGAAAATCTGGCTGCAGAAGTTTGACTCGATTATAAATATCCAAAAGGGTGCAGCTACAACTAACTGTCACAGTGGAGATGGCTAAAGGGTCATGGCTGTCATAGATTAGGTTTTCTAATGACAGATCCAACAATCAAAACCACCCAAGTTCCTCTAGACCATGATCCTTTGAGGGCAGCATTTTGTTTGGGGGGGAGGGGGGAGGGGGATGGGCCTGTGCTGTGTGGCATGCGGGATTTTAGTTTTGTGAACAGGGATCAAACCTTTGCTCCCTACATTGGGAGTGCAAAGTCTTAACCACTGGAGTGCCAGGGAAGTCCCAGAAGGGCAGCATTTTTTGGTAGAAATATCAATGAGGTAACTTCTTTTGAAGAAGGAATTCATAGGGCCTGGACTCCATCTCAGGCCTGTCCGTGCTGATCCTGCTAGGCCGCCTCTCCTATGGACTCTGAACTCTGTGCTTAGCGCCTGTGGGAATGACAATGGAAGGATAAGACCCCCTCTGGGCAGGGGAATCTTGAAGATCACATCCAGGTTACTCATTGCCTAAGAGAAAACAGACACTAATCACCCCTGCTTCCGGACAGTATCTATCGGAATGTAACCACAGGCTTATCCGTTATTAACTGGTTGGAATATAACCGTGGGCTTATTGATTATTAACTGTTTGAACACATAACACGTGAATGATGGGGTTATTGTGATTGTATTTACCCTTCCTTTGTAAGCCTCAAGGGATTTGGGCTGGTGGGTTTGGACACGTACACATGGGGTATGAAAGATTTTCACAAATGCTGGTCGGGGTCCTTGGCTAAGAGGAGACTCTGCCTTGGGCCCGCCGGTGTAATAAACTGCACTCCACTATCTGCATTGTCCTTCTGAGTGAGTTTGTTTCCCAGAAAGCATGGCTATAACACTTTTAGATTCTAAAGAGTCAAGCTTAGCACGCCCCAGAACTTTAATAATAGGCAAAGTAACAAGTAAGAATATGGCATTTAATAATTCTTGAACAAAAAGGCTGTTTTTACTTTGATCTCTACTGGAAGTAAGAAAGCCATGTTGTTTCCATAACGTTCCAAAATCATGAGTCATGCCAAAGACAAAGCTACTATCAGTGTAAATGTTGTCGATTTTGCCCTTGACTAGGTTATAGACCCAAGTGAGTACATATATTTGGCTTATTGGGCCAAAGTAGCCCAAGGCAAAAGTGTCATTTCGGTTTCTTAAAGAAGAATGGACATTGCATATCCAGCACAATAGTTATCATGTTCATCTTTCAACGAAAAACCATCAGTGAACCGTAAGAGGTCAATATTATCTAAGGGCATTTCCTGTAAGCAGTCATGGCAGTGTGGGGGAGGTGCGTGAGGGGCATAGTTCATCTGTGAGAGAAGAGTAGCAGGGCTAAAGTTATTACACTGGGCAAGAATGATTTATGGGGCAGTTTGTTAACACGAGAATTTCATAGAAAGTGAGGTGGCTTACTGCAATATGTTGATTATGAAAAAGGTTAAGAATTTCATCAGCATGTGGCACAAAATGGTTAAAGAAGATCCCATGACTATTCTTCAGTGATTTTTACAAGAAGGGCAGTTGCAGGTACAGCTCTGAGGTGGGAGTTTAGATGTATCCCAGGCTCCAGGTTCTCGTTGTTGACTGTAATACACTATGGGTCAGTCGTGATCCACATACTTTTGAGTGAGTACCCCAAGGGCATTCCCTTCTTTTTCATGTACAAAAAGAAAAGGAATTGATAATTGGGGTGTTCAAGGGCAGGAGTGGTTATAAAACTTTCCTTTAAGATTGTAAAAGTCAAGTCACCTGAATATTCCAAGGTGATAAGAGATTTATTAGTTTTTAACAAGATTGTAAGTGTTGGACCATTGGGGAAGTTTAAGGGATCTGGTTGAGAAAATAGCCTGCCAATCCAAGAAAACTTTGCAGCTTACATTTGGTTTGGGGCTTTGGGAAGTTCAAGATGCTATGAAGTCTGTCTGATCTAGGTGCAGTCCTTGTTTCTGAGAACAGATGTGCTAAATATCAAACTTGAATTTGAACAAATTGCAATTTTTCCTTACAGACTTTATGCTCCTTTTTGGCTAGATGTTTGAGTAAATGGAGACTCTCTTCTTGTGAGGAGGCTTAGGAAGGGGAGCAGAGACTAAGTCATCCACACATTCTATTAAAGTGGAGCCTCCAGGGATTTCCCTGGTGGTCCAGTGGCTAAGACTGCACTCCCCATGTAGGGGGCCTGGGTTTGATCCTTGGTCAGTGAACTAAATCCCACATGCCACAACTAAGACTCAGTGCAGTCAAATAAATAACTTTTTCAAGATGGAGCTTCCAGAGAACTGGATGTCTTCTAGATCAGCCTTCAAAGTTTATGAGGGGAATTTCCTAGTTTCCCAGTGATTAGAATCCTGTGCTTCCACTGCAGCGGGTATGGGTTCAATCCCTGGTCAGGGAGCTAGAGTGCCACAAGACGAGAGGCCATAAATAAATAAAGTTTGTGAGAAATAAGAAGGGCTGAGGTAAAAAAAAAAAAGGGGGGGGCGGAGGTGACTGCAGTCATTCAATTAGAAGATGCTTGCTCCTTGGAAGAAAAGATATGACAAATCTAGACAGTGTATTAAAATACATCACTTTGCTGACAAAGGTCTGTATAGTCTAACTGGTGCAGGGGATAATGAGGCCCTGGGCCTTTGTTATTGGCTTAATGCCTTGAAAGGCCTCTTTATTTATAGGGTATTGATTAATCCTGAGAGAAGTTTTGAGGGTCATACTTGGATCTTAATAGGAGGTGCACATGGGTATTTCAGATATCAGTTGAGGATTTTGCCCATAAGGAGAAAGTGAAAGTGTCAGTCGCTCATTCATGTCCGACTCTTTGCAACTCCCTGGACTATTGCCTGTCAGGCTTCTCTGCTCATGGGACTCTCCAGGCAAGAATACTGGAGTGGGTTGCCATTCCCTTCTCCCGGGGATCTTCCTGACCCAGGGACTGACCCCGGGTCTCTTGCATTGCAGGCAAATTCTTTACCATCTGAGCCACAGGGAAGAGTGGTAGCTAATCCAATAGGGACAAATGATCAGTGCTCTCAGAATTAGCTCTAGTGCCATTAGAGATGGAGAAATTACAAGATGCTGAAGGGCCATTTGATTTACCTACTTGGCTATTTTGGTTGCTACTGTCAGGTTCAAGAATTATTTCCCCCTTTTGGGAGAAATAAATTCCAGTGATTATTTTTCTAATGTATTTTGGCTCAATAAATAAATAGAAGTGGAGGAAGTAAGGAGAAAAGGGTAAGTATCTCTTAGAGAGCCTAAGCAAAAGGGGACAAGTTTAGCCATAAACTGTTGAGGTTTACTAGACATCCCCACCACTTGAATCATTTTAGTATTCTGAGGCAAGAGCTTTTTAATGGTAGTGGGGCTGAGCACCAAGAGTGTACCTCTTACAAAAAGGACAAAAACAGATTTGTTTCCAGTCTAATGAGTAGTTTCTTCAAGTTGATTAAGAGAAGGGATTGGGGAAATTCTCTGTAGTTCCTCACAGTCCTGGACATTAGGAGGACATTAGTAAGGCTGGTTAGAGAACTAAACATGCTTAGAGTACTTAAGCCCTTGTAGAAATTTTTCTTCCAAAATTCTAGCTTTTAGAAATTATGATGGAGACTAGGAAGGTTTTCGATTTGTTTAAAGGCTTCCTTTTTTGGAGTTAAAAATTAAGAATTTTAGTGGTCTTCATTTTAGTTGCATCATTGAGGGTATGGGTGAGTTGGACATAATTTTCCATTATATTCTGGTCTGGCTAACTAGAAGAGAGATCTCAGTTCAGCCTGTTAATGTACATAGATCAAAGGCAACTTGATTGGATTCAGCATTCAAAGGAAGACCAAAATTTTCCTTAAGGATAATTTGGGGGAATTCCCTGGTGGTCCAGTGTTAAGACTCAGCGCTTTCATTTCGAGGGCCCAGGTTCAATCCCAGGTCAGGGAAGAAAGATTCTGCAAGTTTCATGCCATGTTAAAAAAAAGAAAACAATGGAGCTGTCTTTACTTGCATGAGCTAATCAGGTTTCTGGATACAGGCATGAATCCTATTCCAATCAACTGACTTCAGAAACGCCCAGATTTGCCAAATGGGTTACTTGGTGATTCCATTATTCTGAGTGTATAATAAGACAACAAGGGTTTCTTTGTCTCCAGGATGTAATTCCAAAGACTTACAGTGAACCATTTTGGATTCGTGATCTCTGAAGATGATGATTTAGGACCAGACACCAGACTTGATCACTTAGGGCTTTTGTGTGGCAGAAATTTTATTACACTGAAAACGGACTGAGAAAGCTTCTGACATAGACATCAGAAGGGGGACAGATAATGGCCCACTCACCAGTCTTATCAAGGCCTTATATACTTTTACCAGACCCACTTCCACAACATACATCTTAAATTAACAAGATTCAGTTCAGTTCAGTCGCTGAGTCATGTCCAAATCTTTGTGACCCCATGGAATGCAGCACACCAGGCCTCCCTGTCCATCACCAACTCCTGGAGTTTACCCAAACTCTTGTCCATTGAGTCGGTGATGCCATCCAACCATCTCATCCTCTGTCATCCCCTTCTCCTCCCACCTTCAATCTTTCCCAGCATCAGGGTCTTTTCAAATAAGTCAGCTCTTCGCATCAGGTGGCCAAAGTATTGGAGTTTCAGCTTCAACATCAGTCCTTCCAATGAACACCCAGGACTGATCTCCTTTAGGATGGACTGGTTGGATTTCCTTGCTGTCCAGGGTACTTTCAAGAGTCTCCTCCAACACCACAGTTCAAAAGCATTAGTTCTTTGGCGCTCAGCTTTCTTTATAGTCCAACTCTTACATCCACACATGACTACTGGAAAAACCACAGCCTTGACTAGATGGACCTCTGTTGACAAAGTAATGTCTCTGCTTTTTTAACATGCTGTCTAGGTTGGTCATAACTTTCCTTCCAAGGAGTAAGCGTCTTTTAATTTCATGGCTGCAATCACCATCTGCAGTGACTTTGGAGCCCAAGAAAATAAAGTCTGCCACTGTTTCTCCATCAATTTGCCATGAAGTGTTGGGACCAGATGCCATGATCTTAGTTTTCTGAATGTTGAGTTTTAAGCTGACTTTGTCACTCTCCTCTTTCATTTTCATCAGCAAGTTCTTTAGTTCTTAGCTTTATGCCATAAGGGTGGTGTCATCTGCATATCTGAGGTTATTGATATTTCTCCTGGCAATCTTGATTCCAGCTTCTGCTTCATCCAGCCCAGCGTTTCTCATGATGTACTCTGCATAGAAGTTAAATAAGCAGGGTGACAAAATACAGCCCTGATGTTCTCATGTTCCTATTTGGAACTAGTCTGTTGTTCCATGTCCAGTTCTAACTGTTGTTTCCTGACCTGCATGCAGATTTCTCAAGAGGCAAGTCAGGTGGTCTGGTATTCCCACCTCTTGAAGAATTTTCCAGTTTATTGTAATCCACACTGTCAAAAGCTTTCGCATAGTCAATAAAGCAGAAATAGATGTTTTTCTGGAGCTCTCTTGCTTTTTCGATGATCCAGTGGATGTTGGAAACTTGATCTTTGGTTCTTCTGCCTTTTCTAAAACCAGCTTGAACATCTGGAAGCTCACGGTTCACATATTGAAGCTTGGCTTGGAGAATTTTGAGCATTACTTTACTAGTGTGTGAGATGATTACAATTGTGCAGTAGTTTGAGCATTCTTTGGCATTGCCTTTCTTTGGGATGGGAATGAAAACTGACCTTTTCCAGTGCTGTGGCCACTGCTGAGTTTTCCCAATTTGCTGGCATATTGAGTGCAGCACTTTCACAGCATCATCTTTTAGGATTTGAAATAGCTCAATTGGAATTCTATCACCTCCACTAGCTTTGTTCATAGTGATGCTTCCTAAGGCCCACTTGACTTTGAATTTCAAGATGTCTGGCTCTAGGTGAGTGATCACACCATCATGATTATCTGGGTCGTGAAGATCTTTTTTGTACAGTTCTTCTGTGTATTGTTGCCACCTCTTCTTAATATCTTCTGCTTCTGTTAGGTCCATACCATTTCTGTCCTATATTGTGCCCATCTTTGCATGAAATGTTCCCTTGGTATCTCTAATTTTCTTGAAGAGATCTCTAGTCTTTCCCATTCTATTGTTTTTCTCTATTTCTTTGCATTGATCACGGAGGAAGGCTTTCTTATCTCTCCTTGCTATTCTTTGGAACTCTGCATTCAAATGGGTATATCTTTCCTTTTCTCCTTTGCTTTTTGCTTCTCTTCTTTTCTCAGCTATTTGTAAGGCCTCCTCAGACAGCCATTTTGCTTTTTTGCATTTCTTTTTCTTGGGGATGGTCTTGCTCCCTGTCTCCTGTACAATGTCACAAACCTTAGGGGGACAGGTTTTAATAAATTCAGGAGAGGAGCAGAAATGGAGAAGTTCAGAGAAAAAGGAAAATTCAGTGACAGGATGAGAATCAGGAAGTTGAGGGAATAGAGGAGATGGGGACAGTACAGAAGAGAAAAAGGAAGCTGGCTGCAGAGACAGAGTGGGGAACAGGGAAAAGAAGTCCAAGAAGCTTTTTTGGTCTTCTTTTTTTTTTTCACCTTGGTTAATTTAGAAATGGTATTTTGTAAAGGGGCAATTTTAGAATCTTGGATACATTTGAAAGTCTCCATGTACAAATTAAAATAGTTATCCCATCAATCTGTTTAATTTTAATTTAATCAATTAGTTTTTTTAGCCACAGCACTCAGCATGAAGAAATTCCCTCCCTAGGGATTGAACCCATGCTCCATGCATTGAAAGTGTAGAGTCTTAAGCAGTGGACCACCAAGGAAGTCCCACTCTGTTTAATTTTAGAGCCACAGTCTTTTAATTTGGTTCTGAGAAAAACCTGTTTGGGGAGGTCAGAAATTTCTCTTAATGGCCACTGAAGTTCTAAATTATCTTTGATCTATTAAGTTAAGATTGTGCATGAGGAGGGACTGTAGTTTTTTTTAAGATAAAATAGGCCAGGGGCCCTGAAAGTACCCTCCTGAGAGAATTTAGGGGATTACATCATACATACATCAAAATCAGAGGCTCAGAAACCAATGAGTGCTCACCAAAAGGAAGATATCTTTAAGAAAACAGATCCCAAGTAAAGTTGGAAAGCTCAGCCAAAAGAAGGAAACTTGAATCTGAGAGGAGACTTACTGAACCAAAAGGGAGATAATAACTTATTAAATTGAAGAGCACAAGGGGCTCAAGTGAATACCACATACTGATCTGGGGGCGTTAAATCCTCAGGGTTTCATTACCTTCAGATCCCACTTCTGACACCATGATATGTCAATTTTTTTCAAAGAAAAAGGTAAGCAATTTAGCCAGCAAAATCAAGTTAAATCAGGAATAGCAAATGAATTACAATTCAGGACAATCAAACTATGGGGAACCAAAGGCAAGTCTGGAGAACAAAAGAGGAGAGTGTTTTTTATAGAAGGAAGGAGGGAGCTGGGAGAAGTTGGGGTTATTTTATTTATTTTGGGAGAGGTATTTTAAAAGTTCATTGGAGGAAAATGAGAGTTCAAAGTGGTGGTGGCTTCTCATTGGCTGCAGGCAATCAGTGTGGTAGCACTGGCTACAGATGAGGGCAGCTTACTGTTGCTAGGTACCTGTGGCTTGCTGTTGCAAGGCTGAGAGGAAGTCTTCCTTCTTTCTTCCTGCTGTATTATACACACTGAGATGAGTAATGTTTGTGAGAGCTTTCTCTTTGTGGCTTCCCAACTCCAGATGTTTCCTTAAAACATTTTCACAGAGTGTATATATGTCAGTATAGATATATTTGTTAGTCATAGGCACTAAAGATTACAAGGTAGATGACTTATAGTCTTTATTAGCATTTCCCCACACACACCCTCTCCTATGAAATGGTTTTTCAGGAAAAAAAAAATGTAACATTTCCTTTCATGAGATTGTTCCTCAGATTCTGTTTTTAGCCAATGAAATTAGACAGTTGAGACCTGTAAGGGCAAAGAGAGATAACTTGTTTCAGGATTGCAGCCAGATGCCTGAAAGTGAATTTGCTATAGTGAGGCCCCAGAAGCTTGGAGAAAACTTAGAGAAAGGATGAAGGGCTGGAATAATAGAAATAGGCAGCTGTCCCAATATTCAGAAGAGAGGGAGAGTGGAGGAAACCATTGTTAACACTTTTAGCTACATCCTTCTGGAACATATTTTTTTTTTTGGCTGCGCTGGTTCTTCATTGTGGCACAAAGGCTTGTCTAGCTGCTTAGGTGCCCTGGGGACTGTGGGATCTTAGTTTCCCAACCACGGAACAAGCATGCTTTGGAAAGCGGATTCTTAACCACTGGACCACCAAGGAAATGTCATAGAACTTCTTAATGTATATAAATATATTTTATTTTTTTTTATAAATATATCTTAATCACAACACCAGAATATATCATTTAAGGAAAGTATATACTGGACTGCTTTAAAAAAAAAAAAAAAAGAATCCCAAGTATCACATGTCAGGAAGACAGCATAGTTAACTGCCTGTCAGATCAGGTCATTTATATTTCCCACATATGATAAGAAGGAACACTAAGAACTCAGCCATGTCACAAAGTACCAATATATTATATAAGTACAACTAAAATTTCCTTTATCTGTCAAGGTTCAAAGAGAAGAACAGAACCATCAAGAAACGTGCATATATAATTTGTAAGAGGGATTTGACAGCTATGCCACTGTGGGAGCTGGTTAAGCAGTCTCTGTCAGGAAGGGAAGATGGATGTAAAGAGGGGGATAGCAAGAACAAGCTGGAAGTCACATATCCAAGCTGGAGTTGAAATTCACTTCAGTTCTCTTTATGTTTCTTGCCTCTGACCTTGGAAGTGTGGGTGTTCAGTAGAAGACCCTTTATTGCCATGCTAAACTCATACCTGGCCCAGGAGTCAGTGAAGTTAAGGAAGATCTGGTAGGGGGATGGTCTAGTGGCTAAGACTACTCACTTTCCAATGCAGGGTGCCTGGGTTCTTCAATCCCAGGGTTTGAATCCTATTTGCTGCAACTAAGAGCTTGCAAGCCACAACTAAAGAAAAAAAAAGAAAATCCCACATGCTGCAATGAAGATTGAAGGTCCTATGTCCACAACTAAGACCTGGCACAGTCAAATAAATAAATATTAAGAGAGAGAGAAAAAAGAAGATGCAGGGGAAATGGAGCAGCTGCAAGGCCAGCCACTGCCACCCACCAAGGAAGATAAGCTATGGCAGGTTCCACCCCCAGATCTCACAGAAGAATCTTATAGTCCCTTAGTCATTCAGAAAGACTCAGGAAAGGGAATTCTGGGCAATGTTTTGCTTAGAAGGTTGCTACTAAGAAGCATAAGATCACCCCCCTAGTTTCTTTATAGCACCCCATGTGGCCTGCCTCTTGGGATGCTCTGACAAGAGCAAGAGCTTTAATGATTCCTGATGTGAGGCTGTCTGTGATGCAGAAAAGTTTTGGTTTCTCCTTATACATAAGAGGAGTAAGTCCTATCCTTTCCTTCTCTGTTTTTTTCCCCCCACCTTTGTCTCTCATTACCACCTATACACCAAACCACTTTAACTGACTCTTAACTTATAAACTCTAATCCCCCTTTTTTGTCTGTTGTAGTTCAGAAACTTTCAAAGTCAACATTGTTAAGCACTCCTATTATGAGGATAAAGATCTCAAATTTATTCTAATTTTCCAGGATAAAACTGGGGACTCATTTTTAATAAATGAAATGGTCAAAATGAAAATGTTAGGACACATTGCTGCTTAATAAATCCCAAGTGATAGAGAACTTCTGACAAAAACATAGGTAATGAAAATGCTTAGGGACGTTCCTGGTGGTCCAGTGGCTAAGGCTTTGCACTCTCCCAATGCAGGGGGCCCAGATTCCATTCCTGGTCAGGGAACTAGATTCCACACACCACAGCTAAGATCGAGGGCAGCCAAGTAAATAATTTTTTTTTTTTTTTTAAGAGAAAGAAAATTCTTAGCATGTAGTGAGCTCTCAAAAGGAGGACTGCAACCCATATGGCCTGGGCCCACACTTCTGTCTTGTCACTTCTTTGCCATATGAATTGAGGCTCAAAAATCGCTGGCCAACCCTGGCCTCCGAGCTCACTGGACCATGGGGAGCACAAACTCTGCTATGAAGAACCAGAGACAGGAGTCTGCACCCCAGAAGCAGCTAGTATGGATGCACGGAACTTACTGCCAGGCTCCTTTCCACTTATCTAGTCATGATAGTTTTGAACTAGAAGCTGCAGTGGGAAGGAATTGTTTTAGCCATATTATCTCAGCTCGGGTATCACCAAGTCAGATGCAGATCAAGAGAGAAAAACCGGAAAGAATTTTACAGTGTTTTGTACTCACAGCTCCTGGGGGAGAACACAGCATGCCACCCAGGGCTACTTAGGGGAAGCACTAGGTCAGTCACACTGAAGAGCAAAGGGGAAGTGTGGGCAAGGACTTTTATTGTGGTTTTGTGGGAAGGAAAAGAGAGCAAACGGGTGTGGGGTTGGCTAATTTGAATAATTTCAGTAGGTTCTTAGGCACAGGGACTGTCCCTCCTCTGATATCTGGCCCCAGGGCAATTAGGGTGAGCATATGTTGGTCCCAGAGTGTGAGGGCCTGATAAGAGTGGTGTTTGGTGATACGGACTTAATCCGCTGTTTAAGAAGAGGAACTGACTAACTTCTAGCTAGGACCTCCAAACTGGATCAAGATGGCACACACCTACCCACCCAGAATGGGCTTCCCAGGTGGCTCAGTGGTAAAGAATGTGCCTGCCAATGAAGGAGACAAAAGGAGACTCGGATTTGATCCCTGGGTTGGGAAAATCCCCTGGAGAAATGGAGAAATGGCAATTCACTCCAGTATTCTTGCCTGGAGAATCCAATGGACAGAGGAGCCTGGCTGGCAACAGTCCAGAGGGTCGAAAAAAGTCAAACAGGTCTGAGCATGCACACCCACACAAACTATACTATAGCAAGCAATATTCTTAAAAAAATTTTTTTATGCAAATGGAATACATATTTTGTTAGCTTTCTGCTTTCAAAGCTTCAATATTCCTGACTGACTGTATGTACATATTATCTTCAATTTTTTTCTCAAATTTTGAAATATGTCATCATCCAAAAATTGTATTCTAGTAATTGCTTTTTAGAGTAATTACTTTTAGAAAGCATCTCAGACACTGGTTTTTCTGTAATTTTTGGTGCAAAAAACAATGAAAGGAAGTAGTATGCCAAAATCTCTTAGATTTTTACAATACCTGTAATTTTCTGTATGTTTTAAATATTCCATAATTTCTGAAAAGTGGAGGTTACTGAGAGAGAAAGAGAAAAGCTGCAAGCTGCCCTATATCCAGCAAATTTTTTTTCTAGTTATATTGAGATCTAATTGGCAGATAATAGCACATCTTGACGCAGATGAGGTTTCCTCACTCCCGAGGCCCCACAGAAGTGAAAGAGTCTAACTGTACATATCTTAGGATGGGGAAAAGACCATGGAGGCTAATGGGTGACAACACAGAATGGTGACAGAACTAGGCCCAGCTTAAGTCAGGCTTTGTTGATGACCAGGCCTGCTGTGGAAATAAAGTAAGGGCAGCCACACAGCACTGCCTAGGACCACACAACCCCACTGCAGTCTCTGGCGAGACAAAAAAACCAATTCAAGCAAGTAACCATCAAGCTCATGGGGTGCCATAACCCCTATTTTACTATTTAACACAAAGTGCTGTTTGAAAGAACTGTAAACTATCCCCAAAGAACTGCAAATAACCTAGGGATCCAGTCTTCTGTGGTGGTACTGCCACTTCAAAGATGCATTTTTTCCTATGTTGGTCAAAAAAATTAACCAGACAAGGCTGTGACCGCTGAGCATGCTGGTGTCCCACCTGGGTTATCTCATCCTTCATCTCTGGCTACTACAGCACCTGGCCTCAATGAGAAACATTCCATTTGGACTGGACCTATACTGTGGCTGGGCAGTTCAATACTTTATTTCATTCTTTCCTTCCTTCACATGGGAAAGGGAGGCAGAGTAGGCGCTTGGGAACTAACCCAGAAAGACCTATCTCTCACTGGCTTGAGAGTGCAGTACTTAAAAGACGGCAGACTCTGAAACCAGAGTGTCTTAGCGCTGCACTCTGAAACCAGAGTGCCTTAGCACAATGCCCAGACCTGCTATCTACAAGCCAAGTAATTTTAGGAAAGTCACCTAACAATTCTATACCTCAGTTTCCTTCTACTAAGTAGTTATAGTAACATCTTGGTGGGTTGCTATGATGCTTAAATGAGATTAAGTACTCAAAACAGTGGAAAGCACAGTGCGGGTGCAATACATGCTTGCAAAGACTCTTCAGCCATGTCTGACTGTTTGTGATCCTATGGACTGTAGCCCACCAGCCAGGCTTCTCTGTCCATGGGATTCTCCAGGCAAGAGTAATGGAGTGGGTTGCCATGCCCTCCTCCACGGGATCTTCCTGACCCAGGGATCAAACCCTTGTCTCAGGCATCTAACTCCATTGACAGGTGGGTTCCTCACCACTATCCCCACCTGCGAAGCCCAAAGATGCAATACAGGTTCACTGTTGTTATCACCACTGCCATTTGACAGATAATGTGATTGTAAGAACCTTCTCTGAATCTCTGTGATCCTACCTATACAGATGCTCTCCTGGGAAAGAAGGGGTGAGAGGTGTAAAGTTTAATGGGTAAAGTGTTCTTTCAAGGGGTACCAACTGGGAAATTCTAGACAAAACTCTATACTATTTGCTAGTGGTTTCCAGACATGAGCTTATTTTTAAAATTCAAAATAAAATACTTATTAAAAGGTATTAAATTTGTGATAATAATCTACTTACATAAACAACAGGAAGTAAACAGGCAGGTCCATCTGTAAGAGGATACGTCTTTGGGTGATTTTCATTTGTGGTGAATTCAACTGTTTGTAAATCAGATGGTAGAGGTGCACTTGTGCAGACACTCTCAAGAATCAAAAAAGATGTCTTTTGATTTCAGAGCCTGGGTGAAACACTTTTGTGGACACAGATGTGAAAAGAAAAGGTGGAGGCCTCTAAGGTCCCACAGCTGAGGAGGTAGTCCATGTAGACTAGCTGTGGGCAAGCATCTTCCAGTTAGTGAGATGAGATGTACATCTGTTGAAAAGGTCTGGGATCTGTGGCACCAGTCTGAGCTTTCTGTGGAAGAAAATCCACACATGACTGTGCTGGTGCTCACCTGCAAAAGATTTCATAGTGGACACCTGCGATGACTCCCGAGGAGCAGGGGAGGCTCAGTATCAGGCCAAGGCCCCAGTCTTTCATTTACAGAAGGCCTCTAAGATTACTGCATCATGGATGAATGCTGGAGAACTGTCAAACTTGATGAGGGGATCAGAAAGCCCCATGACTCAGAGGCCTGCTTAGTGCTTTGTAGGAACATGTCTTATTGGACCTGATTTCAGTCTCTAAATTCTGAAGCTTTTTTTTTGTATAATTTGAATATTTGCCTCAGATTAGCTACTTGTATTTTCTCTCCAGAGTCAGACTTTTCTATAGCCTGACCTGTGATGGAGTCATTGGATTTCTTACAAATAACTTATTTGATTTTTGAAGAACCTGTTTTCTGTAATTGTGCCTCATCAGTTTTAATTTTCAAGTCCTCTTGCTTTTACTTTTCTTTCCCCCTTATAATCAAACTCTGGTGACAAACTGTGCTTCTTCCTTTTCTATAGTAACTACTCATAATGGCAACCCACTACAGTATTCTTGCCTGTAGAATTCCAGGGACAGAAGATCCTGGCGGGCTAAGGTCCACAGGGTCGCAAAGAGTTGGACACGACTGAGCAACTAACACTTCACTTTCACTCATAATCTGACCCTATACCAAGCATCCCCTTATTAACTGGTGGTTTTTAAAATAATCTTTTACTTAAGCAGTGATGAGTGCCTTTATATCTTCCTCTTAATGGAAGCTCCAAAAATCAAATGATAATGATTATTAACCCCAGAACAAATTAAAGAATCTACTCCACTGCCTCAGGCAGGGTAGCCATTTCAGTTACCGTCTTGCCAGTCTGCTCAGGGGCTCTGACTGAAAACTAATTTGCCTCGGGGTCCTGAGGGCCACCTTTAGCAACCTTGGGACTTCTCAGCCTAAGAGATAATCACTTGAGCAACCCCAGGTCAACTTGCTAATCCCTCTCTAAACCCTGCCCTCGGAGCCGCCTTTATCGGTTTCCGGTGTTCTCGGTTCCCTTTCTTCACTCTCAGCAGGAAATAACTGTTTTTCTTCTTTTGCCCTGGCCTTCAATCCAGGCGTCCTTTGGGCTCAATATGTGGGGTACTCTCCCAGTCAGTAGCTATTGCGGCTCAAAAGGGCCCCATTAACCACCCTGGAGAACTCGCCCGGATCCCGTCACTCCCCTCCCAGCAGCACCCCCACTCTGCGCGCCCCCGCTCCGCACGCCCCTGCCCCGCCCTACTACTAGCCGTCCAATCCCCGGCTCCGTTCCGGGAGCGTCACAATGGCGCCCCCGCGGCTCCGCCCCCGGACGCCCGCCTTGGAGACCCCGCCCCTCCGCGGTCTTTGCGTCTTTCCGGCTCCGTCTTGGAAGTGGGACTGCGCCGCGTCTTGTTGGAGAAGCAGGTGGGATTGTGCGGGGAAACCGGGCAGCTTTTACGCCGGGAGCCGGGAGGGGGTCGGGGGCGTGAGTTACTGGGGCTCCTGTTCCTGGGTGCTTGGGCGTGGGGCCGAGGAGGGGTAGGGCACTCCGAGAGCTTTAGGGCTTCCGGAAGCGCCAAGTGCGCACAACGGGCGGGGGTTGTGGACTCGGGCCTGCCGCGTGCCTGAACCCGCCCCTCGGGGCCCCCTCTCGGGGCGCGCTGCCAGGGGTTTCCATGGTGATGGTAAACAAGCCTCAACTGCCTCAGCCACAACTGCCAAGTCCCTGGCATTCCACCCTCCTCTAGGTGCTTAGAGGGACGACCAAGGTGCCGGATGTGAAGAAAAGCGGGGGCGTGGAGACTCGGAGCCCGAGGTGAGGGGTGGGACAGGCGGTGTCCGAGGCTGGCATACCAGGGACCGGCTGGGAACTTGGCACTTGGCATTGAGGGCCGAGGGACTGAGATTTGGGGGTCAGCGGAGGCGGGAGCTGGGGTGAAGGGCCTCACACCCGGAACCGATTGGAGTCTGGGCCTACGGGGGGAGTTGGGACCGCGGGGCTGAGGTTTGGAGTCGGAGGAAATGGAATCTGAGGTCAGGGGCTGTGTATTCAGGGACCGACAGGGTACTGAAAGGGGACTCGGCCCACTGAGGGTGGGGACAGCGGGATTGAGATTTGGGCTCGAGGGAGGTGGATTTGAGGTCAGGGGCCTTACATTCCGGCACTAGACCGCGGGGCTGAGGTTTGGGCTTGGGGAGGCAAGGAGGGGTAAGGAGAGTCTAATGCGGACTCCAGAGGAAGCAGAGCCCTAGCGCCTCTGACAGGAGTAGGGTGGGAAGACCAGGCTACCGCTCGAGGAGGGTCATTTTAAAATGAAAGCGGTACGTACTTGCACGTGGCTGAACGCGTCCACGAGTTGAACTAGTTTGGACCTGACTCCTCCCCCCTCCCACGTTCCCGCTTGCCGAGCCTCCACTTTCGAGCGTTGCGGCCTTTTCTTCCTCTCCGTGCGGTGTGTGTTCCTTGAGCCCCATCTTCATTCGTCTCCTGCTGTCGGAGGTATCCTTCCTGTATTTTGGTTGAAATTCTAGTTCTCATTGTCTTGGCCTGGTGACCACACTTCTACTGAGCTATCTTAATTTGGCCGTTTCTTTTTTCTTGTCCTGAACTACTTTTATCTTTGAATGTGCTTTCTGCCCGTTCTTGCCTGAGCTCAAGAAACTTCTGGACGCTGTTAGCGCTGCGCCTCCACCTCCCTGTTCCCGCGTGGCTCTCTGAGGGCGGCGCCGGGGCCCGGGGGAGGCTTCGCGAGTCACGGGGACCCGACTGCCCTTGGACCCGGGTCTTTTACCTGAACGGTTGGAGAGGCCGTAGGACTCTCCCCTTTAATATGTACTCTAAAGGGGCTCTCAGAGGTTCCCAACAAATAACCCCAGACTCTGGAGAGCCGCCCCACCCCACCCCCCACTTCGCCGGGCACCAGCGAGTCCCGCGTCCCTTGGGACGCCCTTGGCAGTTTTCTACCCCTGGAGGTCCTAAGACGAACCACTGTGCTTCACTAACTGTTTTCGAGGTTGTGGGGGGAGAGCGCCTGTCTGCCACTGCGGCCGGGTGCTCGGCGGGAGAGCGGCCCGCGAGCGGCCATACCCTGAGGGGGGCAGTGCGGCCGCGGTGGCTTCCGGGAACCGCCGGCTGGGAGGGGGAGGGGCGCAGGCGGCCGGCGTTGGGGGCGGGCCTGGCGTGTTCCGACCCTCGTGGAACTTGAAGGGTTGAAGGCGGGAAATCTTTTAAAAAACACCATCGAAACTATCCATTTTACTATAATTGTCAGTATTTCAGTCACGTTTTTAAAAGTTGACTGTTTCTGAATTTCTAGTAAAAATGAAAATAGTTTCGGGTTCTCCGGTCAGATAAAAACCTATCAGTGAAAAAGCCTATCAGTGAAAAGTGATATTTTCAGTGCTTATTTTTAGGCCTTTTTTTTTTTTTTTAAAGGTAATTTCTGCGCTTAATGAATATTGAGAGAGATCGCTTTGTTACTGGTGTTTAGCAGGTTCATCCTTTGCCTTGGGGGATCTCATCTTCCTGTGTGCGTTCTCTGTAAGTTGATTCGGTTTTTTATTTCCGTTTTATGGTGTCTGTTTTTTAACGTTTATTTTAGTAACGTTCTTTTTGTATTATTTGCTTTTTGTTGCTTTTTTCTTTTAACTGGCAAGTGACTGGTTTTCACTTGAGTACTGTTGTTACAGAGCTCCCTTTAAACATAAAATAACTGAAAAAATGTGAGTTGATTTGAGGAGAGTTAGTCCTTGTTTTGGCCGAAACTGAGGGAGAGTGTGGAGAGAAGGGGTGTGTGCCCTTTGGTGTCGGTTCCTGGAGACACTACAGAAATGGAGGGGGCCACCTTCCACAGAGCTGACTATACCACCAACCTGCCCTCTCCAATCTGAGCTCTGGTTCTCAGATTCTTTGTAGAAACATATTAAGTGACCCTTAACTGGATCCACCCACAGAACTAGGTGTTTTCCCACATTTTCTGATCGCATGCTCATGACCAGTTTGCAGGGAGGTGTTACTGTGTTCTCATCATACAGATGTGTCTTAGGGATATAGGTGGGACTGGGACGCAGGTCTCCCTGAGGCTTCAGTCCTCTACCATGGCCCCTGCCCCTAGTTAGCTGCCACAAAGGCTCTTGAGGAAGACAAAAAACGGGGCAGAGGGAGAGCCAGGCTCATCCAAGACCAGCCTGGCTTATTTTACAACAAATCCCAGGCATAGTAAGATTTTTATTCATCATTTTGTATTTCTAAAGACTTTTAAAATATAATCGCAATACCATTATCACACCTAAAAAATAATTCCTTGATAGCTAATACTCAGTGTTCACATGTACCTGATTGTGTAATATTTTTATATAGCTGGTTGGTTTGATTTGGGATCCAAACAAGTTCATTATATATTTGGTAGATAAATATCTCTTGAGTTATGTGTTTGTTTGTTTTTTTAATGTGTGTTTGTTTTTTTTTATTATTTGGCTGTGCTGGGGTGCTGCATGCAGGATCTAGTTCTCTGACCAGTGATGAAACCTGGTCCCCCTGCATTGGTAGCACCATGTCTTAGCCACTGGACCACCAGGGAAGTTCCCTTTATATTTTAGGCTAGAGCAACACTGTCCAATAGAAATACAATGCAAGTCACATAGTTTAACATTTTCTGATGAAAAGAAACATACAGTTCACTTTAGTAATTTAGTTTAATGTGATATATATATACCTTAAATAGATCCAAAATATCACTTCATCATGTAATAAATTTTCATGCTTTTTTCCTGAACTAAGCTTTCAGAATCCAATGTGTGCTTATTTTATAGCACGTCTCAATTTGCACCAGCCACATTTCAATTGTGACAAGAGGCTCCCTTATTAGACAGTGATGGTCTAAAGGTTTTCTATTTTTAAAGTTTCTTCTTATGCAGAATTCAGGTTTTGTGTCTCATGTAGAAATCTTTTCTCACACTCTGGGTTTTTCTGACTGCATTTCCATGGAGCTGTTTGAGTCTCTGTCCTCTGCATTTCCTGTAAAATGTTAGTTAATCTCTATATTGCTGTTCTGATGCCCTTGAGATTTTTTTTAAATATTGCATTGGAGGTGTTTTGTACTCCTGCCAGAGACACTTATTGGTTGGTGTCCTTTGTGATGTTGGCAGCTATTGATTGTTCTCTAGATGCATTGTTTTGTTAATTATTTCCAAATCTGTGATATTTTAATTCAGTACTCCTCCTTATTTATTAGCAGGAGTACTCCTATAAAGAGGAAATTTTCTTTACCATTTGATTACTCTAAGATGTACTTTTATAAAAGGCAGGTTAAGGTTTTGATTTTTTTAATATTTATCAATATCTAGCATAATGAATTGAATCTTTAGTATGTGCCAAAATCAGTAATTTTTCTGGTATCATTATGAAGTCATGGATTTTATCATAGAGGATGTGTTTAAATCCATTGTAGCTTTTATTCTCTTTGATGCTCACATTATTCAATTTTTGGCTGATGGGAGTGCCTTTAAGATTGGTTCCTGACTTTCCTGACTCAACTTCATAGTCTTTGGCTTATTGAGTTTAAGATATAATACTTTCTTAAGTGGATCCATCAAAGTTCATTCAACTGGACCTCTAGTGATGGGCAATTGGGTTGTTCTAGTCTTTTCGTATTAGAAATAGTGCTGCAATGCTTGATTTACAATTCTAATTTATCTTATGTGGCGATGAGCATCTTTTCATGTCAATATTCTATCAATTGTCAATATCTCTAGCCTTTTAAAATTTTTTTGGAATGTTAGACTTTCTCTTTTTAGAAGCTCTCTATATGTTAAAGATATTAACACTTTGGGGGAGTAAATTGCAAATGTCTTTCCCATTTTATCAGTGGTGTTTTTGCATAGCTTATGCTATTTTTAGCCATGCATAAGATGTTTAGGTTGGGTTGTTTTTTTTTTTTTTTGATGTGTGTATATTTGTAACCCTATATGTGAGTCATAATCAGACAAGCTCTCTACTTCCAGTGTGAAGAGGAATTTTGTAATTTAGGATATTTCTTAGCATTTCTTAGAAACATGAAAAATTCTTAGTTAACTCTTATTTTACCTTCATTAATATGACATCAGTGATTGACTTTGAAATGAATTACAGTGGGATTCTTGGAATAAATCCAACTTGATCATGATGTATTAAGTAGCTTTGTGTATTGTTGGATTTGGTTGTCTTATATGTTTATGTAGGAATTTTTCATGTGAGTTCTGGATTGAAATTAGCCTGTGAAACTGTATAAACATTCTAAAACTCTTGGAAAAATCAATTCCAAGTTTATTGTAGATTAAAATGTTTACAAATGTAGATGAAGACAACAGAGCCTTTAAGTTTAAAAAATGTCCATATGGCCTTGGGCCAGGAGAAAGATCTCTGAAATGACACAAAAATCGATTCTCGTTTAAAGGAAAAATGACAAGAATGAAAAAATTCTAAACTATTATGTTTTGTCTTAACAGTATGCCTTTTCAAAAGTCCTGCCTATACAAATATTAGAAATTCCTACCACATTCTGTCCTTTTAAGTTTATCTGCACGCAGGGATGGTCCACAATTCACATCTCCAGTCTTCGTCTTCACCCTACTTGAGGTCTTTTCTGCTTTACTTAACAAATATTTGGTTTGAATAGTGCTGTCCAATAGAATTATGATACAAATGCTTTTTTTTTTTTCATTTTGATATAATTCACATACCATACAGTTCACCTTTTTAAAGAGTACAATTCAGAGGGTGTTTTTTTAATTCACAAAGTTGTAAAAAGCCACCACCACTAATTCCAGTATATTTTTCTTGTTTGACTAATTATAGTTGATTTCTAATATGTTAATTTTAGGTGTAAGCACAGTGATTCAGTTATTCATGTGTATATTCTTTTTCCTTCAAGGTGATTACAAAATACTGAGTATAGTTCCCTGTGCTATGCAGTTAGATCCTTGTTGGTTATCTATTTCATGTATGTATATGTTAATTCCAACCTCCTAATTTACACCCCCTCCATTTGGTATAAGTTTATTTTCTATGTCTGTGAGCCGCCTTTCTGCTTTGTAAGTAAGTGTGTCTTGTTTTTAGTGTCTACCTATAAGCAGTATCATATTTGTCTTTCTTTGTCTGGCTTCACTTAATATGATAGTCTCTAGGTCTATCCATGTGGCTACAAATGGCCTGGTACATATTATGTTGAAACATTCCTGGAATAAATTCCACTTCATTATGGCATATAACCCTTTTTATAGGTTGCTGGATTCATTTTGTTAGTGTTTTGTTGGGATTTTGCATTTATGCTCTTAAGGGTTATCTTGTGATGTCTGGTTTTGACGTCTACAAGTGTATTAATTTGCTAGGGCTGCCATAACAAAGTTCTACAGACTTGGTGGCTTAAACAGAAATTTATTGTGCCATAATTCTGAAGGCTAGAAGTCCTGCATTATGGTATCAGCAGGTTTGGTTCCCTCTTGAGAAGCTTGAGGGATAATATGTTCCAGACCTCTCTGTTTGAATTTTAGGTGATTGTCTTCCCTCTGCTTTGTGTCCACATTGCCCCTTCTTCATTTTGGAATACAGACCACATTAATTATGTCATCTTTAATTTAGCTATCTCTATAAATATATCCAAGTCCGGTCACATTCTGAAGTACTGGGCTATCTTTAACATAAGAATTTTGGGGACATAATGTTCAGCCCATAACAGGGGTAATTAATACTGGTCTTGTAGAATGAGTTGAGAAATGTTTTAATTGTTTATTTTAATATATTGTGATTAGTTCAAAACATCCAAATTATCATTTCAATATGTAATGAAAAAATTGAAAGTGAAGTCATTCAGTCGTGTCTGACTCATTGTGACCCCTGTAACCTGCCAGGCTTCTCTGTCCATGGGCTTTTCCAGGCAAGAATACTGGAGTGGATTGCCATTTCCTTCTCCAGGGGAATCTACCCAACTCAGGGATCAAACCTGGGTCCTCCCGCATTGCAGAAATATGTAATAAGTATTTTAATTTTGTTTTTTTCCCCTTTCTTTTTTGGCTGCACTGCAAGACTTCTGAGATCTTAATTTCCCAACTAGTGATTGAACCCTCACCCTCAGCAAGTGAGCAAGCAAGTGGGATCCTATCCACTGGACCACCAGGGAATTCCCTGCAATTCATTGTATATGTACTAAATTTTATCACTTGCGGCACTTCTTAGTTTGTTCTTGCCACATTTCGAGCGCTATGGGCTACTGTATTTTTATCCTTTGTACCTAACCTGTTCTTTATTTCAAAGCAGTTTTCCTTTGCACTTTAAATGTAGGAGTTTACCAACATATGCTCGGTTTGTGTGTTTTTAAAGTATCTGGGGAGCTACACAACAGTTTATCTTAAGCCAGGAAGGTTTCCTTCCATTCTTTATCTCTTCTCCTGCCTCCATTTTGTCTTTTTACTCTGCAATTCCTATCATTCGCATGTTTCTTCTGTCCTGTCTCCTCTTATATGAGTTCACTGAATTTCATCTCTTCCCCCTTGTTTTTTTTTTCCCTTTGTTTTGAGCTTATTTCTTCTATTTGGTTTTCCAAGCCACTAACCTTTCTTCCATTATTGACCATAAATCAAAACTCAGTTTTTAGCACTGGAAAATGTTTCATTCTGTGTTCAAGTATCTGAATTTTTTCTGTTAAAATATTTACTAAAGTTCAGTGCAGTACTTTTCCTAGAAAACCATTCTAAGCTGTTGCCTGACTTGTATTACTGTTGCTGGAGCCTCTTTGAAGTACATAGCCCTGTTCCTTTGCTGCTCTTCGCTCTGTTCTCCACTTCCCTGGCCTAGTGTGCTTGTGGTCCTGAGCAGTGAACATTGAGCACCAGGAGCTATAACTGCCTCCATTCCTATGGCACCTGCAGGTGATCTGACCTAGTCCCACGAGGAAGTTCCAGGCCTCCTGAATGGACTGTGGGCGTTTGTTAATACAGGTGATAGATATTTCCCTATGTTGAGAACAGATTTTAGCACTGGAGATCTAGTGTTTCTTTTTTTATGAACTGCCACACCTGATATTTTTTCTGTTCTAAGTTTAGATCTTGATCCTTGAGTCACCAACAAAATGCAGTCAATATCATGGAACAACTTTTTGTTTTTTATGTTGGCTAAAAAATTGTTCCTTGTGTTCATTTCAATACAGACATTATAGATATGATCATTTCAAAACAAACATTACAGATATGATTTACCTAGCATTATATTGCACTATTTTTGCTTTTTAGTTAACACAGCTTTTGAGAAATAAACACTGGGGAAAACAGTGTATTATTATCCCAGGCTTAGCTACTATTAGGTAAAGAGCCTAATAGTCTAAAGATAATGGAAAACAGCCTTCCTGTTGCTTTCAAATTATGACATATCCTCTTTGACATATGAAAATGTAATGGCAAACATTTAAAGTGTCAGTGTATTTTAATCACCCATCTGTAGCTTTTCTCTTTTTTAATTGAAGTTAATGTACAATATTGTGTTAGTTTCTGGTGTACAGAAAAGTGATTCAGCTCTCTATACCTTTTCATATTCCTTCCCATTATAAATTTTTACAAAGCAACTAACACCAAAACATATCCTAACAAATGACTGCATTTTAAAAATATAAATAATTTGAACAAGTATCCAGGGGGAAATAAGTAGGTAATGTACGAAGCAAAAATAGAAAACACGGTCTACTAACTTATACTTTTAAATCTTACCTGTATACCAGGGTAAAAATGTTTTAACATTTCTACCCCTGTTCATGCTTCTGATCTGTTTAAATGTCATTGCCTCAGAATCCTTATATGAGTTAACCCCGATTTTCTAATTTGGGGTTATTTCATAATTTGTCATCAGATGTTTATTCTTTATTGATTCCTAGTCCACCGTTCTGTGGACTTAGCACAGTGCCTGCATCTTGTAAGTGCACAATATTTCTGGGTTAATGAATGACTTGAGATTGAGTAAATTTTATCCTGCTGCATGTCACTCAAATCCTTTGACACAGTTGAGTTTCCACTACAATGTTTTTTTGCAGGGTACCATCAATTCTTCCAAAATTTGTCTTATCTCTTCCCATCTAGTTTCCATGCATCTGTTCCCATCATTCATTTCCAGAGAGCAGCTAGATTGTTCTGTTGGAAAGCAAAACACTTTTCCATTGGTCTTAAAGTAAATAAAGCCCAAAATACGGTATCAGGCCTTCAGGGCTTTGGGGGAATCTTGTTCTGTTTCCCTCATTGATCTCAGTCCTGGCTGCAGGTGTTTTGGGGTGTTTTCTGTCCCAATACTTTGCCCTGTGTATTCTGTACATGTTGTTCCTTCACTGGGCAGGAACCCTATCGTGACTGATGAATTATTAACACTCAGCTAGCCAGTGTCACCAACCAGTTAAGCCAAGAAAGCGTATATAACACTACTAAACTGAAACAAATACACTGAAAAAAGTGAGAAAATGGATGTCAGTCATGTAAATTACCAAGAATATGTTTTGAAGAGGATTTTAGGAAGTGACAAAAAAAAAAAATAAATGCTCAGGAAGCATTCAGGGTACTCATTTCTGTAGGTAACTCTTTCCCCAAACAAACCAATTTTGTGACTTAATTTTTCTTCAGAATATTCTCTCTTGAATGTATGAGTTTTTAGTGTCTTTCTCATTTCTGTGGGATAGCTGCATTTTAAATCCTATCACCCAGCTTCAATAGCTACCAGTTGTGGACAGTTTTTCTTTACATCCCCCATTTACTTTCTACTTAGAGATAATTTTGAGGCAGATCCCAGCCATCACACCATATTACCCACAAATATTTAAAAATGTATCTCTAAAAAGTAATGCCTTTCATTTTAGGATAGCTAATTCTGTAACCTAAGTAAATAAAATACTTTAATATCAAATTTCTAGTCAGTGTTTAGGTATTTCCAAAATTGTCCTATATTTACCAATTTGTTTGAATCAAGATCCATATATTTCCCATATATTGTGAATCCTTGATAATCCTTGATAATTCTCTTAAATTTCTTTTATTCAGTAAGTGCTCCCTTGAAGCTATCTTGATGAAGGACAGGCTATTGTGCTTATCCAGTTTCCCAGTCTGCAAACTGCATTATTACATTTTCATTCCTTTTTCTCTATAAATTCTGTAATTTGTTATCTCTAGTAAGCAGGTTCTTAGACTTTAAAAGATAGAGTTTATTACTAAAAATATTAAACATACACAAAAGACAATAGTATAAAACTCCATGTACCCATTCCCCAGCTTCAATAATTACTAAATAGTGGCCCATGTTGTTTCGTCCGTACTGACTCCCACCACTCAGATTATTTAGAAACAGATTCTAGATAATCATGCGAGTCTCTTAACGACTTATAAGAAATCACAGCAACAAAGCTACAACTAAAATTTTATAGTTTCTTCATATAAATTCAAGTCACTGCTAACATTGCAATTGCCTTATAATTGTTTTCCAGTTCATTTGAATTAAGATTCAAGTGTTCATAAAATGCAATTGTTTGCTAGGTTGTAAAGTTTTAAGAATTGCAAGTTTTAAAATTAATCCTTTTAAACTGAAAAAATAGTTATATGACTGCTCAAATCTACAAAACAAGGTACTGTATATATCTATATACAAAGAGGGTTCTACCTTTTGTTCATTAGTTTTCATTCGGAATTCTTTCCTGCCTTAAAGAGTTTGTGTTTTTTGTTTTAATTTTACGGTTTCTCCTGCCTTAAGAGTGGTGCCGGCCACTCCTCCCCTCCCCTCCCCTCCGCCCGTACTCTGGACTTTTCTCTACCCTGGCACCTCTCCTGAGAGCTCACTCAGAACGGTCTTCCTCGTTGCTTTCCTTCCCTCCTCCCACTTCCTGCCTGGGCCGACCGCGCGGCCGCACCTGCAGGACGCGTTTCCATTGGTGACATCTTGGCGGGCCCGCCGGTGGCACTTCCTCCTTTACACCCCGTGACCCACGTCCGGCTCGCCGCCCTCCCAGTCACGCGGCCTCTGCCTCCGGGACGCAGCCCCGTGCGCCGGCCTTCCGCACTCCAGGCCCCGGATCCGTCGTGGTGAGCCGCCGCCAGCGGACGACCCCCGCCCGCACTCCCCCCAGCCCCCGCGGGTCTCGGGAACTCCCCTACCTCCTCCCGCGCAGCCGCCCTCTACCCCAGGAACTCTTTCTGCCCTCTCCTCGCTGCCCCAGGAGCTCCCCCTCCCCCACCTACCCTGCGTCCCCAGGAAGTCCCCCCGACCCGACCCGGGAGCTCCGCCTCCAGCTCCAGGAGCCGCCCGCCCGCCCCCGCCTCGGGTCCCGGGAACTCGCGGCTCCACGGAGCCCCTCGGATTAGGGAGCTCCGCCTTCTCTCCCCTGCGGCTCCGGGAAGCCCGGGCAGGAGAACTCTTTCCCACTTCGCGAACACTTTTGCCTCTCTCGGCGGCCTGAAAACTCTGCCACCCTAGTGAGTCCCCGCTGCCTTGGGAGCCCCCTCCCACCTCGTGCCCCTGGAGCCTAAGTCTCGTGACCTTCCCCTCCCCCCACCTCGCCCGGCCTGGCAAGCCTCTCCCTCCCCCAACCCGTAGCTCGCCCCGCCCCGGAAGCTCCCGCTGACCCCGCCCAGGCCCGTGGATGGGGCGCCCTGTCGTCGGGCCTTCCTGTAGGGCTTTGCCGACCCAAGGCTGTCGGGTCGACGGTTGGAGGCCGAGCGAATCACTTCACGTCCCAGTGCCCCCGCCAGCAGCCTAGCGTCCGGGACTGATACCGCGCTTCCCGCCGAAATCGCTCAGACGCGCCCCTGGCGGCCCGTGGCCGCGAGCTTGAGAGCGCAATTTCAAGCCTGGTACGAAGCGTTTGCCCCCAGCCAGTTGAGTTTCAATTTCAGGTTAATAACAAAAGGAGGTGCACCTGGCCTTTCCGCGGAATCTTCTCCGTTTTTAAGCGTCGGGTGGAGTTGGGGGTCCTTTGGCTGTAAACTGCGCTTGCTGGTTGAAAATAGAAATCGGTCCTGCTCTCTTCAGCGGTAAGTTTTAGGGCAGAGTCAACTGCGTAATCCTGAGGCGGCGTCTCCCGCGGACTGTGATTTAAGAGGTAGAACTTTCTGATTAATTAAGACAGCCACTGCAGTCTGCGTGCTGGCAGCTGTAGGTTAAAATTCATTTACAAGTAAGGGCGAAAATGCTGCTCAGGCTCCACTGGGACACGGATAAAGCAGGGTGAAGCCAGGGAGCTGCTGAGTTCCCGTCCCTGAATAGAAACGGTGGGGGCGCAGCTTCAGCCGCCCTGTGTACTTCGTAGATAAACCTAATCAGTCGGGCGCTGGAGGTGCGCCCTGTTTATCTCGATGGGGCTACCTGGATCTGAACTAAATCCTGCCTAACCAGTATAGTATAGAGTGAGGTAGAACTCTTGTGGAATACCTCCTGGGAGCAGTTAGATATGCTGAATCTCGGCCCGGGCCCAGATCTATTGTTTTAGAATCTGCATTTTAACAAGATCCTTGGGTGGTCTTTGTGCACACTTAACGTCCTAGACCTGTTGCGGGCAGGGGGGTGGAGTTGCGCAAAATCAGTCTCCAGGTGCTGGACCCAAGAGTAGTGTTTGTAACACTTGGCCCCGGCGGTGTCGACGGGCTGTCGGGGAGCCGGGTGGGAGACCAGTGTATATCCTTAACGCTTGAACATGTGTGCGCCATGGTTCAGCCACTTGGGAATCGGTTTCCTCGCGTCTGACTGCCCCTGGGTTTGCATGTCCGAACAAGGGCTTTTGGTCTGCGGACCACTCTGGAATGAGCAAGTAAGGTAGGTAGCAGGGTGATAAAACCCAGGGTGATAAAAGCCCAGACCACTAAGGTGACTGGGCTTTACCCTTTAGATTCTACTCTAAATAGAGAGGAGAGGAGAGGGACAGTTGATGAAGCCTCTTGAAAACCCTCGTCTCGAGAATTTGAAACTGTTAAAATCTTAAATTGTAGTACTTTATATAGGTTTTGCTCCCCCAAAGTAGTATGTCATGTAACAGGATGCAAGACAGGTACTGTGTCTACGACAACAGGCTCAGGGGAACTGACTTTTCTCAATTCTACGGTTCTAAAACTAAGAATGTGCTTTAACGAATTCGCTGGACATACCAAAGTCTGCGGACAGCTTTATTCTGTGGTTGATGGTTTTCCTATTTTAAAACATTTAAACACTACCTCCCCTCATTCTTTCTCAGATAAAAGAGCAGTGTTAGATCAAATACAGGTCTCAAGAAATGAAGTTATTAAAAACAGGGGAAGGAACATCTTTTTAATATCTCCACCCAGGCCTCCAGGGATGTTTGCAAATTGTAAATACTGTTATAGCAAACTACTTTTGCCTGGAGCACGCAACTGTGAACACTGCCTGGTCTCCAGTGCCGATCAGCGGCGCAACTCCTCTCCCCCTCCCACCTTCTGCTTCCGGGAACTGCTCCTCGCCCCAGCCCCGCCCAGAAGGTGCACCTCCCACTCTGGGTATTTAAATTTTCTTACCCCTGTTAGGGTTTTCTGTACAGAATGCGCCTTCTGAGTAAATCTTTCAGGGCAAGTGGGAGGGTTCCAGGCTGTTATTCTCTGTATTACCCTTTGAAAAACTTAAACCTTTCCAAAGCTGTTGGGGTGGGGCGGGCGTGTACCTACTTTAAGGCAACCCAGCGCTTAAGGCTTGCTATAGCCTGGGCTCTGACTTCGGAGAGGAGCTCAGAGCCGGTCTCAGCCAGAGGATTGCTGCCTCTGCACTCTCCGGGAGTGCTGGGGCATTAAGACAAGATATCCTTGTCGCTCTTTTTTAGGACGATTCGTTACCTACCTGGAGTGTCTTCGACTGTGGGCATCCCCCGCTGTTCTTTAAGGTGAGCTATTTTAAGAAAACTAATTCTCAGTTTATGATTGATTTCTTGATGCAGAAAACTTCCTGAGTGAAGATTTTTTTTTCACTAGCTGTAAATCTAATGTTGAGCAGAAAGTCATTTCTCATTTCCACAAGTTTTAGTTAATGTTCTAAGTACTGAAAGTCTGCGAAGAATCCAAATGTAGAGGATTCTGAGGTCAAAAGTAAGGATATTGCTTTATGTATTAGAAGTACATTCGTGTTTTGGAAAAGTGCTCTTTTCGCTTTATAATTTTTGTTTTGGGCACTTTAATTCTTACATGAAATATTTGTTCTTTTATACTTCCTGTGTTTTTTTTTCTCCCTTCTGCTTGTCTTTTTTAATCTAACCAGACTGCCATATTCTAGAAGGTGATGTTGGCCCCACGTGGCCATCAGTTAATCTCTTGCTAATCTTGGGCCTGCTGTGCTGGGAGTGGGACTACAGTGACCTACAGAACAGATAAGTCTGTTGCTGCGAGCCTCTCAACGCAGTTGCAGAGTTTTAAACAAATTATGAATTGTTTACCTAGAATGCTCTGGGATCGTAGGATAGATTTAATTTATTGGGGGGGGGCGGGGAGAAAGTCTTGTGGAAAAGTTGGTAAATATAAGCTGAGACCATAAGGATTAGTGGGATTTGGCTAGACAGAAGATTGGGTGGGCTATCTTCCGACACATAATTACTATGTCAGTTCCAGTGGAGCAGAGAGCCTGCCACATTTCAGGCACAGAGAAATACGGAAATAGAGGTTTGTTTGCTTTCTAATGCAAGTGTGTTTCAGGTCAAAGTTTCAAGGCCTGAGCACCCCCTTGGCCCTGTGGTTTGTGTTCAAGACAGTGGGGAGCCACTGAGGTGTTGAAACAGTAGAGTGACATAAAATTACTCTTAAAACAGCTACAGGTTGGGCTGGCACAAAGGATTGGAAAAGTTGCTGATGTGAATGTCTTGGAAAGGGCTTGTTGGTACAGGAACTAGAAAGGGAAGAAGGTGATGCCCAAAGATGATGATGATTTGATATTCAAATCATAACGTCAAGCAGTGTGCTAGGGACCAAGGAAAGATATGAGAAACCTTTATATTTGTTGGGAGTCAAGAGTTACTGAATAGAATTTACACATGGATTAGGAATAGGATTAGGGTGGAGAATGGGATCACCCCCTAAAGAAACGATGAGCTCATTAGATTTAAGGGCTTTCAAGTTGTTCAAAGATTGCTTCAGTTTCATTCTAGAGCTTTCGGGTGACAGGTAAGGCCATTTATGCTGCAACCAGGGAACTGTAGAAGAGTTTCAGAAAACAGCCGGTTGAACTATGGAATGGAGTTTGTCTAGGCCAGTCTTGGCCTTGGGGAGTCTAAGTTTAGAAACTTGTGTGTCCGGAACCCAGAATTGGCCCTGGACGTAAAAGGAACAGGTGAGGTTGCCTGTAAAAAGGGGACCAGTGATTGTGTATGGTTAAACCTTGGGGAAGAGGCAGAGTACCTAAGGAATTAACAGGAAAACCAAGAGCCAAGGGAAGAAAGGATTTCCAGAGAGAATGGTGTTAAATCCTGTGGGCACAGAAGAGATGGAGATAAAATGTTTCTTTTCTTGCCATGGAGGTCCTTGGCAGAGTGAGATGTCCCACTGGTTTGGTGGGGTAGGGTGGGGCGTGTAAGAAGCCTTTTTGAGGATGAGATTTCACTGAAAGGGAAAGCAAAACCAAGTAGCTAGAGGCAAAATTGGTATCAGGAAAGATGTATCTTAGGGGGCGATTAGAAATGAGGAAATCTTAATAAGGAAAAGAGTGTTCAGTGAAGTTTGTGTGAAGAGGGAGATTCCTTGGGGTGGGTGGAGTTGACCAGAGCAGAGCCACAGATAAGAGCTCAGCTACAGAAGAAGCAACTCCTTTGTTTATAAATTTCTAAAACTTGCTCTGATTAGCTTCACCAGGTCTCTATTAAAGCGATTTACTTTTCCTTTTCTTAGCCTTCATGCTTTCTAGTTTTAATTGTGGCGTTTTTAGACATCTGTCCATGTTTTGCTCTAATAGTGTAAATATGCCATGCCATTTGAGATAGTTTTGGGATTGATATGAGGTAAGATTCTGTTTTATCTTTTTTCTGTGTGATAATTAATGTGCCTAGATTTTTTTTGAAAAGGCATCTTTTACCACTGACTTAATAGCTACATCTGTTATACTTGATATCAAATGACAATTTCATAAAACAATTTCTGTATACTTGTGCCTGTTCTGAATATATTTTTGGTGCTATCTGTATTTTTATTGTCCATGTTATTCATATATTGGTGTCTGACTCAGCTCCTGCCTTTCAGAATGCTGCCCTTCGACATGGATTTGACCTTTACTTTTTTTTCAGCTTGGACTCTGGGTGTCAGGTGCCACTTACACTTCATGGCACTCTGTTAGGAGGGGCACCTGTCATGCCTCTTGTACAATGAAGAGTTTATTCCCTTTCTAGTCCCTCAGTGAAACACAGCGAAGTATGTGTTACATTGAAGAACGTAATGTGTTTTATTTTGTTTTTTTGGGGGGATCATGCTGTGCTGCTTATGGGACTAGGGATTGAACCCAAGCCATAGCAGTGTGAAACTGAGAAGCATATAATTTGATTTCTATGTTTGCATCACATATAACTGATACTCTGCTGATGGACTTACCTGTTTGTTTGGATATGTCTTAATTTGACCTCACCATTGATTGGGGTTTTGAATAGACAATGGGACTTCCTACCTACTCTCTTGCCTTTTACTTTAGTAATGCAGTAATAATAATCTTGTTTTTCTTTAGTTCCATGTTCTTGTTATACATGTTAAGTGAAAATTTATGTAAAGTAGTTTTTGCTTTCTTTTCAGCCACACAAAGCTGCACCCGAGCTTGTTTGACGTCTGCTCTGTCGAGTGTCCATGATGTTGGGCCCTGAGGGAGGTGAAGGCTTTGTGGTCAAGCTCCGTGGCCTGCCCTGGTCCTGCTCTGTTGAGGATGTGCAGAATTTCCTCTCCGACTGCACGATCCATGACGGGGTCGCAGGTGTTCATTTTATCTACACTAGAGAAGGCAGGCAGAGTGGTGAGGCTTTTGTTGAACTTGAATCAGAAGATGATGTAAAATTGGCCCTTAAAAAAGACAGGGAAAGCATGGGACATCGGTACATTGAAGTGTTCAAGTCCCACAGAACCGAGATGGATTGGGTGTTGAAGCACAGTGGTCCAAATAGTGCTGACACTGCCAATGATGGTTTCGTGCGACTTCGAGGACTCCCGTTTGGATGCACCAAGGAAGAGATCATTCAGTTTTTCTCAGGGTTGGAAATCGTGCCAAACGGGATCACATTGCCTGTGGACCCCGAGGGCAAGATTACAGGGGAAGCCTTTGTGCAGTTTGCCTCACAGGAGTTAGCAGAGAAGGCTCTAGGGAAGCACAAGGAGAGAATAGGGCACAGGTATATTGAGGTGTTCAAGAGCAGTCAGGAAGAAGTTAGGTCATACTCGGATCCCCCACTGAAGTTCATGTCAGTGCAGCGGCCAGGGCCCTATGACCGCCCTGGCACAGCCAGGAGGTATATTGGCATCGTCAAGCAGGCAGGCCTGGAGAGGATGAGGTCTGGGGCCTACAGTGCAGGCTATGGGGGTTATGAGGAGTACAGCGGCCTCAGTGATGGCTACGGCTTCACCACCGACCTGTTCGGGAGAGACCTCAGTTACTGTCTCTCTGGGATGTATGACCACAGGTATGGAGACGGCGAGTTCACTGTCCAGAGCACCACTGGACACTGCGTCCACATGAGAGGGCTGCCCTACAAAGCTACAGAGAACGACATTTACAACTTCTTCTCCCCGCTCAACCCTGTGAGAGTCCACATTGAGATTGGCCCTGATGGAAGAGTGACCGGCGAAGCTGATGTTGAGTTTGCCACTCACGAAGAAGCCGTGGCAGCCATGTCCAAAGACAGGGCCAACATGCAACATAGATACATAGAACTTTTCTTGAATTCCACAACTGGGGCCAGCAATGGGGCATATAGCAGCCAGATGATGCAAGGCATGGGGGTGTCAACCCAGTCCACTTACAGTGGCCTTGAGAGCCAGTCTGTGAGTGGCTGTTACGGGGCTGGCTATGGTGGCCAGAACAGCATGGGTGGATATGACTAGTTTTGTAGTAGAGTTATTTCAGTCAAATTTTCACAGGCAGCCAACAAGCAGTGAAAAGCAGTTATTACTCTAGAGGAAGCTATGGGACCCATTTTGCACCATGAGTTTGTGAAATCTGGATTAAAAAATTACCTCTTCAGTGTTTTCTCATGCAAACTTTCTTCTAGCATGTGATATTGAGTAAACTAAAACTATTTTCAGCTTTTCTCAATTAACATTTTGGTAGTGTACTTCTGGAGTGATGTTATCTGAGTTTAAAGTAGTTTTAAGTATGTTAAATGTGGATCTTTTACACCACATCATCGTGAACACATTGGGGAGGTGTGCTTTTTTGGAAAACTCAAGGTGCTAGATCCCTAATTCAAAGAGGACATTTCTCATGTTTGTTCATTCTAGTTTATTTTCATTTAAAATCTCTTAGGTTAAGTTTAAGCTTTTTAAAAGTTAGTTTTGAAATTTGAGACACATTACTAATACTGTAGGAATTGGTGAGGCCTTGACTTAAAAAACTTTCTTTGTACTGTGATTTCCTTTCGGGTGTATTTTGCTAAGTGAAACTTGTTAAATTTTTTTGTTAACTAAATTTTTTTCTTAAAATAAAAAGACTTTTTCACAATGACTGGCACAGACTATATACTCACCAACAAATAGCAAAGTGACTTGGGTGGTTGAATTTAATACTGCTGTGTTACAGTGTGAATTTTAAATTTAGCACTATGATTTCCCTTGTGTTCTTAAGGCTAAATTAAAAGTCAAATTTAAAAACATTAAACATGAGTGGAAATGGTGACTAGAAACTAGAAACATAGAGTTCCAGTTTTCCTGTGACTTTCTATTCATCAGCCATTTGTAATATCCTGCTGTTCCTTTATACTAGGGTGGCACCTATTCATAGCTAGGGGTCTTTAGTTTTTGGTGCTACATACATTGAGTCATTAGCCAAATTTTATGGTTTTATATAAGATGTGCTGTTTGGCACAGTCTCCCGTGTTTATGATTATAGGACACTCTTGGGTTACAGTTACTGGTTATTGCAGGATATGCATATTCTGAAGTTTGAGACCTACATCCAAATTGTTGGTAGAAAATTGTTTATCTAGCAGTGGGAAGCAAATTTTAAATTTCAGGTAGCTCTGCACACAGCATTACAAATCACATTAAACACTATCAAGACTTTAACGTGAGAGAATTTCACTTCATGGGTGTTCATTTTCTCAGCTTTATTTTTCCACTTTAGTGACTAAACAGTGTAGCCCAAATCCAATAAGTCTATAGGTAGACTAGAGAGAACCTTAGGCCTTTCCTAACTTTGTTGAACTTAATGGCCCCACCCTGTCATTCTTCCCACCAGTCGTCTGCAGACTCAGATGGCAAAGATACAGTGGCAACATCACCCAGGAATGCCAGAGCTAGGGTGCAGTGAAGAGGCGAAGGTTTAATATAGAGCAGTGAAGTTTCAGGGAGTGTGTTTATTCCCTGTAGATCTTTGCAAATTTAAGGGTTCAAATATGGAAGGAGTGGGCTTCATGGGTGGCTCAGATGGTAAAGAATCCACCTGCAGTGTGGGAGACCTGGGTTTGATCCCTGGGTTGGGACGGCCCCCTAGAGGAGGGCATGGCAACCCGCCTTACTTGGAGAACTCCCGTGGACAGAGGAGCCTGGTGTGCTCCAGTCTATGGGGTCACAAAGAGTCAGACAAGACTGACTAAGAACAGTGGGCTCTAAGAACCTGGGGTAGGAAATCCAGAATGTGCTGGATGACCGTAAATCCCACTGCAGCTGCAGTGCTTACCTGCCTCTTAGTAGAAGACTTGGTCACCTCACCTGAGGTATGTGGTTGATATGAAGAAAATATGTCTCAGACTCTCCTCCAGGAAATGAGGTAAAAATGTTGGTAAGCCAAATCCAGCCTGCCCTGAAAATGGTTACCATTTTGATGGATCAGTTTGATGGCAGGGAACCCCAGTTAAGGTTAAATCTCAAATCTATTCTTCATAATAGACCTGCAGTACAAAATACTGCACTTGTTTTCTAGTTTTGTCAAACATTGGGAAAACTTCAAATGTGCCTTGGCCCTTCAAATTTTTATTACCCAAACTACACAAGTATTAGGAGTGAGTGTGTAAGTTGTAAGCACTTTTGGAGCCCTTTTAATTGAAGCTTGGAGACTGACCTATAGGAGGGAGAGATTGTGAGTGTTGAGAAGGATGGATGTGCAATTCTGGAAGGAGAGAGGAAGTGGAAGCAATTGGATGAATGGGCAGCAAAGCCTGAAAGGCAGTTAACCCTTGACCCTGCCACATCTGTGGTGAGGCTAACACCTATGTCTGTCAGGGTCCTGCAGGCGCAGTTCTGAGATGTCTGTCTGCTTTTGCTCCCAGCACTTCTCTTTATGTGAGCAAAAAGCAGATTAAAAAAGCAGAATCTTCTATTTTCAGAACAGAGCCAGGTCTCAGGCCCCGGGACCATCAGATGGTGTGGAGGAAGGACCTGGCAGCATTGCACCAATGTGTGTGGTAAAGATAATGTATACATCTTATGCTCTGAGGCCAAGGGTAAGAAGTGACCCAAATCTCTTATGCTGTTGCATTGGTAGTCTAGAAGTAGGCATCTAATGCCAACCTCTGTTAGAGTGGGAGCATAGGAAGGCCAGGTGATACGGATTCACAGGCCCAAGTTTCATGTCACTGGATTAAACAGGTGAAGACTCCTCAGGTTATCTCCATGAGTGAGTAGGAAGGGGTATCCTTGGCAGCTAATAGGTTTTCCCCCACCCGGAAACACACTTGGGTCTTCGTGAAGTAAGTCATAGTGGTAGGAAAGGCTAAGAGGAACCTCTCAGAAAGTGCTCCCCCATCCAAGACAGTGAACAGAAATTGTGATGTCTGCAATGTGTGGGGTTAGAGCTGTACTCCAAGGCTTGAAGAAGTTAAGCCTAGCCCTTGTTTGCATGTCTGGTCCCCAGAAAGCAGATGGATTCCAGCAGATGAAAGCAAACAACCAGGAACTTAACCATGCAGTTGTCTCAGTTGCAGCTCAGTGCTTAATGTGATGTGTTTGCTGGAAAGATAAGCCTCTGGAATTTGGGAAGCCCCTGACCTAGTGAATACATTCTGAGTTAGCGTCAAGCAAAAGATTTCTTTAATGACCTTATAACATGGACATTCTTGTCTGTCATCAGTTGGCTGGTAACTCCTGCCCTCTGGAGACTGATCACCTTGCCAAATCCACTCATTGGTCTTGGCAAGACACCTGTGTGGTAGTGCGTGGAATTTAGGGCTCTGCTGTGTCAAGGATGTTTTTTAGGGTCTAGTATAATACTCCTGGGCAGCAACTGGCAAACTAGGGCCCATGGGCCAAATCTGGACCTGTTTTGTAAATAGTGTTTTACTGGTACACAGCCATCTGCATTCATTTATTTTGATAGGCTGCTCTTGTGTTACCTCTGCCAAGAGATGAGTAGTTTCATCAGACCATGTGGCCCACAAAGCCTAGCAGATTTTTACTCTGAGCCTTTATAGGACATATTTGCTGACTTCAGGCCTTGGGCAAAACTGACATTTCCTCCAATGGAAAAGTCAAGACACTGCCTCACCAAGAAAGAAGCATGAGTTTTGGCAGGACCTTTTGGATTTTGGAGAAATCTTGACTTGAAAACAATGCTGCTACTGAACTACCAGGTGAGCTAGCAGTCTGCAGGGTTTCTGCAAGTTGCCCTGCTGGAAAGGACAGAACAGGCTTCACCATCCAGGAATCACTTCTTAATGGTTTTGTGTGGTGTCTCTGATGTCTCACTACATGGTGACTGCTCAGCCGCCTGTGTGACAGGAACCAACACTTCCTCTGTGGCAGGGAGCTGTTTGCCATTCAAAAAGCTGCTAGAGCTACTGTGCTCGCCCTGCACTAAGATCCCCCTCTTGCTCTGAGTGTTGGCAGACACATCAAATCCTGAGGCTCTTTTAACAGTTTTTTTAGATTTTGTGTAAGAATTCTTGGACATACTTTGTTAGACTTATTTCTAGGCATTTTATTATATTTTAAATGGTGCCTTTTACTTTTGCTGGAAGTTTTGTTCCTGGCACTAGAAATAGGATTTAAAAAAAAAATTTTTTTATGTTAACTTTTGTGGTCTTGCTAATGCTTACGCTGATTTAAATGTAGATTCTTTGGATTTTCTTTTCTTTATTTGGTTGTGAAGGGTCTTAGTTGCAGCATGTGGGATCTAGTTCTCTGACCAGGGATCCAGCTCAGGCCCTTGCATTGTTAGTGCGGAGTCTTTGCCACCGGATCACTACAGAGGTCCTGATTCTTTGAATTTTTTACTACAAAGTCCTGCCATTTGCAAATAATGGCAGTTTGATTAATTTCTTTCTAATCCTTAGGTACTTTTTTTTCTTAGCCTTACCCTGTTGCTTACTTAGGTAAGTTCATTTTTTAATCATTAGAAAACATGGTGCTGAACAAAGTTGGGGTCAGGGGGCATCTTACTCCCAATTTCAAAGAGAAAGCTTTCATTAATATTTCTCTATTACAATAGTGATTAAAAAAATAGATTTTTTTGTTGTTGCATACTCTTTATTAGACTTCAGTTACTTCAGGTTTAGTATCAATTTATTTTTTAATCACTGGTAAATTGCATCTTATTTAATACTCTTTCCTTATATGTCTTTATTCCTTTTATCTATCTTCTAATCGTTCTCTTCAACTAAGTCTAATTGGCTGTTAAACATCAGTTACTGTGAGTTGTAAAGTTTCCATGTAACTTTTTTATATAATGTAGAAAAATTAATTTTTTCACAGTTTTGGTGGTGAGAAGTAGGAATTAAGGTGTTGGCAAGGCCCTTCTCACTCTGAAGGCTCTGAGGAAGAATCCTTGCCTCTTCCAGCCTAGGTGACTGCTGACAGTCCTTGGTGTTCCTCGGCTTCTTTGTTCTTCTTTGTTCTCTCTCCCTGTGTCCAAATTTTCCTCAGACTCATGTTTGTTGCATCGGTGATGCCATCTATCTCATCCTCTGTCGCTCCCGTCTCCTGCCTTCAATCTTTCCCAGCATCAGAGTCTTCCAACAACTCAGTTCTTAGCATCAGGTGGCCAAAGTATTGGAGCTTCAGCTGAAGGGGTTTTCTGTAAGAAAAGGGGTTTTCTGTTATCTTTAGTGCATTTTGAGTAGATCTGACCATACCTTAATACTCCTTTGATGGCTGTGTTGAGACTTGAGTGATAAACCCCTTCATAGGATCTGGCACAGGATCTAACCATTGGCCAACCAAGATAACTGGATCATGCTCCTGTTAGCTGTTAGCCCTCACTTCTTACCCTGAGCTTTATAGTATTTATATGTGGCTCAGATGGTAAAGAATCTGCCTGCAATGCAAGAGACCCAGGTTCAATCCCTGGATTGGGACGATCCCCTAGGGAAGGGAATAGCAACCCGCTCCAGTATTCTTACCTGGAAAATTCCATGGGCGGAGGAGCCTATTGGGCTACAGTCCATCGAGTCGCAGATTCAGACACAACTGAAGGACTAACACACACAGAAATTGAGGGTAAAAGACTGCTACCTTCTGTGGAACAGAAATACCAGTGTGTTCAAATGACTAGTCTTAGAATAAATTGTATTAACTCTCTCTAAGTTAAGTTAAGCCCTCCCTTATTTTAAGAGGACTGCCTGGGACTACTCAGCAATACGAAGTAATGACCTACTAGTTCATGCAACAACCTGGAGCTCCAGAGAATTATAGAATACTGTCATTATATATCAAAACTTACATCCTTTATTTCTGAGTGCTGAGTAAGAAATTGGTTTCTCTTCTGAGATATCTCTGTACTATTCAGTTTTCTGGATAATCGTGAAAAATGCTTGCAATCAGAAAACAAGATTGTTTAAAAAGTGTTTGTGTGTGTATACACACACACACACACACATATATATATATATAGTCCCCTGGCAGGTACAGAACGTGGATTCTCTTTCAGATAGTGAATACCAGAAAGGCAGTGTAACGTCCTTCAGAAACGGCTCAGGAATAAGAGGGCCGTGATATGAAATCCCCATCACATAGGTGGTTGGGAAGTGTTTATAACAGTGCCCATAATGTAAGTGTTCAATTAAGTGGAAATTACCCTTTGCTTTCTCTGGTTCTTTCCTGGGCAGCCCTCATCTAGGAGATGACAAAAGGCAGCCTCTTCCCAATCCCCAACCCCCTGTTCCCGCGGTGGGGGTGGGATGGGGAGTGGAAGGGGCTTGAAGGAGAATCTCTCAGGCACAGCGAGTAATTCCATACGGTGAAGCCTGAACAGAGACTCCTCTCGTCCTATGACTGACTAACCTTTCCCACTTCCTCCTTTTTACTGGGAGGGGAAAAGGAGAGCTAGCTTCTCTTGGGAATCATCACCAGGCGCCAGCCACACCAGGCTAACATCAACTCTATCCTACATAGCCCTCTCCCCCCACCTTCCCATCGCAGTCTGTGACTTTTCTCACCCACTATCAACCCAGGCTCCCAGATGTTCTCCATGAGCCCTGTGCCTCAGCCTTGGACAGGTAGAACCAACCTAAACCCCCAGGCGGGACCCTGTAATTGGTCAAAGCCAGGTTCACTGACTCGGCCGTGAGGGAGCTGCACAAGGCATACTATGGGGACATGGTGCCCTTTAGTGGATTATGAGGCGTGAGAAAAACTCTGGAGTTTGTTTAGGTGAAATTAGGCTGTTTGGCGGGGTGAAAGCAGATTAAAACTGTGTAACTGGTCTCCACCGCGAATCGGAGCTGGCGAATCAAAACATTAAGATGGAAGTGGAACACTGCGTCCAGAAACGCCTCTTCCGGAGCTGGGCGCCCCGGTGGCAATCGAGGTTGAATCTCTTGTCAAAGTGACTCAGGTTCCCCTGGCAGCAATGGGGCTTTCCTTCATACTGACTGAATTTCAGACAGAAGAGCACCTCACCCTTTGCGATGGTAGAGACCTAATTTTCTCAGAGAACGGTTGCTGGTCAGAAGAGGGCGTTCTGACAATACTGCATCCGCGCCTGCCACTCTAGCCCCACGTGAGGCCACAGACTTGGCTTTTTTTTTTTTAGGCGGAGCTAATTTTACTCTCCAATGCAGTTATTCACATCAGCAGCCTCCAGCGTTCAAGGAGTGGCCCACTCCCCAAAACGGAAAGGCGGGGCCGGAAATCGCCTTTGGGCAGATGATGTCGCGTCAGGGCTCTTCCCTCCCCTGGGCGCGCCTGCGCCCTGCCTTCTTCCTGGTCCCGCTGCCTACGCAGCTGCGGATCTCTTAGAATTTCTACTCAGGATTTGGCGGGGGTTCTCGCCTATGTACCAGTCACGGTGACTTTGCTCTGGTCCTCAAAAAACAAAAAGGCCAAAGTTCCCTCTACCAGGAAAGATGTTTGCGCGACTGGCCCCTTTCCACTTTGACCTTTGAAGATTCATCTTCAAACGTGTGTCACTTCATGACTTGACCACATCACCCATCGCTGCCCAGGCACCCGGGCCTCTGCAGCACACTCATTTTACTTATTTCATGATGTCTATCCGACTCCTAATGCTGAGGCCTTAAAAAAAAAAAAAAAAAAAAAGGATCTTGTCTGGGTGGGTGATGAGCTTGGCACAGCTGTCCACGCCCATAACACCCTACTAGGGCTCCTCTACTCACCTTGGACAGTGAATGGCTCCAATTTCAGCCAGGTATTCCGAGTTCCACTCAGGTTCTTGGAGTAATGGCTGTAGCTCTGGGCCAGCCTTCGAACCGTTCCCTCACCCTGCTTATGTATCCTGATCAAGGGCCCTAAACAGATCATTTTTAGACCTCAGGACCTGGGAGGGCTGGAGACCAGAAGCCGGACTCCTCAGCCTCTAGAATCCCTTGTGCTGGCACCCTAACCCCAGCCCACAGGTCTTGGACACAGTATACTTTCCAGAGGATCTGGTACCAACACCCTGGAAATGGAAGGTTTGGAGCAGGTCACCAGTAGAGGTGGGGCTTCCCAGGTGGTGCAGTGGTAAAGAAACTGCCTGCCAAAGCAAGATCCCCAAGAGACTTGGGTTGGATCACTAGGTTGGCAAGATCCCCAGGAGGAGGAAACGGTAACCCACTCCAGATAGTCTTGCCCGAAAAATCCCATGGACAGTGGAGCCTGGCGGGCTACAGTCCATGGGATCGCAAAGAGTCAGACACAACAGCATGCACTCCATGCCGCCAGTTGAGGTGGCTTGAAGCAATATCAAGGCAGGTGGCTGCCCCATCAGCCCAGATTCAGACCCAGGTTGTGAGCCACTGCCTGGCAGGCACAGGGCAGACCACTGCTGCCCTGGCCTGTCTCCACCCCAGGGTTTCTGCCAGGAGCAGGGGCTGGGCAGGGTAGGCCTCAGCTCCTTCCAACTTAGGGTATGGAGGTCGGCAAGAGGGGTGAGGCTGCAGATGAACAGGCTGCTAAGATAGAAAAGCCATTTCCCCAGCCCTATGCCATGCATGCTGGGGCCTCTCAATAAGGTATTCCAGGAATGGACTTTGCACATACTGAGACCCAGAGTGGCAATGGATGGTTTTGGGTTCTGAAATGCACTCTGCAGGGCTTCTTGGGATGTTGCTCATAGTAAGGTCTCACAGGACATTACCTGGAGTAAGGGGAAGGGTCCATGGGTTGCTCTAAGGGTTATAAAAGGTTTTACTGGGCTGAGTCAGTGAAGGAAGAACTGCATTTCCTGGATTGTGTGAACACACTGGGTGAGCTGGGATCTTAGCAGAGGGCAAACCACTGGGGATCATTCTAGGTTACAGGAAGTCATGGGGATCTGGGTCACAGGGACTTCTAAGGTCTTCAGGCAAGGTGTGGAAATAGTGATGTTCTTTGATATAATGTTGAAGTGTCTTGTGTGGTGCATGGATGAGGCAGGAGATCAATTAGGAGGTCCTCAAAGTGGGGGGCTGGGTAATGCTGGGAATGGGCTTCAGGACAAACATGCAGCCACAAGATGCATCAGCCATCCATGGGACATCCCCCACCCCACCCCAGCTGAGTGGTCTGGACTTTTCTGAGCAAGATTTTATTGTCTTGTCCCAACCTGCCCATCCCCAACCAGACCCACAGAAGGTCATAAGTCCATCAGAGGGGGAGAGAAATTTAATATAGAAATAAGCTCTGGACAGCCTTTTGATCAGAAGGGAGCCTCAGGGCCCACCAACAGAGAGAAAAGCCATCCTGAGTGGGTAAGGCCCCCAAGGGGAAGGGGACAGTATGGGAGCCGGTGCAGAGAAGGTCATGAAACCGATCCTGTGCTCAGCAGGTACTGGCAGAGCCTGTGGAGAGAATGTGGGGTCAGGTCCTCACAAACTCCATAGACACATCCTCAGCCTTAGGCATCCCCAAAGCTGACTGGTTCAGGACAGTCCTGCCTTACACACAGCATAACATGTATTAATCCTCAAATTATATGGCTGTACTGCCTGAGTGCCAGGAAGGCTCTCAAAGAAGTCCATCTCACCTGGAATGAGGAGTGGAACAGCTTTCTCAGGTAAGGAGCTGCGAAAGGAACATATCAGATTAGCATCCTCAAACTTTCTGTCCTTTTCCCCCACCAAGATTCCTGGTAGCAATTTAAACAGTACGAAGGGTCAGAGCTTTCTCTGACGGAGGCCCCCTCAGGGTTGATTATCTGTGAATAACAAATTCTACTGCAAACCCAGGGACAGCCAGGACTCTGTCCTCTTTTTCCAAATTGTAGGACATTATGCCCAAATTGCTCTGCCTAGCTCAAAGGACACAAAACAGGGCCCTGTCTCACCCGTGCTTCTGCTTGTTCTTGCATTTGCATTTGCCACCTGTGAGGGAAGACACAGCCAGTGCAAAGAGCCCAGAGAGCCTGGGCCACCCTCCTCCCGCCTGCTCCCCACATCCACCCGACCCTGCTAGTCCCACTGCTCACTCAGGGCAAACAAGAGTCCAGCGATGCACATGAGGCCTGCACAGATCATCCCGCCCAGCTGCAGGCCTTCCCAGTCTAGAGGAATGGAGAGTGGGCTGGCATCAGCCTGGCTCCACCCCACTCATTCAACAGATAGTTATGCACACCTGCTTATGCAGACGCACTTAAATTCCAGTCAACAAGCAGGACAAACTCATAAATACATCATGTCATATCTGGTGGGAACAAGTACTAGGAAGAAAAATCAAGCAGAAATGCATAGAAAAAGAAGAGGCTTTGAAGAGTGATCAAGGAAGGCTTTGCTGAAAGGTGGCATTTGAGCTGAGACCCAGGGAAGATGAGGGTGTGTGGGGGACAGTGGCAGGCAGAAGGAGAGGACACTTGCTTGCGGGGGTTGTAGGGCAGCAAGGAGCTGGTCCTGGGGAAGGCAAGTGAAGAGAGAGTGAAAGGAAGGAGATCAGCCAGCTGCCTTCAGCCACTTTCCCAGGAGTCTTCCTAAACATCTTGCAGGCCCCTTACCTCCTTGCTGGAGGGAAGTTCTCCCAAAGATGACGTTACATGTTGGTCTGTCGTTCTTTTGATCCAACACTCTGATTCTTTAATTTCCAGTCTCATCCTCATTCTGCCCCTCCTTGCCCACTCCCTCAAGCCCCGCTCTGTCTACACTGGGCTCCACATTACCCCTTACCAACTCTAGCAAAGGGGTCTAGCATAGGCAAGGGTAGGGGTCAGGGGCAAGGGATATCAGCTCTTACCATAGTAGAAGGGACTGTCTTTATCTGCAGGAAAGGAAAAAAAAAAAAAAAATAACCAGAACCAGGAGGCAAGATGTGGGGTCTTAGAGAGAAAATGTGGGGACAGGGCCAGCAGAGCAGTTTAGGGCCTCACTCACCAACCACGTCACTGGCATCCAAGACAGGCAGTCCTGGGTGAGAGAAGCAGAGGGACTGGGTGTTAATTCATGATACTGGTCTCAAAATGAATCAGCAGGCAGGACCCCAGTTCGGAGGCAAAAGATCAACCAGCCTTGCTTGGGGCACCAGAGCAGGGGGTGGGGGGACCCTAAGGTCACTGATTCCCCTCCTCATACCTTCCCCAACCCAAACAAACAGACCTGGAATTTTGTCTTCTATTTTCTGTCCTTTGTGTCCCGCTCCCCCATCCCAGCCCGTCCTGCTATTTCTCAGGCTTCCTGTTATTCTTTCTTATACTCAAAATGGGATGGTGTGTTGGTATCTTTACCCTCTCCTGAAAAGCTTCCTACCCAGATCCTGGCTAATGGTCTGCCTCCTAAAGAAGTAGGGAACACTGGTCTCTTCTTGCCAACAGGTGATTACAGTTTCCCAAAGTTCCATGATTCAGGATAATGTTGGGAACATCTACCTTACTGTAATCAGGTTGGCCAAAAAGTTCGTTTGGGTTGTAAGATCTACGGAAAACCCGAACAAACCTTTTGGCCAACTCAATACTTCCTTTATGTTTTAGTTAGCAGTCTAAATGAAAACCCATTTATTCAACGTCAGGTGCCCTTTATGAGGTGCTGTCCTGGTTTTCACAGCCTTGGTAGGGGAGTGAGTGGCAGCAGGGTTGCCTCTGGGAGGACTCACCAGCCAACAGGAGGAGAAGGGCCCGGGTCACGCCCTCCATGACACAGCAGCACGCAGGACCGGTCTGCAGGAGAAGAGAGCAGGCTGGGGTCAGACAGCCCCGACCAGCCCCACACTCATGGAGCCCAGTGGCACAAATCTCAAGGCTGCTTGTGGGGTAGACATGAGAAAGTACTAATTTCTGTGTCCTTGTCTAGAGTTAATAATAGTAATACCTCTAATACTTGTAATACTGCGGCTCTAATACAGCTGCAGAGCGATGCCTGCACATAGTGGGTTGCCCAAGAAATTTGTTCAGGTTTTTCTGTATCATCTGATGGAAAAACTCAAACAAACTTTCTGGCCAACCCAGTAGTAAGTGCCATATGAGGTCTGTTTTGTTAAAATCTGGTCATCAGATGCCTGACACACCTTCAGGAGGAGGGCGACTGCTGTAACTCAGGCTTTGGTGCCTGCCTTCCTGACCCCCAGCCCAAAGGACTTGAGGTATTGTTTCCAAAGATCTGGGCCTGGGGCAATACCAGGCTGAAGTCCAAGACAGCCTCCAGCTAGGGCATGCCTGGACTTCCGAGGGGGTGCAGTGGTAAAGAACCCTCCTGCCAATGTAGAAGATGTGGATTTGATCCCTTGGTTGGGAAGATCTCCTGGAGGAGGAAATGGCAACCCACTCCAGTATTCTTGCCTGGGAAATCCCATGGACAGAAGAACCTGGTGGGCTACAGTCCATGTGGTCGCAGAGTCAGACACGACTGAGCGCGCACACATAGGGCATGCCCAGAACTCCTCTGAGTGAGTGGTGGGACAGGGAAAGCAGAGGAGTTGGGGGCAGATACTGGGTGCAGGCAAATGCATCCCACCCCAGCCCTGGCCAAGGACCATACTCCAGGTAGCCTCAAATTCCACTCTCAGAGTACAGATTGCTGTTAGCAGGAAAGTGCCTGGTGGCTGGGACATGGCCCCTTCTTTCTCCTTAGGGTGGGAACTATTCCTGTCTTCATTTATTAGTCCCTAGGGTGGTTGTGTCCTTGAGATAAGATGCTCCCAGCTTTCTGCCTATTATTGGCCTCAGGCAGGCATAGGGATTGTCAGTGTTCCAAATCCCAACCCCAGTTATTACGTGTTGGGCCCAGCTAGCCGGAGAATTCCTCTCTCAGCACTTAATAGCTGTGTGACTCAGCTAGGTTACTTAACCTGTCTGTGCTTCAGTGCCTGTAAAAATGAGTATAATTATAAGAGCAACCTCCTAAGGTTATGTTTGAATCGAATGAGTTACTATATGTTGAGCCTAACAATAGTGCCAAGCACATTATAAGTACTGAAACATGTTACACAAGTACATGGATCCTTTTGCAGTAGGAAGTCAGGACTATTAAGCTGCTCCTTCGGAACATGGGGGTCTTTTGGCTTTGAGCAGTTTGTAAACCGGGCCCTCCATTGGCCTGTCTCTCCCTGCCCCTTCTATCACCCTGGAATTCCTGGATCATGAGGGTTGCAACTCCTCTTTACTCTTTAGCTAAAGACTGCTTCCTGTTTCCTCCAGCCCCCAACCCACCTTCCACGTGATGGTGCTCACAGGGCAGTCCTCCAAACCCCCAAACGCATCTGTTACTGGGAATACCTAGGCAGGTATCATACCCTTTCTCAGACTGGTACCCCAGACCACCCCTCCACCTCCATCCCTCTGCCTAGGAGTCCTGAAGTCCTACCAGAAACCTGCTCACCTGAGAGGCTTCTCCTGAGCTCACCTGAGAGCCGGCTGGTCTGAGGAGGCTTCTAGGGCTGCGTCCAGCCCAGGTGGGTTCCGGTTTTTTAAGCCCGCGGCCCCGCCTGCCCAGGGCAACAATACTATCAGGCAGAAGGAACTGGTCAGATTCCTTGAGATTCCTGCAGCTCCCTCTCCCCAGTGTGCTCTTAAAGGAGACTGCCACACCCGGTGGACAGCGGAGTGAGGGACCCAGGCCTGCTCAGAGTCTAAGGCAGTGGTGGGGAGTGGGCTGGGCCCCAGACCCTTCTCATGAGGAGAAGGTGGGCTTTCTGCTTCTTTAGCTCACCTGGACCCTAAAAGAGAGGTCCAGAAAGGTGCTGGAGGGGACCAGGATGTTTCTGGGTACTTAGACCAAAAGTAGGGGTTCCAGAACTTCTTTAGGGTAGTGTCCCAGAAACATGGTGTCAACAAAGAATCAGGCCTTGAGGCTCCATTTGCTCAGTGGTCTCATTGCTTTTCCTTGGACTGGGTTTCATCGAGGGGAATAAATGGGGCTGATGGGTGCCCCTTAAGATGGCCCACCCTCTGACCAGCCCTGACAACCACTTAGCTGTGGGTGGAGGGGGGCAGAAGGTGGAATCAGAACCACCCGCCAGGTCCTTAGTTCCTGCCTACTGCCTGGGGGCAGGGGTGTAGGATAGGGTGGTGGCCAGGTGGCGGGTAGGAGGAGGACCACTAGCCCCAAGATGAAGAGTGGGCCACCTGCCTCTGTGGACCCCATGCCTGGCCAAATTCTCTTCCTGTCCCTTACCCCGCCACATGCCTTCTACCTGTGCCCTTGACCTTGGATGACCCCAGGCCTCTCTATTCTCCTGTCTCCCCTCCCTAATTCCTCTCTCTTTACCCTCTTCTCCAATGCATGGTGACCAACTGAAACAGGACTGTTGCCTCCCTATTCCCTCCCAATGCCCAGTCATGGATACTGATAGATTTTGATTGAATTGTTGAGTCACTGAGGACAGGAGGCCATCAGCAGATCACGGTGCTGAGGATCAGAGGGCAGCACAGAGCCTGAAAGACAGGGGTGGGAAGGATTCAGAGAGGACCTTCGTAGTGCAAACATGTGGCACCTCCTCACGAAAACCTTATATGGTGCTTCCTATTCTTGACTCAGTTTGTACAGTTTAAATCAGGGCCTCTGGGGCCAGAAAGAGCTGGCCCCAGCTTGCCACTAGCTCACTGGGTGATCTCAATCAGTTCCTTCATTCCAAGCCTCAGTTCCCTCTCCTCTAAACTGCAGTAACAACAGGACTTACTTGATGTTTGGGGTGGAGATGTTGCAGGGGCAAGGGGCTGACCCATGGCTGGTCCTCAATTTGTATTTGTGGAATGAATGCCTCCCAGGCCCCATGTAAGGACAGTCTGTGAAACTCAAGATTCAGAAAAACCATTAATAGTGCATACCTTGAAGTCAATCCCAGGCTCTGTTAGTTACTTGCTATATGCACTTGAGCAACTTACCTCTCCCAGCCTGTTTGCTCATCCATGAAGCGGGAACTATGACTGAGCTGACTCTGAGTATGTGCTGTGATGACATCTGATTAACTGCTCAGTTCACAGGAGCTATTTGTGTAGCTGGGAATGGCCCTTGTATTCACACAGTGAGCCCTGCAGCATGAGAGAAACTGTGCTCCAGAGAAGATAAAAAGTCTTGCTCAAGGTTACATTGTATGCCGTGGTAGCAAAGTGGAAATTCAGCTCAAGTTTTCACACTCAACATGTGAGAAATAAACAGCAAGAAAGCAAGCATTTGTAGGAAGAGGACTGTTGAAATCCCAAGTGCTTGGAAAGATCTCCAGGAAGTATGAAAAAGACCTCAGATCCACTTCTCCAGAAGGTTCTAGCACTTTTACTCCATCCTGAAGCTGCTGCCCACTTGAAGGATCCTCCATTCCCATCTCTATCACCATGAGATATTATCACCTTTACCAGGTAGAAGGAAAACACCTGTGTCAGGTGTTATTGCCACTGGTTGAAGGTAGAGGACAGGTTGAGCCCAGGACAGAACCAGGGAGAGGGAGCCCAGCTACCTGTGTGTAATTTCTATGAGCACAACGGTGAGTTAGCACCTCATCTCTCTCTTTTGCCAGAATTCGGTGTAGGTGCATCAAGACTGAGTGTTGCTTCTGTCCCATCTGAGAGGCCCCAAAGGCTGGCCACACACTCAGTGGTGGGCAACAATGCTTTCCACACTGGAAGCAGCATCAGTCAGTTCTGAAACTAATGAATTTAGCTTCTTAGATGTTAAACTCAGTGCTTATAAGTGATCATGAAGGTGCATGTAGAAAACTTTACAAGCTTTGTATATTATTAAGAATTGTCTCCGGGGGAATTCCCTGGTGGTCCACTGGCTAAAATTCCAAGCTCCCAATGCAAGGGGCCCAGGTTTGATCCCTGGTTGGCGAATTAAGATCTCCCAAACCTCATGCAAAAAAAAAAAAGGTGTCTCATTTGTTTGGAATATTTAGGATGAACAATTGCTCTCTCAAGATGTGATTCCTGAGGGACTGGACTGGCAGTGAAGGCTGTTTTCAGGAAGTCACTTTCAAGGAGATCTGGCTACTTGCCCTGCTTCTTGGGCATGCATTCCTTATCAGAATTTCTGGAACCATCCATTTGGGCCTGATTTCTTATCTACCAGATGGGGAGCTTGGTGAGAGGAACTGAAACCTACAGGGAAATCAAACCTCTGATGATGAAAGGTTCGGAGGAGTGGGTGATGGAGAGCCAGCCTCAGTCGGAGGGATGCAGATGACAGCCTAGAGGTATCAAAAGTCAAAAGAGAGAATGCAGCAAGATCCAGCTCTGAACTCTCCCTCCCCTTCTGGACTTCAGTGCTGCAAATGATACAAAGGACCTTGTGTGGAACAAGGGAAGTCTGTTGCCAAGAGTGGCCACCTGAAAATCAGCACTCACACCCAGGACTCTCTCTTCTGCTCATGTCAGTCACTGCCAAAGCTCTTCATACTCCCAAGTTATACTTTTCCCCTTCTCATTACCAGTTACTCTGCGGAGAACATAGATGCATTCTCAAAGTCATTAATTTGTCTGAAGAAAGATACTAAAACAGGAATTAGCTAAGGTTGGCCAGAGATAAAAGGGAAGTGGCTAGTATGCCTGGCATAGAGTGGGAGTGTTTTTTCCTGCCTTCGAAGATAGACTGAATGTCACAGGCGTCAGTAGAAAGCTGATTGTCTATTTTGATGAATCTGGTAGAGGAGAGAAAAGACCTCATTCATGAGAGAACAAGGACAAAGAAACTCTCTGAGGCTTCTCCCAGTCAGAAATACTGAACTCCCACCTGGACCACTTCTCTGCTGTCTCCCTCAGGAGCCCCCCTGTTCTTATTCCTGTCTCTTTCACATCTGGGTATGTATTTAACTTCATTGGCTGACATGTTCCCCAGGACCCTCTCGGTGTGCACTCAGGGTGCTGGGCTCCTAGCTCACAGATGGGTCTCACTTTCTTTGAGGACCGTGTGGAGGGAGGAAGCCTGACTTCGCTCACCTGCCTACCAGTGCGAGAGCAGGAGGTGAATGGGTCTAAGACAAGGTGCAGGGGAGGCCATTTGAAGGGTTGCGGCAGTTTGAGGGCTTTTCCCTGGATCTCGGTGTAGGCTGACTCCTCCGCATTTGGGAGGCGGCAGGATGGGTCCGTCACGTTGCGCGATCTAAGAGCCTTCCAGACGAGGGGATACTGAAACGATGTGGGGGGTGGGGAGTGTCTCAAGAATGGGGATGTGGAGGTCTCTGCGGCTGTCAGTGACTGCCTGACTCTCTTCGGCCAACTCCGGTCAAAAAGACTCCATTGACTTAGGATGTCCTTCCAAGAAGCCTTCCGTACCCACTATCCCTCATGCAGGGGGCCGAGAAACAGCCATTCGGAGCAGGACTATGATGACTTCCAGCCAATCGGCACCAAAGAAAGGGAGTTGAGGTGGGGCCTTGGGCCAAGCCGCCTGTGAGGCGCAGGCGCGGGCCCAGGCCGTGTGGGCGGGGCTTTTCTGGCGTGGAAGCGGTCCCGCTCATCCTCGTGCGGATTGGCCCTACTTGGGTTCTCGCGAATGGCTGTCAAGCAGCCATCCTATTACGCGTGCGCAGTTTTCCTTCCTCCTCTGCGTCAGCCGGTAACGGTAGGGGTTCTGGTTAAGTCGTTTCTGGAGCCTTTGTTCACCCGTTTATCCGTTCCTGCCGCCGAGATGGCCGCAGTCTCCTTAAGAGGTCTTTAAGAGGGTCCTTAAGAGGCTGTGAGGGACAGCTGAAGTGAAGGGACAGAGCATCGGATGAGCTCAGGAGGCCGAGGAGGAGGGGGACGAGCCGTGGAGGCGGACCGCAGAGAGTGAGGCCAGCAAGCAGGCAGTGGACCTTGGGAGGGAGGGCTTCAAGCAGGGGAGAGACATTGTTAATTTGCATTTGAGAAGGCCCTTCGAAGAGTGAGGATGAAAACCTGTGCGAGAGGAGAGAAGCTCAAGGGTTCCCAAAACAGATACCGGGAGATGTCATTTCTCATCGATCCTTCATTCCGCTTCTGTTAGAGGTCCCCCAGGGGTCTCTTAGCTTTCTTGTCCAACTGCTGGTCATGTTTCTCAACCATACTCCTCAGCCCTCGACCTTATTATTGAAGTACCTCCTGGACACACCGCCCAGTCAACCACTTCTGAAATAAACCTTTCCATTGTGTCACCTCCTCCATAGCCAACCCTGCCTCTTATTTCAGAATTCCCTGAAAAGTCACTCGTTTATCCACCCTGTCACACAGGCCACCACTGAGCACATCATAATGGGGATTATCTATTGATGTGTGTCACCCCCCTCAGATGATGACCTTCTTAAGGGTAAGGGGACTAGCACCCCGCACTCTGGGTGTATCCACAGTGGCAGCCTTGGTGAGTGCTTGCCACCTGGCAGGCTACTTTCTACCACTTTCCCCACGTTAATTCATGTCACCATCGCAACCTTTCCAGGAAGACTTCACCTTGTTTCAGGATGATAAAACTAGGTGAAGAGAGATTAAGAGAAGCATGCTGGGAAGTTGCTGTATAACACGGGGAGCTCAGCTCTCTGACAACCTAGAGGGGTGGGATGGGGTCAGGGGTGGGAGAGAGGTTCATGGGGGAAGGGACGTATGTATACCCATGGCTGATGCAATTTGTTTATGGCAAAAGCCAACACAATATTATAGAGCAATTATTTTCAAATTAAAAATAAATTTAAAAAAATAAAAAAGAAGCACCCAACCTCACAACTGGAAGTGATAGCTCCAGAACCACTTCTTTTAACCACCACTCTCCACGTTAAACTATGCATGTGATTTTATTTTGAATGTGATTTAAAAACAGCTTTGATTTCACATACCAAACAATTCTCCCAATTTAAATTGTACAATTTCAATGTTTTTTAGAATGTATATTGGAGATATATGTGTGTGTGCGTGTGTATTTCTCTTTGGTGTGCATGCATATGTGAATTTTAGTCTGATGCCTATCTGTTTAGATATTTTGTGTCGATAAATGTGTATTTTATTTGCACTAACATGCCAATTGTGGGGAAGTTGGTATTACTATATATGTACCGGGCTTCCCAGGTGTCACTAGTGGTAAAGAGTCTGCCTGCCAATGCAGGAGATGTGGGTTAGATCCCTGGGTTGGGAAAATCCCCTGGAGGAGGGATGGCCACCCACTCCAGTATTCTTGCTTGGAGAATCCCATGGACAGAGTAGCCTGCTGAGGTATAGTCCATAGGGTCGCAAAGAGTTTCAGATATGACTGAAGCAACTTAGCATGCATGTACATACATGTACTATGTGTACTGTGCTTTTTAAAAAAATAGAAGTATGTACTTATTTATGTATTTATTTTTGGCCTCGCCACACTGCATGTGGGATCTTGGTTCCCCAACCAAGGATTGATCCAGTGTCCCTTGCATTGGAAGGGTAGAGTCTTCATCACACTGGATAACCAGGGAAGTCCCTATGATGTTTTTTAAATTTAATGTTATAATTTGGTCTTACATCTTTCAAAGTATTTTCATTCTAATATAATTACTTGGTATGTATTCACTGATTCAATGTCTGTCTTGAATTTTACCACTGTTCTGGCACTTTTTCCAGGAACTGAGGGTTCCAACTGGGTAATGCAAAGCTTCTGCCTTGAACGGCTGACATGATGAGGATGAGTAGGAAAGAGAAAAAAGCTGGTATAATATTTCAAATATTGATTTACATTGACGAGTGTAGTGAAGACACATAAAGCAGCTAAGTTATATAGTGATGGGGGAAAGAGACTACCTTCTTAGAAGGTTAGAATTGGTCAGTGTTAGAAATACGGGTTTAAAAATATTTGTGTTGACATAGTCATAAATTTCCCTTTGCCCATTTCACCCTTGTTAAACTGAGCCAATGAAGTCAAATACATAGCCAGATTTCAGATTAGAGCTTAATTTATGAAAAGGGTCTCTTATCTAGATCAAGCTGCTCTCATTCCAAGAAATGTCTCTCCTTTAAACTTGTTTATCCACATCTTTGTATAAGTTAGTTATAATAAGATTAAGTGTCTGATAAAGAGCATTACTTACTTATTTGGCAATAATAGAATAAAAGAATGTTTTTACTGGCATTGAATGTTACGGTTGAAAAGCTGAAAACAGTAGCTTAATAGACCAAAGACACTAGGATTGGAAGGGGTCTAATTCTGTTTATTAGCATTGAATATGAATGTCAGTAGTTTCTAGAACCTTGCCTGGAAGATAAAGAATGCATAGAATTTGTGGCCACCTGAAATCTGCATTCAAAAGCAATCAAAGCTTGACAAAGTCTTTGCTGTCTCCACTACAGTAGCTCATCTAAAAGTCCCCTAATGTTTTGCAGTTATATGTTAGGCAGTGTTACCAATAAACAAAGAGAGCTACTGTTCTGTTCTACTCCAATCAGACTACAAAACAGGATGACAAGTTCCTCCCAGAAATGTTTACCAAATTAAAATGAACTACTGAAGTTGAAGATTAGTAAACAATGGGAAATCGTATTTTAAAAGTTGTGTAGCACTTTTTCCTCCTGTCATGTAGAATGTCTTGTAGTTTCATGGATAAAGTCTTTAAGTTCTTAATAAACTAGTAAAGTATTAATATATTAACTTCTAATGATCAACATTGGAATTTTCCATAGAGAGGGTCTGAAGCCATCTCTGCTCCACCACGCAGCACTTGGAGAACCAGTTTTGCCACTAGAACTGGGTGGAGTTTGCTGTATTCTACTTTTTCATCCATGGTGACTAAGACCTTCAAAGATACTAGACTTGGGCAGAGTGGGGTGCACAGGATCTCAGTTTGATTTCTAAATTGGCATACTTGCCTTGGGAAACAAGAGGCATTGCTTCTGAAAAGTGGAATAGTGCAAACATGGTGCCCAGCAGCAATGCCCCACTTAAGGCCCTCAGAGCACAAACATACCAGCCCCAGAAGTGAGGCAAGGGCAGATCTTGGAAGTGGGAGCTGAAACCGGTTCAGTGCTGAAAGTTCTAGGAAAAATAACACAAAGTATGAACATAATATGCTTGTGTGAAAGTTCATATGTATTTAGAATAACAGAACAATTGCTTTTTTTTTTTAACTGCATGGCTTTGTGGGATCTTATTTCTTGGACTAGGGATTGAACCTAGGCCCAGGGCAGTGAAAGCACTGAGTCTTAACCACTGGACTTCCAGGGTTAATATTCCAAAGTGTGTGCCCATTTTACAGATGAAAAATGAAGTTTGGAAGGATTAAATGAATTCCCCAAGGCCAGACTGACTCCAAAGTCCCAAGTTTTAACTCTGTTCAGTGCCACACTTTGCAGTATTAACTGAATCCTCACGACAATGTTATAAAGTGGACCATGTTAGTATTCTGTCTTATATTTGGGGAAGTGGAAGCAAGGGGAGTCAGACGGTAAGTGATAGGATCAGAATTAGAATCCAGGGGACTTCCCTGGCAGTCCTGTTGTTAAGACTCCGTGCTTTCATTGCAGGGGGGTGCAAGTGCGGTCCCTGACTGAGAAACTAAAATCCTGTGTGCTGTGTGGCGTGGCCAAAAAAGTCAAAAAGAAAGAATTAGAATCCAGAAGGTCAGTTTATGTAATCTAGGCCTCTAGGCCACAGACAATGGCCTCAGGGTGAGTCTAGGTGGGAAAGTGAGAAGAGAATGCAGGAGAACTGAAGTTGGGAGTTGACATTTCCTACCTTCCCAAGTCCCTCCGTTGTTAACTCACCCCCCATTCTCCAGGAGCTTGCTAAGTGCCAGCAAGGAGGTGGTCCTGGAACACAACACAAAAATTAGCAGACTGCATGGGGCAGATGAAGCCACGAGGTGTCCATGGTGGGTTAAAACAGATTCTGTTTTTCATCAGCCAGTCAGGGGTCTTTAGCAAGCCAGGAGAAATCCCTGGACCCTCCAAATTCACAGCTCTTTATGCCTCAGCAGAACAGAGTCAGTTGGGAGGAAACCCATAATCAGTTTTGTTTTCTCCAGGCAAAGTGCTACAGAATTTTTTTTTTTTTTTTTTAACTTTTCGGCCCAACCACACAGCTTGTGGGATCTTAGTTTCCTGGCCAAGGATGGAACCTGTGCCCCCTGCACTGGAAGCACAGATCCTTAACCACTGGACTGCCAGGGAAGTCCCTACTGAAGTTTAAAAAAAATATGTATTTATTTATTTATTTGGCTGTTCTGGGTCTTAGATGCGGCATGCAGGATCTTCAGTTGTAGCATATGGGATTTAGTTCCCTGGTCCCCAGGCCCCCTGTGCTGGGAGCGTGGAGTTTTAGCCATCATCAGGGAAGTCCCTACAGAGGTTTTTATGTATAAGAAAATATACATTATGTATATGAAGGAGACCTGGGAAATACACTCACCAGGAGAAAGAGAAGGGCAAAGAAACAATGGCTGCCGGGTTTCAGAAGCTGTAAATCTGGACCTGCCACAGCAGAGGTGGCACCTCAGCCTGTCCCAGGGAAAGCCCTGAAATAAGCTAATTTGTACCAATGAGTCTCAGAAAGGACTAGGAATTAGAGTGCCAGGACCTTCTGAAAGGTGTATTTGGATGAGGCTGGAGGACTACCTGGAAGTCTGTGGGAACAATAGGGCGCTTCCTGTTTGGCAGGTCCTCCCACCTGCCGGCAGCTTTCTGTGTGTCTGTGTCTCCGAATGTTGCTTGGTGTTGCTCTCTGAATCTGTCTGAGACTTTCTGTCTCTCTCTCATCCCTCTGGGTCTCTTAAGTTGTTGGCATCTTTATTTTTGTATCTTTGCTATATCCATGTGTCTCTCAATGCCTCCCTGCCTTAGTTTCTCTGTGACATTACTGTCCCTCCAGGCCAGGCCCAGAAACTGCCCCCTCAGGCCACAGCCCCACCAGGCATGAAGCCAGTGGTCAGCTCATCATTTCACTTACCCAGAGCCCTTTCTGTGGCCTGGCCTGAGTCAGGCAAGAAAGGGTGTGGGATCCCAAGGTGGTTTTCATTTGGGGAGACAGGGAGGAGTCCACCCCAATTAGCCACTAGGTGGCAGTCAAGGGCTGCTTCAGCATTGGTTCTTCCCCTCTGCGGCTATCTGGACACTCTAAGGTTAGCGAGTAGATTTTGGGAGCAGCAGATTTACTCTACCCTGAAGTTGCTTTTACAAATCAGGAGTAGCCCATTAATTCTCATGACACCTAAAATTTATAAAGTTACTAGTGCACCAGATGTTTCCTTGTTGGGCCCCAGTTTCCTCTGCTCTAACTTAGGGTTAATCCACCTGGGGAGGTAACTGAGATCAACCTAAGTGCCCAGTGCCTATGGAATGCCATTACTATCACATTCTTGTATTTTTCATTCATTCTTTTTTAAAAAAAATTATTTTATTTATTTTGGGCTGTTCTGGGTCATCATTGTTGTGTGGGCTTTTCTCAAGTTGCAGTGCACAGGCTTCTGGTTGCAGTGGCTTTTCTCATTGTGGAGCACGGGCTCTATGGCACACGGACGTCAGTAGTTTCAGCTCCCAGACTCTAGAGCACAGGCTCAATAGTTGTGGCACACAGGTTTAGTTGCTCCTCGGCATGTGGGATATTACCAGATCAGGGATTGAACCCAGGTTTCCTGCATTGGCAGATGGATTCTTTACCACTGAATCACCAGGGAAGCCCTTCATATCCATTCTTACCTCTGGGCTGGTACTATCCCCATGGGTCAGTGCTCCCACTGGTACTCCTGATACAGGACTTGGCAGGACTGTCCTTGGCTTGACCTGGCTGAAGCTGTTGGTGGGAAAAGCTTGTCTTCATAGCATTCAAGTGCCTTAACAACTACACTTAACTAACCATTAAGTATCTGATTATATGTTTCTTGAATCACTCTATACATCTTGTTTATCAAGAAATGTGAAAAATATATTTTCCTATGTATATACTGTCAACTGAGACATATTTATCTAACTATTGCATATAAGCATCACTACGAACAAAGATAGTGGAGGTGATGGAATTCCAGTTGAGCTATTTCAAATCCTGAAAGATGATGCTGTGAAAGTGCTGCACTCAATATGCCAGCAAATTGGGAAAACTCAGCAATGGCCACAGGACTGGAAAAGGTCAGTTTTCATTCCAGTCCCTAAGAAAGGCAATGCCAAAGAATGCTCAAACTACTGCACAATAGCACTCATCTCACACGCTAGTAAAGTAATGCTCAAAATTCTCCAAGCCAGGCTTCAGCAATATGTGAACCATGAACTTCCAGATGTTCAAGCTGGTTTTAGAAAAGGCAGAGGAACCAAAGATCAAATTTCCAACATCCACTGGATCATTGAAAAAGCAAGAGAGTTCCAGGTAAACATCTATTTCTGCTTTATTGACTATGCCAAAGCCTTTGACTGTGTGGGTCACAATAAACTGTGGAAAATTCTTAAAGAGATGGGAATACCAGACCACCTGACCTGCCTCTTGAGAAATCTGTATGCAGGTCAAGAAGCAACAGTTAGAACTGGACACGGAACAACAGACTGTTTTGCAAATAGGAAAAGGAGTACGTCAAGGCTGTATATTGTCACCCTGCTTATTTAACTTATATACAGAGTACATCATGAGAAACGCTGGGCTGGAAGAAGCACAAGCTGGAATCAAGATTGCCGGGAGGAATATCAATAACCTCAGATATGCAGATGACACCACCCTTATGGCAGAAAGTGAAGAGGAACTAAAAAGCTTCTTGATGAAAGTGAAAGAGGAGAGTGAAAAAGTTGGCTTAAAGCTCAACATTCAGAAAGCTAAGATCATGGCATCTGGTCCCATCACTTCATGGGAAATAGATGGGGAGACAGTGGAAACAGTGTCAGACTTTATTTTGGGGGCTCCAAAATCACTGCAGATGGTGATTGCAGCCATGAAATTAAAAGACGCTTACTCCTTGGAAGGAAAGTTATGACCAACCTGGATAGTACATTAAAAAGCAGAGACATTACTTTGCCAACAAACGTCCATCTACGTATGGATGTGAGAGTTGGACTGTGAAGAAAGCTGAGTGCTGAAGAATTGATTGATGCTTTTGAACTGTGGTGTTGGAGAAGATTCTTGAGAGTCCTTTGGACTGCAAGGAGATCCAACCAGTCCATCCTAAAGGAGATCAGTCCTGAGTGTTCATTGGAAGGACTGATGCTGAAGCTGAAACTCCAATATTTTGGCCACCTCATGCGAAGAGTTGACTCATTGGAAAAGACCCTGATGCTGGGAGGGACTAGGGGCAGGAGGAGAAGGGGACGACAGAGGATGAGATGGCTGGATGGCATCTCAGGCTCGATGGACATGAGTTTGAGTAAACTCCGGGAGTTGGTGATGGACAGGGAGGCCTGGAGTGCTGTGATTCATGAGGTCGCAAAGATTCAGACACGACTGAGCGACTGAACTGAACTGAACTGAACTACTGGATATGCAAATAGCTATCTTTACCAATCTACACAGATAAGTCTGTATATTTACTATGCATGGGCTTCCCTGGTGGCACAGTGGTAAAGAATCCACCTGTCAATGCAGGAGACATAAGGGATGTGGGTTCAGTCCCTGGGTTGTGAAGATCCCCTGGAGGAGGAAATAGCAACCCACTTCAGTATACTTGCCTGGGAAATCCCATGGACAGAGGAGCCTGGAGGGCTACAGTCCATGGGGTTGCAAAGAGTCGAACACAATTGAGTGATTGAGCATGCACGTACTATGCATATGTATACCATTTCTCCACTTAGAATTAATTCAAGCACTATTCTACACTTTTTCTTCATTTTTTAAAATATTTATGTAACCACTATATTTTTCTAACCATGTAATTTTTATTAAAGTAGTCTTCATTTCTGTCTTTAGGGAGATAGATGTAATACATTTCTTATATAGATGGCAGATTCTTTCTCTGGTTTATGAAATGTTTGATATACTGCATGCTTCATATTGCTGACATCTGTGTACATTTCCAGTGCTCTTCATGAGGACCTATTCCATCCAGGCTGTTGTTGTTGATCATTGTGAACCTGAGTCTTTGGGGCCTTCAAACCAATCAGCCTAAATTATTATCGTATATCACATGTCTTTATTTAGCACTTATGTATGCATGTCCCCATTGTGTTCCACAGTTCTTACCAAAGGTCCCTGTCCTCTCTGCCCTTCTCACGCAGGATAGACTCTTAGATGATGTGGCCTTTGGTGGCAGCAGCTCAGCAGGCCAGCGTATCATCCACATGGCTCACGGCAGCTCCAAGGACACCACATGCACTTGACTAACACCCTCCCTTCCAAAGCTTACCTGTACTTCTCACTTTTCACTGCCCTATCCTTTTCTTTGGGAAGGTTTTCTCTCACGGTGGGAGGAGGAGCGGTGTCCCAGGGCAGGTTACAAAGGTCATACATCATCTGGGGGCTGTAGGGGAACAAAATTCACCATTCCAAAACGTCTCTCTGGTATGTGGATTATTTCCAGCTGAAAATAGTCAAGGACCGAAAGACTCTGGAAGAAACTTTGGCCCTGCCCTTCACCTCCCCAGTCCACATTCAGCCTGTTCTAGTATGAACAGGAATTCAAGGTGAGGTAGACCAACAGAAATGAGAGTTCATGGGGGACAGGTCAGTAACCATCTCGGGACTTCCCTGGTGGTCCAGTGGCTAAGACTCCGCACTCCCAATGCAGGGGGCCTGGGTTAAATCCCTGCTTATGGAATTAGATCCCATATGCTGCAACTAAAGATCCTGCATGCCTGTTTTCACCTCACAGTTATGGGGGTCAGGAGTCCAGGTGTGGCCAGGCAGGGTTCTCTGGCAGGGCCCCAGGGGCCAATTCAAGGTGTGGGCCAGCTGGGTTCTTATCTGGAGGCTCTGAGCAAGAATATTTCTAAGTCCAGTTGAGTTATTGGCAGAATCCAGTTCCTTGGGGTTGTAGAACTTGCACTGTAGGGGCGGGGAGAGGTCCTTGAGGGTAGTGGTCAGTGGAGCCCCAGAGCCCACCTCTCTCACAGGGGCCTCAGCCCCTAAGTCCCACCCACCCACAGCAGTCCACCATGGCCTCCATGGTGATGGTAAACCTCAGCTTTCATCTGGCTACCCTTTTCATCTCTCAAGTATAACCCAGGGAGATGGAATTGGAGGTGAGATGAGGTCTGGTGCCCAGGGCAGCAGGCACTGGGAGAACAGGGTGGGGCTAAGAGCCTAGATGGGAATGGAGGGATATGGGGAGGGGACCTTGAGGGTCCTGGGTCCCAGAGCAGAGTTTAGAGCTCAGATCAGTAGACCCTGGTCCTTTTTGATGTCACTGCCTGCATCCATCTTGGCCTCCTTGCTTCTCTGGATCTTTGTTCATTATGTTCTGCCCCCTAGTATTCCACACCTGTCCATGGATTAATAGCCCAGGGAGAGGGACCTCCACAACCACCCTGATGATTTAAACATGACTCTGAGCTTGGAACTGACCTTGGCACTGCCTTTCATGCTCCTACTCCATGTGTGTTAGTTGTTCAGTTGTGTCCAACTCTTCCGGACCCCATGGACTGTAGCCCGCCAAGCCCTCCAGGCTCCCCTGTCCATGGAATTTTTCAGGCAAGAATACTGGAGTGGGTTGCCATTTCTGCTTCTGGCCAATTCACTGTCCCAAGACATCCTCCTTGCCCTGACTCTCTGTGAAAACTTGGTTTCATTTTGACTAACTTGACGGAAGCAATCAGGAGGGAATCTCTGGGCTGCCCTTCAGGGCGAACTCTTCTGCTCCTCCAAGTGACCTCATTGCCTCTCCTTGCTCAAGGACATGTTCCTCCACTCCTGCACTTCCTCTGTCCTCCTCCACTGAAACATTCCCATCAGTAGGAAAGCATGACCCCACTGGTCTTTCTTGACCTAGCAGATATTTCATGGATAATAATTTCTTTCTCTTTGAAGTATTCATAGTTTTTTCCTTGGCCTCCAGCACCACTGTCTCATTGTTCTCTTACCCCACTGGCTGGTCCTTCTCGAACTCCTTTGCTGGTTGCTGCTCACCATCCTGACCTTTTAAAGTTGAAATGCCTAGGGATCAGCCTTTGGAATTCTTCTCTAAAACATCCAGTGCCTGGGGGTCTTTTTCCTTCCTCAATGAAAGATCATGATTCCAAATTTCTCTTCTTGGACCGGGGATCAAATCGATGTTCCCTGCATTGGCAGGCAGATTCTTATGTGGTGGGCCATCAGGGAAGTCCCACACATAGCTCTTTGCGGAGCTCATTGCCCCCTCTTCCCCTCCAGCCTCCACTGGCCTCTTCAGCATGGCCTCTCTCCCAGCTCCTGTAACAGAGTCTATTAGACACTGCCAGGCCCTCAAGCTGCCACTGGGATTCTTCTTCGCTTTCTGAAAAATATCCTAGGCATGTCTGTTCCCACCACACCACTCCCTTTCTGTCCTCCCCCAGCCCCAGCGTTCCCGGGAGCCACTTTGTCAAGGCTGTTCCTGGCCCTTTCATCTCTCTCTCTTTTTTTTTTGTCTGCGCAACGCAGTTTGCAGGATTAGTTCCCTGACCAGGGATCAAACTTAGGGCCCCTGCAGTAGAAGGTTGGAGTCCTAACCACTGGACCACCAGGGAAGTCCTGGACTTCTTCATTCTTGACTTCCTGAAGCCTCACAATAGGCAGAGTGGCTTGGCATCTAGGGTCATGTGTTAGGGTGCCAACTCAGGTTCAGGTCCTGACCCAAGCACTTCTAAGCTGCATTGTTTTGGGCCTGTTACTTCCCCTGGGAGGAGATTCCTTTCCTGAGAGAAGGAGATGAGGGCACATCACCCCGCCTTAGGATGAGCTGAGGTGTAGGTCCCTGGCAGCTGGTACTCGATACATGAGTGTTTTACTGGAAGACTTTGTCTCCTGCCTGACAGCCTTACTGCTGGGCCTCCAATGGCCTGACTTTGGCTTAGTCCCAGAATTTCTGGTGGCTCCTTCCCTGAGAAAATACAGCAGGATTTTTTTTTTTAAGTATTTATCTATCTTGGGTCTTAGTTGAGGCATGCAAACTCTTATTGCAGCATGTGGGATTTAGTTCCTTGTTGTTCAGTTGCTAAGTTGTGTCTGATTCTTTGCAACCCCATGAACTGCAGTACACCAGGATTCCCTGTCTTTCACTGTCACCCAGTTTGCTCAAAATCATGTCCATTGAGTTGGTGATGCCATCCAACCATCTCATCCTCTGTCGTCCCCGTCTCCTCCTGCCCTCAATCTTTCCCAGCATCAGGGGCTTTTACAGTGAGTCTGCTCTTCCTATCAGGTGCCCAAAGTATTGGAGTTTCAGCTTCAGCATCAGTCCTTCCAGTAACTATTCAGATTCTTTGACTAGGGATTGAACCTGGGTTCCCTGCATTTAGAATGCAGAGTCTTAGCTATTGAACCACCAGGGAAGTCCCTAGCAGGAGCTATTTTTGTAAATTTGCTCAGACAGTAAAGAATCCGCCTGCAATGCAGGAGCTGCAGGATACACAGGTTCGATCCCTGGGTAAGGAAGATCCCCTGGAGGAGGGCATGGCAACCCATTCCAATATTCTTGCCTGGAGAATTCCATAGACAGAGGAGCCTGGTGGGCTACAGTCCATGGGGTTGCAAAGAGTTGGGTATGACTGAAGTGATTAACATTAATACACTGATTAGTGAAGGCATTGAGAGCCCTGGGCCATGGCCAGGACCACACAGCTTATTTATTTATTTATTTATTTTTATTTTTTTCATACAGCTTAATTTCAGATACACACAGCGGTAAGTGGCAGCTTGTGTCAAGCAGCAGTGAGCAGTAGCAGGGAGCAAGATTGTAGTTCCCAGCCTGGGAACTAAAAGGTTTTTACACCCACTAGACCACAGGACCAGTGACTAGGGCCTAGACCCCTAGTTCTTGCCTGCCTTGTCAAGAAAGAATTCAGGCAAGGAGGCAGAAGGTAAAGAGAAAAGTAAGTTTAATGGAAAAGAAAATTACATATGCGACAATGCACAGGCAAACTCAGAGAGAGAGTTGCACCTTTGGGAAGTTTAAATTCTTTATAAGAGAGAAGTTTTTCAGGTCTTTGTCTTCCTTCAGGCCAGTCATTTCATTTTGCTCCCCCTGACTAATTAATCTCAGGACCCTCCCCTTAGTTGTGCATATACCCTATCAGCCAAGATGGATCTTGATGTGAAGGCATCTGGGAAAAGTAAGACTCATTATGGCCTGACATTGTCCCCTGACTCTTGACCTTCAAGGACCCTTTCTTCGCATTTGTAGTGTCTCCCCAAATGGCAACCCACTCCAGTGTTCTTGCCTGGAGAATCCCAGGGACGGCGGAGCCTAGTGGGCTGCTGTCTACGGGGTCGCACAGAGTCGGGCACGACTGACTCGACTTAGCAGCAGCAGCAGCAGCCCCTGTCTCAAGAAGGTAGGGAGAGGAGATCCCTTAATCCGTTACTCAAACAGGGTTTTGTTCTTCTTCATTCGTGCCATGACTGTTATCTTAAGGTGTTTACAAGAGACAAAGCTTGGCTATTTACCCTGTTTCTACTGTTAGTTCCATTTCAGAGAGCAAACAGAAGGTTGATTGTAAACGCCTTACCTGGAATCCACCTATCTCCTATCTCAGGAAATGCAAACAGGAGGCCGGTTGTAAATGCCTAACCTGAAGCCTGTCTGTCTCCCGCCTCCAGCTGACAGCAGTAGATCCTACATCAAAAACTGACCCCTTGATTCAAGGGCACCACTTCTCTGCTCTGCTTCAGACTCAATCCAGGTGCACAGCCCTCTCTCCAGCCCTCATTGAGCATCTAGGAGCTGTGTAGACATAGCCCAGGCTCCACCCTGCCCCCTGGGTCTGGGCCTTCAGGACACATTCGGCCAAAGCCGGGTGCGTGCCCTCCACCAGCCCTGCTTTGGCCTCCCCGGGTGCTGCTCCTCTCACATTCCTTTCTCCCTTGTGCATTCCTGCTTCCTCATTCTGAGGCTCCTGGAGGTTGTGAAAGCAGTCCTTCGGGCACCTTGCACACCCCCAGGAAATTCGTGCTTCTACCCACCTCTGGTCTGCCTCCTACTCTTGCTCTTCTGGTCTTTCTGGCTGAACTGGGTGCAAAACTGTACTGCTGCCTCACCCTCCATCCAGTTTCTAGGCTGGCTGCCACCAGTTTTCTCTCTCCTCTGTCCCCTCGTTGCCCTGGGGACTTACCCTCCTCCCACACCTTATCCTTTCCCAGACTTGCTTGGCCGCTCTCCCCTCCACATCAGATGGAGTTTTCTCAAGCATTGCTCTAACCACGCCTGGTCCCTGCTGGAAACCTCCCGGGGCTTCCTCCTTCCTCCCCAATCATGCCCAGCTCCTCAGCTCCAGCTTCAGCATTTCCCTGCCTGTTTGATCACTCCCTGCCTATTCCACCCCCTCTCCAGCTTCTCCCCAACACCCAGCATTTGCTCCAGGCTGTCAGTTGCCTCTTCAAACTCACCATATGCTCAGGCCGACTGCCTGTCCCCTTCTCTTGTCCACATCTCCAGTGCTGACAGTCAGCCTGGCCCTCATGGCATTTGGAATTGGAGGTGTGCCCACAGTATTGTGCAGTCCAGGGTGGAATGTGCTGGAAGGGACATTCAGAAGCATGTGGTGTGCTGGACTGTGGAGGACTGCAGGGCAGGATTGAGGCAGAAGATAGATGGGCTCCAGGCTGGGTATTTACAACTAGCCTCCTGGTTACATTTCCAGGGATAAGAGGCAAGTGGGCTCCAGGGTAGATATTTATGGCCTGCCTGCACTTAGAGATAGAACTAGCAAGAACAGGGTAAATAGCTGGTCTTCGTTTCCTGTGGATTCTTTAAGTTAACAGTTAAGGCAGGGACGTGCATGCATGCTCAGTTACCCAGTTACTCTGGGACCGCATGGACTGTACCCTGTCAGGCTCCTCTGTCCATGGTATTCTCCAGGTGAGAATCCTGGAGTGGGTTGCCATTTCCTACTCTAGGGATCTTCCTGACCCAGGGATTGAACCCATGTCTGACAGGGGCTAAACCCTGTCTGACTAAAAGATCAAGAGGTTACATATTCCCCACCACTGGGGCAAGAGATATACTACACATGTTTGGAAAAGTCTCCTGCAGGGGTGTGTCAAAAGGCAGAGGGCGACAGACCATGAGTCATGTCAACCTCCTCCTCCCCCAAGCCTTTGCACTAAAATCCATCTTGGCTGAAAGGTGTGTGCACACATAGGGGAGGGTCCTGAGGCAAATCAGCCATGGGGTCAAAGCAAGACAACTGGCCAGAGGGAAAGCAAAGATTTGGAAAATTGCCCCCCCTTTGAAAGGATTTAAACTTGCCAATATCTCAACTCTCATGCTGACTCACCAGTGCGTCTGCAAGTACTCTGCTTTTCTACTAAACACTTAACTTGCACACTGTGGCATGCTTTCCTCTCTATCTTCTGTCTCCTTGTCAGAATTTTTTCTTTTCTAGGGAGACAAGAACCAGGACCCAAACTCTAGCAACTGGCTCTCATGGTCTAGTGGTTAGAATTTGACACTCTCACCACCACAACCAGGGTTTTTTTTTTCCCCAACTATTTATTTTTGGCTATGCTGGATCTTCATTGCTATGCGTGGCCTTTCTCTTGCTGCAGTGAGCAGGGGCTACTCTCTAGCTGTGGTGAGTGGGTTTCTCATTGAGGTGGCTTCTCTTGTTATAGAACACGGGCTCTAGCGTGCAGGCTTCAGTAGCTCTGGCTCCCAAGCTCTAGAATACAGACTCAGTAGTTGTGGTACATGTACTTAGTTACTCTGGGGCATGTGGGATCTTCTCAGACTAGCAATCAAAACTGTGTCCCCTGCATTGGCAGGTAGATTCCTAACCACCGCACCACCCGGGAAGTCCTGCAACCAGGGTTTGATCCTTGGTCAGGGAACTAAGGTCTTGCTTCAAGTTGCTGCTCACTGCTAGCTACCATTCAAGTAGTGGCTGTTGTTGACTCTCAGCTGAGTCCTGCTCCAGGAACTGCCTTTGGCCCAAGGTCACATCCCCTCCCTGGGGGCAGTCCACCTCCAGTGACACAGCAAGGCAATGCACTGGCAAAAAAGCTCCCTTGCCTCAAGGCAGGACATCCCTGACCAGCCAGCCAGGCTCCAGAGCTTCTCTGTGGGCTTGAATGAGGTCTCTGGTGTCCTGGGTCACTCTTCCTCTGCCCATCCTGCTTTCAACCATGTCTCATGGATATTGTTCCTGAGAACACTCACCAATAAACTTCCTGCATGCACATGGCCAGTTCAGCCTTCCCCAGGGATCTTGACCTAAGGCAGTCGGTTCCAGGGTGGGTCAACATAGGTGGGACCCTAAATGGGATTCTGGAGTTTCATTGCTGAGTGGTTGCCTAGTGAAAACCTCCCGCCCCCATCCCCCCATCACTGATGGTGGGGATGTGTTGATGCCCATGGCATGCTGAGAATAGGTGAAATTGTTAACTCTTTCGCTGGTGGTAAATTGGAATGGGAGAAAAAAATGCACTGGAGACACAGTATCTCAGGCTTCTGAGACGTTATTTCTGGCTTCTGAGAGGACTAATTATAAGGTCTGGAATGGGATGGCTGCTGTTGAGACCACTGACTAGGAAAAGACAATGAGAAGCTAAGTATGACTCATCACCAACAGGTAGTGAAATGTCAGAGTCAGAAGCTTTCCATGCTGTGTTTAAAGAGACACTTTTTCCTGCTGCTAGAGCACTGAAAACGCTGAGAATTGGACCCACGGCTTAATTAGACCTGGAGCAAACGAGGAACTCTCAGTCTTAGCAAGTTTCCCTTCCCTCGTTGAGACAGAAGTTCCCTGAGACTTAGCACGGGGACATCTGAGCAGACAACTGTACTCAGATTTCCATGAACCCTCTGCACCTGCAGAAGTGCCTTCCCTCCCCTTCAGGATCCCCCCACCTCTAACCTGGTAATAATACCAAGTACTTGGGCTTCCCTTGTGGCTCAGCTGGTAAAGAATCTGCCTGCAATGTGGGAGACCTGGGTTCGATCCCTGGGTTGGGAAGATCCCCGGGAGAAGGGAAAGGCTACCCACTCCAGTATTCTGGCCTGGAGAATTTCATGGACTGTATAGTCCATGGGGTCACAAAGAGTTGAAGACCACTGAGTGACTTTCACTTTCGGGCAGTGAAAATGCTGAGTCCTAACCACTGGATCACCAGGGAATTCCCAAGGTGGCCACTTTTCTTGCTCCATGAGTGTGTGCACTGGGGTTACTCAGTTTTCAGCTAGTTACTGGGGTGATCTGGGGCCCATGATGGCTTCATTTATGTGCCTGATGCTTTTGTTATGACCAGAAGCTGGGCTCAGCAAGTTCTCTCTCTATGCAGTTTCATGGGCTCTCAATATGGTATCTTTAGAAAGGTAGCAGAAATTCTTACCTGGCAGCTGAGAACCCCAAGGCTGAGTGTTCTGAGAGACATAAAGTGGAAGCTTCTAAAATCCTGAGCCCCAAATTGGCCTAGCATCACTTCCTCTATATTCTATTGGTCAAACCAATTGAAGAGCCTGACAGACTTAAGGGGAGGGGACATAGACCCCACTTCAGTATGGGAGAAGATCCAAAAAATTTATGGCTATCTTTGAACTGCCATGGTGGCACAGCAAGAACCCTCTTAGAAAGGAGAGTCCATACTCAGACTAAGTGTCTATTCCAGTAAGATCAAAGGTGATTTTTCTTCCATGATGTAAGCTGTCCAGCAGAATCAACTTGGCACTGTGGCCACTTTGCTCATGAGCCCATTGGGTAATGACAGGGTGGCTGAGGAAAGAGGCTGAATGGTAACCACAGAAGGGATCATCCTATCCCTTTGATTATTAAAATTCTCCTCTGCTGAAATCACACTTGGGTGAGCATTCACACAAGACACAAATGGTTTGGTTTTTGTTTTGCCTATTCAGAGAAGCAGATCCACATACTTCTTCCCCAAACCTCACTGTCACCAATATTGCAATTGTGTTCCTTGTTAAATCCCTAAACAACCAGGTTCACTGTCATTCTCCAAGATCTACCTGTCTTTCACATACGCCAAAAGAGTGAGTTGAATGGGTTTGTGGGTGGGAATCACCGCCACTCCAGTATCCCTCAGATCCTTGATGGTGGCACTAATCTCTGCAATCCCTCCAGGAACAGTGTTTCATTTTTTGTTTTGTTAACTGTTCTGGTAGAGGCTGTTCTAGTGGCTTCCACCTGGCCTTTCCTACGATGACAGCCCTCGGTCCATAGATCAGGGAACCAATGTGCGAATTGTCAGTTGCCGAGTATGTCTATTCCAATTCTGCAACTGGGCAAATAACCATACGGTGACCTCAGGGATCCACTGTAAGATGGACCGAAGCTAAAACTTTATTCAGAAATGGTGATCTTCAGAAATCACTTCAGAACCAATATGCAGTAATTTCTGAAAAGTATGATTATCTTTACCCATTGCACTGTAATGACGCTGGCAAGCAGCTTTTAATCTTTTGGGGGAAGGCTGAGAGAAAGATTAACAATATCTGTGGTTGTTTTTGGCTCTCTGCTTCTCAGTTTCACGTGTCCTACAGAAAAAAGTTTCTTTGCGGGGGTGTGGGGGATCAGGAGCGGCCAGCAGGATATTTTTATTCCTCTGGAGGTCCCTTAAAGTGATGAGAAGGGGCAAACATCTCCCTCTATGACTTTGCCAGGCCCCAGAAATGAGGTTTCTACCTGAGCCTTAAATCCACGGCCCGTTTCGGCACTACCCACCTGGTGTCTCCAGGCTCTCAGCCCATCCCCAGCCGGCCCCGCCCCGCACCCTACTGACCAATCCGAGGCTCCGATCTGGGAGAGTCACAATGGCGGCTTCGCAGCCCCGCCCATGGTGTTCCCATGGTGATAGTAGGTAGCCATTGTGTATAGAGAGGCTCACTTTCCTGAGAGCAGGCAACCTCAGGCATGGAGACCCGCACAGGTACCTTAGGAGCAGGTGAGCAGCTGAGACTGCAGGGAAAACAGTTTCTTCAGAGGGCCCCGCGCCTCCCCCGCAGCCCTCCTTGTTGGTTAGTGAAAATTTTGGGTTCACCTAGCGTCTTCTGGTTCCCTCATCTTCTCACGGGTACTCTGGCCTCTTCTTGTCTCCGAAACCAAAGCTGTAGTAACATTCGTGGGGTGCTCTGAGCAAAGTTCGCGGAGCCTCCTGAGGGCCGGTCCTTGTGTCAGGGAGGAGGCAGCCTGGCTCAGTGTTGACCGTATCCGGAGATTTGGTACGGGGGACAGGTGTGTGGTTTGGGCGAGTTTTGTTCTGGGTAAATGGTGTGTGGAACTGTGGTGCCGCCTGTGACCATGAAGGGCAGGAAGAGCTTGTTGGGGAAGTGGGCTTAGTTACGGTGGTTAAGAGGCTGAACTAACGAAGCCCACCACCGGTAATACCCATTTCAGCATCTCCCTCTCACTCACATCTCCAAGCTTTCCAGTTTACCTCACCTTCACTCTTCTTTGAAGCCCTTGTCCACAAAAAAATTATTCACAACCTTAAAGTTGAAGATTTACTGCAGGAGCCTAAGAAGGGATCCCCCTATTGCTGCTCTGGATCCCTATCTACTCTCCCCACATATTGGAACATGTCACCTTGAACTTTCCCCCCACCCCATCCCTGTTCCTGAACTTACCTGTCCTGCTCACACTGGCCCCTTGCAGTTCTCCTGGCTTTGAAAACTGTTCCTCCTGCATGACTCACCTTTGCTGATCATTATATCTAAACCTGCCCCTTGGTCCAAGGCACTCCAAAATAATACTCCAAAGTAAGGAATACCACTAATAAGCATGTAAGGTAGTGTTCAGCTTCACAGTTCCGGTGGAATTACTAGTCTGGATGCTTCACTTTCCTGCAGTAGGGAAATGCTGATGTCATCAGCCACCATGACATCATGGTGAGTGGCATGGACTTCCTGTCCCTTGACACTGGGCTTGGCAGGGACTTGTTTTGAAACTCTTGTGGTTATGATGTGAGCAGAGACTTTTTCTCCTGTGTTTCTGCAGCACACAGAATGTATGCTCTTTCTGCAGCAGAAAAATGTATGTGGGTTCTCATTGGTCCCAGGAGAATTAAAGACCCAGGGAGCAGACCTGAGCATACCCTGTTGGCTGAAGTCCAGCCACCCCATGGATGCATAAATGTGGAACAAAGTTTTTTACACCATGGAAACTTTGTGGCTGTTTGTACATAGTATTCTGGCAATAACCAACCAATATACTTTTACAGGAACTTTTATACTTCAGAGATAATTTTTCATCTGTGCAACTGGCAGAGATATATAGAGATGCAGACTATGAAATATGTTTGGGGACTTCCCTCGCGGTCCAGTGGTTAAGATTCCATGTGCTTCCAATTCAGGGAGTGTGGGTTCGATCCCTGGTTGGGGAGCTAAGATTCCACATGCCTCTTGGTGTGGCCAAAAAATAAAATTTAGAAAACCGCAAAACTATGAAATGTGTTTTTGGTAAGGGCTCAGGAAACAGGAATGCCAATTTGTGGCCATATGTGTTAAAATTATTACACTAACCCAGTACTTCTATTACTAAAAACTTACTTTAAGAAACACTTAAGGGTCTTCCCTGGTAGTCCAGTGGTTAAGAGTCTGCTAATGCAGGAGACATAGGTTCAGTCCTTGGTCTGGGAAAATTCCACATGCCTCAGGGCAACTAAGCCCATGCACCATAACTACAGAGCCTGCGCTCAGGGCCTGCATGCTGCAGCTGCAGAGCTTGTGTGCCACAGCGACTGATGCCCGAGCGCCCTGGAGCCCATGCTCTGCAACAAGAGAAGCTGCCACAGTGAGAAGCACACACTGTAACTAGAGAAAATACACGCGCAGCAACCAAGACCCAGTACAGCCAAAAAAAATGGGGGGGCATGCACAGAGAGTTTTTATTATTATTATTGACAAGGATATTCACTAAAATGTTATTTCAAATGGTGCGTGTGTACTAAGTCAGTTCAGTTGTGTACAACTCTTTGCGACCCTATGGACAGGGTTGATAAATATTCCCCTGACAGCCTGACAGGCTCCTCTGTCCATGGGATTTCCCAGGCAAGAATACTGGAGTGGGTTGCCATCTCTTATGTCTTCTGCATTAGGAGGCAGGTTCTTTACCACCAGCGCTACCTGGAAAACCCATAAGTGAAAGTGTTAGTCGCTCAGTTGTATCTAACCCTTTGCACTCCCATGAACTGTAGCCCACCAGGCTCCTCTGTCCATGGAATTCTCCATGCAAGGATACTGGAGTGGGGATTCCCTTCTCCAGAAGATCTTCCCAACCTAGGGATTGAACCTGGGTCTCTTGCACTGCAAGTGGCTTACTGTCTGAGCCACCAGGGAAGCCCATTTCAAAGGGTAGTAAAATGTAAATATTAGTAGGGGACATTGTTATTTTATAACCCTCCAATGATAGGCAATAGAGCACTTCTGACATAGGCCTCGGTTATAGGGAATGTTTATCAATGTGCCAGGCAAATATTAATAGCTCTCTGCGTGAGGACTGGGACCCACTTTCATCCTATGGCCCAGACTTCACCCTCAGGCCTAACAATATGGAGTGAAGCTTGCCGACAGCCATTTGCTTGCCCACCCTGCTCCTGCCCCAAAGAACTGGAGACAAAAACCTAGTTAGGAATGTCAGGTTCTTCAGCAGGGAGGGGCCCACAGAGGGCTCCAGCAGGAGGCAGGAGCATAGCACTGCAAGGGGAAGGGCACACCATTGTTTTAGGGAAGCTACAGAAACTTGCTATAGTGACTTCACGAGTCTCTCCTATGTTGTCAAGTGGCCCTGGGTGAAGCACTTTCCATGATCTCATTTGATCTTCAGTTTGGGGCTGAGATGGACAGTGGTCACCAGAGCTCAAGGAACAATCTTCCTCGAGGTCTCTGGATGAAAATGACAGCTAACACCATGGGCACTCATAAGGCTATTCTTAGTTTTTTGAACATATTAATTCATTGAAGGGTACAAGGCAAGGGAAGAGGCTCTCTTACCATTATTCTATAGAAAGGCAGCGAGGCCACAGCCAGTTTGTGGCAGAGCTGGGTCATAAACTTAGGAGTCGTCCCTCAGGTTCCACACACTCAGCCCCTCTGGCCTAGATCCCAACTGGCTCCTGGATCCACCTCACTGGTTTTCAGCCTGACTCTCAAATATCTTCTCTGCCTTACTGCCTGGCCCTGGGAAAAGGGCAGGCCCTGAGGGCTGGGAGTAAGTGAATTGTCCTGTCTGGCCACACTAGGGCCAAAACGTATGGTTTCCTGTTTTTTTTTAAATAATTTTTTAATTGAGTTATAATGCTCATGCTTTACTTGCACAATTCAGTGACTTTGGTATATTTACAGAGTTGTGTAACTATCACCACAGACATAGAGATTTTTTGGGGGGCTACTCCCAGCACATAGGACCTTAATTCTCCAATCAGGGATTGAAGCTGTACCCCCTATATTGGAAGAACTTAGCTTAGTCTTGGCTGCTGGACCACCAGATAAATCTCTATACAGTTTCTTCTTGATGCCAAGCCCACTTTTAGGCAGGAATGAAGCCAAGGAGGATCCTGGAGTGGCAGCTGCCGACCTCTCTCAGGCATGAGCCAGGCATCTGTCATCTTGTGGGGTGGGGGCTGGGGGCAAGGCACTCTGGGCTATCCCTGTCTTTGTTTCCTTCCCCTCCATAGCACAGGCATGTCTACTCATGGAGTTCATCAGACAGAGTGAGGGCCCTTGCCAGAAGATGTGATTCTGTTCCCCTGCACCCTGAAGACAAGGCAGTGCCAACACATGATGCAACGATGTGTCCATCTCCGTGGATTCCTGAAACACAGACAGGTCAGTGTACCAGGCACACAGTCATGATTCACTTGCTTTTGTTCTGAACTCAGAGTCCTAGAAGCTCTCACTCAGTTCCCTGGGACAGTTTTACAGGTGATGTTAGCTGATGCTAAGAATCATGTACCCATGAGTCTTTCTTGTAGTGTCCTTTGCTGAATATACAATCCAGTCCTTCCCATCCTGGCTTTGAGAGGATCTTTTGTTGGACATGCAGTTTCTGGCTCTTAGCTTAAAATGGGTCTTCAGGCAAGCCTGGCAGGAAAGCAGAAGCCATCTGCTGAAGACATGACTGCTTGACCTGGTGAAATTATTACAGTAACCAGCAATATCAGAATGAAGAGAAGTAACGTTTCGAGGGGTTTGATACAGAACTACTTCACACATGACCTTTCCCAGAGGCCTGAGCACCATGACATAGCCAGACCTTCTGAGTCACTCTGTAAAGCGTACAAACTCTAAAATTTTTTTTAAATAAAACATTTTACTTATACTCTGTACATTTTGCATATACAAAATTAACCTCTAAAAGGTTGAACTTCATTTTTAGATTTTAGGGCTTTTCCTACCCTGCAGGCTGGATAAATGGGTCAGCAGGTCAGTTCTTTAATGTTGCTTTAATAAAAAATGTGGAGCTAATTAAATGTAAAGGATAACACTATGCCTCTTATTTCTAGGGTCTCTTACATGTGACTGCTATGACAGGTGGCAAGTGAAGGAGCAAAAATTTCTGGGGCTTTTGCTTATTCAGGAGGCATCAAGATAGATTGGGTGTAAAACCACATTGAGAGCACTGTTTTTTTTCCCGGAGTTTAGTGTCTGATCATAAGAAAGGCAACACCAAAAAGGCTTATCTGGACAGACTGACCTCTTGGTTGAGGCGGAATCCTGACTTCCTGGGAGGAAGACACAGGCACAAGGTCATGGACAGAGACTGTCCAGGGCATGTAAAGCCAGCCCTTTCAGGATACGGTGCAAAGAGAGTAAGACTATGAAGAAAAGCAAGGATTAAAATTGAGGATCAAAGCGAACCCCTGGGTGGGTCTCAGGGATATGGCCACATCTGGTTCGCCCCCTCGAATTGCAGCTCAGGCTCTGTGTACCTGATGGTGGTGTGTTTACTTCATCCACTGAGACTTAGTAATACCCTGGCCCTACTTCCTGGTGTTCTTTTTTTTTAAAAGTCTTTATTGAATTTGTTACAATGTTGCTTCTGTTGTTTATATTCTGGGTTTTTTTTTTTTTTTTTGGCTGGAGGCATGTGGGATCTGACCTCCCCTACCAGCAGTCGAACCCACATCTCCCTCATTGGAAGGCAAAGTCTTTAACCCTGGACGACCAGCGAAGTTCCCCTAGTGCTCTTAATGCCCTACCTTTATGACCTCTCATATACATAGTGTGACATTTATTCTTTCAAGATGAGAAAAACGATTACATATAAAAACTTGAATCACCACAAAATCTATGCAAGCCTAGAATACAGCACTGACGCTCACAGCCCTGATTCTCCCTGACACAAATGTCTTGTGCAGATTTGATCCAGGAAAAACTCAATTCCAAGATGAGATAAGGAAAAGAAACCAGCAAAGGATTGTTTTGGAGGTCACTACAGGAGAATTCCCCAGGCAAGAATGCTGGAGTGGGTTGCCATTTCCTTCTTCAGGGGATCTTCCTGACTCAGGGATCAAATTCGTATCTCTTGCACCTCCTGCATTGGCAGGCAGGTCCTTTACCACTGAGTCACCCAGGAACCCCCCAAAAGAAGTCCAGGCAACACAAATGGATGAGGAGGGACTGCTGCCATGAGGCAAATCTTGTGTTAAGTGACAGTGGCTGATAGAATCCCCTCTGCAAACAGGAGACAAATACAGAGACACAGAGCTGAGGGGAAGATGGCAGGACTTCAGAGGTGAACTGTGACCTGGAAGTGCTCAGGGATGGAAAAGCCCAGCTTGGGAGTGATTTCCTCTGAGAGCAGGCAGTGGGAAAAGGAGGGAGGGAGTCACTATCTTTTGTGATACAGCCTTAGAGAAATATTTGACTTTTCCAACTATGTGATACATAACTAAGATTTAAAACATTTACAAAGAGCCTCTTTCCTCACCCGACTTAGTGTCTGAGCCCTCTGGACAGTTTGCTTACAGGAATGATCAGGAGTCTGCCCGCACGTATCCAGGGCCTGGTGGCCTATTCTAGGACTGCTCTACAATGGAGAAGGCCTTCCTTAGGATGAGCTTTTCTCTCCCCCACCTTGACTCCCCACTAGCTGGTCCTAGATCTCTGCTTTTTATGTCTCCATGAACCTCTGGGCTTCCTCTCATGGGCATCCCACTCATGTTCCCAAGTCACCTTAAACCCCCAATCCTTGACCTCTCAGATGCTACACAGCCTTGGACCATAGGCTCATAGCTCCTGACCTCAGAGGCCCTCTGCCTCCTGTCAAAAGCACCCTGGCCACTCCTTCCCCAGGACCTTTGTAGCCCCACTTCTTCGTATTCTGCCTCATTGCACATAGACATCTGAGCACTGAATTAGGGATGGGGGTGTGAGGAGCTGGACATGATACAGAAACAAGAGTTTAGGGTTGTATGTCATCACCATGGAAACACCTTCTGTGATCTGGGTGCAGCTTCCTAGAGGTGGGACCAGAAACAGACCAGAAGAGGCACCAGTCACCTCCAGTTCACAGTGTTTCTCTTACTGAGCTGCTTCTCTCTCCTAATTTTGCCACAGCGTTGGGTCCCTGGGAAGCATCAGATTCCTCGGCCTCAGTGAGCAACTGGGGAGCTCTTGGGTTGAGTGGCTGCTCTCTGTAGTCTCAATGTGTGAGGGACGCAGAACAAGTATCAGATAAGGAGCCCATGACAGGACACCTACAGCTGACAAAGAAGCATAAACACCAGCTAAAGGAGATCATCAGAAAACCCTCAGGATTACAGATGTGAGTAAGTGGGGTGAGGACTGTCACCACTCAGCAGACCAGAGAGTAGAGAAGCCAGTCTTGGAACAGAAATACAAGAAGAGGGCTAGGCATACTGGAAGACTCCCATGACCCAAGAACTCAACACCTCTGATTCTGGCTTAGAAGAGGCCTAAGTCCTCAAGCCATGGTGAGGGCAGGGCTTTTAATGAAATAACATGTTAAGAAGGACTGAGTGACTTAAACGCTGTTCTGCTTGAGGATCCATGGCCTGGGCCAGTTTCTTATGGTGCACTGGCAGCCAGTGCCTAGTACCATTTTATTCTTGGAGCTCCACTTTCTTTAAGACATTGAGTCAATCACCATGAACTGAGCAGTTTAGAAATGTCTGCATAGAAATGTAGCAAGTGCTTGGAAAATGGCCAGATTGTGAATAGAGGGCCAGAGCAACAGAGTAGCCTTTTGAAAATACCACATGGCTGGCCTCCAAGAGGCAACTCCCAAAAGATATGTTCATAAAAATCTTTCCAGAAAAGTCACATCTGAGTCAAGAAGGCTCTTTTGGCCTGTCTCCTGAAACTGGAGAAGTCTTTCACAACCCACTGGGTGATGTCCCAAACTGACTCTCTAGTTTCTAAATGTGTCTGAAAATGAGCCTCAGCCTTAACTAGGGAGTCACTCACAAGTCCTCAAAGTCAAGCCACATACAGAAGGCCACACACAGAACTGAGAGAGTACCTGAAAAACTATGGAAAGAGGTTCATGACATTGTACAGGAGGCAGTCCATCCCCAAGAAAAAGAAATGCAAAAAGGCAAAATGGTTGTCTGAGGAGGCCTTACAAATAGCTGAGAAAAGAAGAGACGCTAGAGGCAAAGGAGGAAAGGAAAGATACACCCATCTGAATGCAGAGTTCCAAAGAACAGCAAAGAGAGATAAGAAAGCCCTCCTAAGTGATCAATGCAAAGAAATAGAGGAAAATAATAGAATGGAAAGACTAGAGATCTCTTCAGGAAAATTAGAGATACCAAAGGAACATTTCATGCAAAGATGGACACAATAAAGGACAGAAATGGTAGGGACCTAACAGAAGCAGAAAATATTAAGAAGAGGTGGCAAGAATACACAGAAAAACAATACAAAAAAGATCTTCAATGACCCAGATAACCACAATGGTATGATCACTCACCTAGAGCCAGACATCCTGGAGTCCAAAGTCAAGCAGGCCTTAGGAAGCATCACTACAAACAAAGATAGTGGAGGTGATGGAATTCCAGCTGCACTATTTTAAATCCTAAAAGATGATGGTGTGAAAGTGCTGCACTCAATATGCCAGCAAATTTTGAAAACTCAGCAATGGCCACAGGACTAGAAAAGGTCAGTTTTCATTCCAATTCCAAAGAAAGGCAATGCCAAAGATGTTCAAACTACCGCACAATTGAACTTACCTCACATGTTAGCAAAGTAATGCTCAAAATTGTCCAAATGAAGCTTTAACAGTACATGAACTGTGAACTTCCAGATGTTCAAGCTGGATTTAGAAAAGGCAGAGGAACCAAAGATCAAATTGCCAACATCCATTGAATCATTGAAAAAGAAAGAGAATTCCAGAAAAACATCTACTTCTGCTTTATTGATTATGCCAAAGCCTTTGACAGTATGGATCACAACAAACTGTGGAAAATTCTTCAAGAGATGGGAATGCCAGACCACCTGACCTGCCTTCTGAGAAAACTGTGTGCAGGTCAAGAACAAACAGTTAGAACTGGACATGGAACAACAGACTGGTTCCAAATTGGGAAAGGAGTACATCAAGGCTGTATTTTGTCACCCAGCTTATTTAACTTCTATGCAGAGTACACCATGTGAAATACCAGGCTGTAAGAAGCACAAGCTGGAATCAAGATTTCCAGGAGAAACATCAATAACCTCAGATATGTAGATGACAGAAAGCAAAGAAGAACTAAAGAGCCTCTTGGTGAAAATGAAAGAGAGTGAAAAAGCTGGCTTAAAACTCAACATTCAGAACACAAAGATCATGGCATCTGGTCCCATCACTTCATGGCAAATAGATGGAGAAACAGTGGAAACAGTGAGAGACTGTTTTTTGATTTCCAAAATCACTGCAGATGGTGACTGCAGCCATGAAATTAAAAGACGTTCACTCCTTGGAAGAAAAGCTATGACAAACCTAGACAGCATATTAAAAAACAGAGACATTACTTTGCTGACAAAGGTCTGTCTAGTCAAGGCTATGGTTTTTCCAGTAGTCATGTATGGATGTGAGAGTTGAGCCATAAAGAAAGCTGAGCACCGAAGAATTGACGCTTTTGAACTGTGGTATTGGAGAAGACTCTTGAGAGTCGCTTGGACTGGAAGGAGATCAAACCAGTCCATCCTAAAGAACATCAGTCCTGAATATTTATTGGAAGGACTGATGCTGAAGCTGAAGCTCCAATACTTTGGGCACCTCCTGTGAAGAACTGACTCACTGGAAAAGACCCTGATGCTGGCAAAGGTTGAAAGCAGGAGGAGAAGGGGATGACAGAGGATGAGATGGTTGGATGGCATCACCGACTCAATGGACATGAGTTTGAGCAACCTCTGGGAGTTGGTGATGGACAGGGAAGCCTAGCATGCTGCAGCCCATGGGGTCGCAAAGAGTCCGACACGACTGAGTGACTGAACTGAACTGAACATACAGAAGGCCCAGGGCTGCACTCACTGGGTCTCTGGAGGGGCCGGAAGCCTGCAGAGGCAGCTGGGGTAGGGGCAGCAGGAAGCACAATGCTGGGATGTGCAGCAGTCAAGGCCTGAGATATGCAGAAAGGAAGAGAGAAATGCAAGGCACAAGAAAATGCAGAGACAGGAACAAGCAAAACCCATCAGAGCAAATAAAAGCATACAAGGAGGGACTTCCCTGGCAGTCCAGATTTCACTTTTCGATGCAGGCAGTACAGGTTTGATCCCTATATGGTGCTAAGGTTTCATATACCTCTCAGGTGAAAAATCATGAAACAGAAGCAATATTGTAACAAATTCAATAAAGACTTTGCAAATGGTCCACATAAAAAAAAATCTTTAAAAACAACAACAACGACAACAACACACATGGAGAGGAGTCAAGAACTGCAGGAAAAATGACAGAAAACCATGGACCCATCTGGAATGCAGGCAGGCATCCTTGGTACCCAAGAGCCCCAGAATACCTCACTCCCTCCCCCTAGTGGCCACACAGAAAACTCTGGGGTGCTCAAAACGGCCCTTTGGTGGGAGCTAAAACTCTTTGTGGCTGGCCTTCCACTGAGCAGGAACCTGGCAGGCAGTGGGCTAGGGAGCAGATGGTATTTATTTGGAGACTGTCTCACTTTCACAAATCTAATAACACACTTCTTTTGCTTTATACCTCGCTAATGACCTATATGCTGTAAACGTCTTTGCTTGACACCTAATTTTTCTTGACAAGTGGTGCCAAAATGTTAGTGCTATTTGACTATCCCATAAGAGTGTTTTGGTTAAAAAAGCAAACCATCGAGTGGTTCCCAGTGACTGGTATTGGATTGTGGCACAGAAGCCGCCGCCGCCTTCTTTTTTTTTTCGACTGTGCCTCAAGTCTTGTGAGATCTTAATTCCCTGACCAAGGATTGGATCTGGGCCCTTAGTAGTGCAAGTACTGAGTCTTAACCACTGGACCACCAGGGAAGTCCCATGAAAGCCCTCTTGTTCATCCCCACAAATTGGTTGGGAACATGTGGCTTGCTTCCAGGATTATTCCTGACATTGCTCAGTGACCATTTTGGTCCATCAGTTGCTCCTCTAGGAAAAAAGATTAGATAACTTAATTCAAGTAGGGAAAAAAACTGGACCTCGAGTTACAAACAGGAACCCCAAGGGGAATTCTGGATTGCTTTCTTCTTTCCTCGGTCTTCTTGATTTCCTGCTTTACAGCAATCCCAGAAAATGGGGGACTGCCACATGCTATGACTCAGAGACCAGCAGGCAACTCAGACCAAGCACTCCAGTGCTGTAGATCTCATTATAGAGGTTTCTGAATTGGGTGGGGACTAGGGTGAGGCAGGTGTGGACATAACATTTAAAGGAGTGCCCCAGATGCCTGTAATCCAGACAATATTTTAATGTAGTCTTTTTAAAAATAAAAATTAATGCAAAAATTTCACAATGAATAAAATATCAACATTTGAAATAAAGAAGAATCAGTCCCATGCTAAGCCAAAGTGGAATTTGAAGCTAAAGAAACAATCAGTAATGTTGATTTTATTTTTATTTAAAATGTTGATATTTTTCTCATGATTTTTTTTTTTTGCATTGGTTTGTCACATTCACCTTACTCTAGTTCTGCATAAAATTGGACAGGGGATGGTTCAAAACAGAGTGTCCTTAGCTGTACCAGTGATCTCTCAAGGGGACCATGTGATATTTGGGAGGAAAAGGCAGTACTTACATTCCTGTGCATCTGTCTGATATTCTTAATATTAATATTACTAAACAGATGCAGGGGAAAAAAAAAAAGAAGGCAGATATGAAGGAGGAGGAGGCAGAGGAGGATGAGAAAATTTAAGCATTGGGTGATTCCAGGCAACTTCCACTTTTTTCTACTGCTTAACACTTTTCATTTTTACTGATTTTCTACAATCAACAGTAATACGTAATAGAGATTAAAAAAGGAAAATAGAAACAAAAATAGTCAAGGGCAGATACTTCACAGAACCAGAAACGTACTTTTAGCTTTCAAGTTCAACTTCTTGAGTTATTACGTGAAAACCAAAATCCTGTTACTCTTTTTCAGTTCTCATAGAAACAGATTAAAAACTCTAGGATATGAAATAGAGAGGGACTTCCAGGGTGGTTCAGTGGCTAAGACTCTGCTTTCCCAATGCAGGGGGCCCGGGTTTGTTCCTTGGTCAGGGAACTAGATCCCACATGCTGCAACTAAGAGTTGGCATGCTGCAATTAAAGATCCCACATACTGCAACTAAGACCTGGTGCAGCCAAGTAAGTAAGTATTTAAAAAAAAAAAAAAAGAGAGAGGGAGATAGCTGATAGACAGTTAGAAATGAGAGAAAAGAATAAAAAGAGACTGGAACTTCCCTGGCAGTCCAGTGAAGACTCCACATTCCCATCACAGTAAATGTTGGTTTGATCCCTTCTTGAGGAACTAAGAACCTGCATGCTTCAAGGCGCAGACAAAAAGAAAATAAAAAGAGAGGTAATAACATTGACATAATTCACAGGCAATGTGGCCATCTGTTAAGAATACTCTCCAAATCAAACAGTCATTTCTGTGTTTTGTCCCAAGCATCATGAGGCTCCTCCTTAATCTGGGTGGCAGAAAATGCCAGGCAATGGTAGTTCCCACAGTAGGAGTGCTAGTTTCTGCCTCTGGCATCCTAGGGGTAGCATGAGAGGAGAAAAGACTTGGGATTTACCCTAGCTGCAAAAGTAAATTTTACTATTTTTACCATGTTTAATACTTTTTCTGGGCTTCCCAGGTGGTGCTAGTGGTAAAGAATCCACTTGCCAATGCAGGAGACTTAAGAGATCCCTGGGTCGGGAAGACCTCCTGGAGGAGGGCATGGCAACCCACTCCAGTATTCTTCCCTGCAGAATTCCATGGACAGAGGAACCTGGAGGGTCACAGTCCATGGGGTCTCAAAGAGTCAGACACAACTAAAGCGACTTAGCACGCAAACAATGTCCTTTCTACCAGTTCAAAAATAGCTCACTCTCTCTCTCTCTCTCTCCACACACACACACACACACACACACACACGCACACACACACTACCTTGACCAAAGTAGTGTAAACTGGAATTAGAAAAGTATTTACTAAGTGACATTTCATTTTGTGGGCCATTAACTGTCTCTTAGGTTTTACATTGGAAAGAAAGGTAGGACTTCCCTGGTGGTCCAGTGGTTAAGAATTCACCTTCAAGCGTAGGTGACAGGTTTGATCCCTGGTCTGGGAAGATTCCATGTGCTGCTGAGCAACTAAGCCCATGTACCACAGCTATTGAACCCATGTTCTGCAACAAGATAAGCCACCACAACAAGAAACTCATGCACGGCAATGAACAGTAGCACTGGCTTGCCACAACCAAGATCCAGCATGGCCAAAAATGAATGAATAGAGAAATAAAATTAATTTTAAAAGTAGAGTATATATATAAGCAAAGATAGGTAATTGTATAATTGAGTGTCCATCCCAGAGGAGAAAAAATCAAGTGTATATACGGTTGACCCTCCATATCCTTCGGTCCTGAATCAGCAGGTTCAGCCAATCGTAATAAATTGGGTGAATCCTCAGAGGCAGAGCTCTTAGAGACAACCGGCTGGCTTACTGTGTCATTTTATAAAAGGGACTTGAGCCGCCACACATTTTGTTATTTGTGGGGTCCTGGGATCGATCCATCGAGGATATCAGGAGACTACTGTTTTTCATAAGAAACAAAGCCAAAAGCCAACAACAGTCAAAGAAAACTCCAGTTTACCTACTCTGGAGTCACTTTCAGGATTTGTTTTGTTGTAACTGGAAATTCAAAGATCCTGGTGATTGTTTCCAGGAACTGAGCCCAGAGAAAGTGAAGGCATTGATACTTAAAGAAATGTTTACATCTTTAGGAATATATTTCCTTTGATAGGCACTTCTTGCCTTTCTAGGAGGAATTAGAGATAAACTGATGGGACACCAAAAGCTAAGCACTTAGTCTGATGCCTGACACAGGCTGAGATTTCAGTTCTCACAAACTCAGCTAGTACAAGCAGCCATGGGTTCACAGGGCCAGCCTCTCCAGTACACAAGGATGGGAAACCAAGATGGTGCCAGGCAGCCACTGGACTTTAATATTTCAGAGGCTTTCCTGGCAGCTCAGTGGGAAAGAATCGGCCTGCCAATGCAGGAGACACGGGTTCAATCCCTAATCCAGGAAGATCCCACATGTCTCAGAACCACTTAAGCCTGTGTGCCACAACTGTTGAGCCTGCCTGTGCTCTAGAACCCGTTAGCTGCAACTACTGAAGCCCCCATGTACCCTAGAGCCTGGATTCTGCAACAAGAAAAGCCCGTGGACCACAAGAGAGTAGCCCCAGATCACCACAACTAGAAAAAAAGCCTGTGCAGCAGCAAAGATCCAGCACAGCCAAAAGTAAATAAATAAAATTTAAAAAATTTTTCATTGCATCCTTTAGGTAAGCAAATCAACATGTGGAAGACTCCCCTGTTGCCAGGAAACAAATGTAACAAAGAGACCAAGTCATTAACAAGCTAATTTATAAGGGAAACCTAATCATTTGAGTAAATAAAATTGAATGTTTATCTCTCAGGCCAAATACAGATCAAGCACAATTGTTGAAGAATTATTAAGTAAGAGACAAATTTCATATAAAAAGAAAAAAGAAATCTGGGAATGTCCTAACAGATTAGTTCTTGTAAAAGATTGGTTCTCAGGTAAAAAATTATAAGAAGAATAAGACTTAGGTAGAAAGTCTTTTCTGTGTCAAATCTGTTGTACATGACTTTCTACTTAAATCACCTGGAGGGTTTTTTTATTTTTGGCATCACTTTATTATTATTATTTGGCAACACAGCTTTTGGGCTCTTAGTTCCCCAAGCAGGGATTGAACCCATGCCCTCAGCAGAAAAAGCACAGAGTCATAACCACTAGACTGCCAAGGAATCTCACCTGGAGAGATTTTTTTTTTCCATTTATTTTTATTAGTTGGTGGCTAATTACTTTACAATATTGTAGTGGTTTTTGTCATACATTGGCATGAATCAGTCATGGATTTACATGTATTCCCCATCCCGATCCCCCCTCCCACCTCCCTCTCCACCTGATCCCTCTGGGTCTTCCCAGTGCACCAGGCCCAAGCACTTGTCTCACACATCCAACCTGGGCTGGTGATCTGTTTCACCCTAGATAATATACATGTTTCGATGCTGTTCTCTCAAAACATCCCACCCTTGCCTTCTCCCACAGAGTCCCAAAGTCTGTTCTGTACATCTGTGTCTCTTTTTCTGATTTGCATATAGGGTTATCATTGCTATCTTTCTAAATTCCATATGTATGTGTTAGTATACTGTATTGGTCTTTATCTTTCTGGCTTACTTCACTCTGTATAATGGGCTCCAGTTTCATCCATCTCATTAGAACTGATTCAAATGAATTCTTTTTAATGGCTGAGTAATATTCCATGGTGTATATGTACCACAGCTTCCTTATCCATTCATCTGCTGATGGGCATCTAGGTTGCCTCCATGTCCTGGCTATTATAAACAGTGCTGCGATGAACATTGGGGTGCACGTGTCTCTTTCAGATCTGGTTTCCTCAGTGTGTATGCCCAGAAGTGGGATTGCTAGGTCATATGGCAGTTCTATTTCCAGTTTTTTTAAGGAATCTCCACACTGTTCTCCATAGCGGCTGTACTAGTTTGCATTCCCACCAACAGTGTAAGAGGGTTCCCTTTTCTCCACACCCTCTCCAGCATTTATTGCTTGTAGACTTTTGGATAGCAGCCATCCTGACTGGCGTGTAATGGTACCTCATTGTGGTTTTGATTTGCATTTCTCTGATAATGAGTGATGTTGAGCATCTTTTCATGTGTTTGTTAGCCATCTGTATGTCTTCTTTGGAGAAATGTCTGTTTAGTTCTTTGGCCCATTTTTTGATTGGGTCATTTATTTTTCTGGAATTGAGCTGCAGGAGTTGCTTGTATATTTTTGAGATTAATCCTTTGTCTGTTGCTTCATTTGCTATTATTTTCTCCCAATCTGAGGGCTGTCTTTTCACCTTGCTTATAGTTTCCTTTGTTGTGCAAAAGCTTTTAAGTTTCATTAGGTCCCATTTGTTTATTTTTGCTTTTATTTCCAATATTCTGGGAGGTGGGTCATAGAGGATCCTGCTGTGATTTATGTCGGAGAGTGTTTTGCCTGTGTTCTCCTCTAGGAGTTTTATAGTTTCTGGTCTTACATTTAGATCTTTAATCCATTTTGAGTTTATTTTTGTGTATGGTGTTAGAAAGTGTTCTAGTTTCATTCTTTTGCAAGTGGTTGACCAGTTTTCCCAGCACCACTTGTTAAAGAGGTTGTCTTTTTTCCATTGTATATCCTTGCCTCCTTTGTCAAAGATAAGGTGTCCATAGGTTCGTGGATTTATCTCTGGGCTTTCTATTCTGTTCCATTGATCTATATTTCTGTCTTTGTGCCAGTACCATACTGTCTTGATGACTGTGGCTTTGTAGTAGAGTCTGAAGTCAGGCAGGTTGATTCCTCCAGTTCCATTCTTCTTTCTCAAGATTACTTTGGCTATTCGAGGTTTTTTGTATTTCCATACAAATTGTGAAATTCTTTGGTCTAGTTCTGTGAAAAATACCGTTGGTAGCTTGATAGGGATTGCATTGAATCTATAAATTGCTTTGGGTAGAATAGCCATTTTGACAATATTGATTCTTCCAATCCATGAACACGGTATGTTTCTCCATCTGTTTGTGTCCTCTTTGATTTCTTTCATCAGTGTTTTATAGTTTTCTATGTATAGGTCTTTTGTTTCTTTAGGTAGATATACTCCTAAGTATTTTATTCTTTTTGTTGCAATGGTGAATGGTATTGTTTTCTTAATTTCTCTTTCTGTTTTCTCATTGTTAGTGTATAGGAATGCAAGGGATTCTGTGTATTAATTTTATATCTTGCAACTTTACTATATCCGTTGATTAGCTCTAGTAATTTTCTGGTAGAGTCTTTAGGGTTTTCTATGGTAGAGGATCATGTCATCTGCAAACAGCAAGAGTTTCACTTCTTTTTCTATCTGGATTCCTTTTACTTCTTTTTCTGCTCTGATTGCTGTGGCCAAAACCTGGAGAGATTTTTTTAAACATACAGATACTCAGGGTCTCATCTGGAAATACCTAGTGCAGGGGACCTAGGACTGGTCTGAGAAACTGATGCTTTTAAGAGTCTTGGAGGGACTTCTCTGGTGGTGCAGTGGTTAAGAATCCACCTGCCAATGCAGGAGACACAGGTTGGATCCCTGGTCTGGGAGGATTCCATGTGCCACAATTACTGTAACCTGTGCACCTAGAGCCCATGCTCCATAACAAGAGAAGCTAGAAGCCCGTGCACCACAATAAAGAGTAGCCCTCACTCACTGCAACTAGCCATGCACAGCAACAAAGACACAGCATAGTAAAAAAAAAAAAAAAAAGCCAAAAAACAGTGTCTTGGAGTCTTTCCATTTAATAATAGTGACTCTCAGTTGGCATTTCCTTCTCTTTCCAAAACCAGATAAGAACAAATATGGTCTTCAACTAAACTAGGGAGAGCTGAAATGCCAAACCAATCAAGTAGAAGAGGAGCCATCCACAGGGCCAGAAGAGGGAGGCTGCAGAATGGGCTGCAGAATGAATGGACATCCTGCAGTCCAAAATGCAGACACCTCTCTTGTGAGATCAGGAATGAAATGCAACCACCTTCTCTACAGGGAAAAAAATGAGTGAGTATGAATAAGGAACCACACACTCAAGTCACATAGAAGATAGTTTGGTGGAGAAAAGGAGTGTGGGGAGTTTCTCCCATGTCTCCCACTGTCCACTCACTGTTGGTGAGAATGACAAAAATATGAAAGATGTGAAGGACATAGAACAGTGAGCCATCTCTGAGAGTTAGAGCATTGTCAGTACAGTAACATTGGAAACCAATGTGCAGGGTGGGGTAGACTTGGGGCCTGTCCCAGATCCCAGCAGTTCCTCTCCAAGAAGCATAGCCCGTGGGACTCTTGGAAAGGAGTCCCAGGGACCAGGTGATTTTGTTCTAGGCAGTCTAGATGGATAACATCGCAGAGTATGGGACAATACAAAGGTCCTTCAACAGAAGAATGGAGAAATCAGTTGTGTACAGTCAGTAGAATGGAATGCCATTCTGAAGGGAGTGTAACAAGTGTCAGTCACCACCACCTCCAGCATGGAGCCATCTCTCAAGTATGATGTTGACTAAGAAAATCATATCAGGGACTTTCTTGGTGTTCTAGCGATTAAGACTTTGCCCTTCAAGGGGCATGGGTTCTATCCCTTCCAATGGTTAGAAGACACATCATTCAAAAAAAAGCAAATCACAGAAGATAATATAAAGCATAAAACTGCGTCTTTGAAAGCCCAAGTATATATGATACTATTTAATAGAATGTGTAGACATAAAAAAGGACACTGAAAATCTGTGAAGAATAACAGGGATTAGTAAGCACACATTTAGGATTATGTTGCTTTAGGGTGGGCGCCCTGCAAGGGCCCCAAAGATGGAGATAGCACCTGATTTTGTTACCTGAGTTTCAGATACACTGATCTTTGTTCTATTTTCTTTCTTTAATCTTACATATACATTTTATATTTCATATATTCTCTCAATTTAATTTTTCAAAATGCAAAAGAAATAATTACACATTAAAGCCTTGACTAGCCCTGGGCCCTCCTCCAAGTGAACCTTCTGCAAAGTGCTGGTTCAGAAAACACCTCAAGGGAGATGAATTATCAAAAATGAACCAGAGAAAGTTCTATACAAAGACATTACAAGGGAAAGGGAAAGAAAAAAACAGTTGACCAATAACTTGCAGAAAAACACTGCTACAAGACCAACAGAAAGGAAGCCCAGCATTTCCCATGAACATTTACTGAGGTGTGTGTGTGTGTGTGTATGAATGTGTGAAAGTTGCTTGGTCATGTCCGATTCTTTGCAACCCCATGACTACAGCTCCCCAGGTTCCTCTGTCCATGGAATTCTCCAGGCAAGAAAATTAGAATGGGTAGCCATTCCCATCCCCAGGGGATCTTCTTGATCCAGGGATCAAACTGGGGTCTTTTGCATTGCAGGCAGATTCTTTACAATCTGAGCCACCTGGGAAGCCCTTACTGAAGTGATCACCTCTAAAAAACAAGACAGATTCTTATAGAAATACAAGAGTTCAAGACTAGATGGTGGTCTATTTCAAATACCTCAGCAAAACTGAGCATGGAACTGCAACCTGGTCCTGCCCTCTGCCTGTGTGTCAGGGAGAATGAGTATGTTCCCAGGGACTAAAACTGACTTGGGGAACTTCCCTGGTGCTTTAGTGGTTAAGAATCCGCCTTGCAATGCAAGGGACTCAGGTTTGATCCCTGGTCAGGGAACTAAGATCCCACATGCCATGGAGCTACTGAATCCCTCTGACTCTGGAGCTCTGGCACCACAACAAGAGACTCCCTGCACGGCAACGAAAGACCCGCAATGACACAACGAAGATCCCGCGTGCTGTGACTAAGCTGACACTGCCAAATAAATATGAAAAAGATAAAACTGACTTGGAAGAGTTTCTTAAGGATCTCTCCAGTCTCCCATATATCCTAACTGAACCACTTAAGCCATTTCGAATGATATCTATTTCATTTTTTTTCATTTATTTTTATTAGTTGGAGTGAATGATATCTATTTCATTTTTAACTGCTGTCTTTCAAACATTCCTGCATGTCAGGTGCTGTGCTAGGCAAGTTGTGTTCTAGAGCCCTTGGTGCCTGGAAGTGGAGATGGCGATTAGACGATTAGATGGTGCCACAGGTGGGGGTATCTAGGTCCCCTTTATGCAGAAGCGTCTAACTGGTCTAGGGGTCTGGGAAATTTGCCAGAGGAAGCATCCCAGATGGGGCCTGAAGGAGGAGTAAGAGTCAGCCGGGGAAGATAAAGGGTGGGGGTTGGGAAGGATGTTCCAGATAGGGAAATAGAATATGCAAAGGCCTAAAGGAGGCAGAGGGTATGGAATCCTAAAGGAAAGGCTTGAGTGGCAGGCCAGGCCCAAATAGGGATGCCTTGTAGGCCAAGTTAGGGAATGTATTTGCTGTCTTATAGGAGTTGGAAAACACCATTTTAAGCAAGGGAGTTATATATCAGACTGGTATTTTAGACCCCACCTGTGGCACAGGGCAGCCAAAAAAAAAAAAAACAAAACAGTTATAGGGGTCAGAAATCCACCATGGGTTTCACTGGTTGTATTTGCTAGGATGCAAGTCTCCTGTGGCTCCTGCATTGCAGGAGGATTCTTTACCCGCTTAGCCCTCAGGGAAGTCCATCTCAAACTTACTACATCCCAGATAGAACATCTGATTTCCCCACAACCTGTTATCCCAGCTTCTCTATTCCAAGAAATGCACCCTCTCCACTCATTTGCTCAAGACAAAGACCTGTGAGTCTTTGCCCAACCCCACTGCCAGTGCTGTGGAATTTACCCTACAGGTGCATCTATATCCATGTAATAAAATTATTGTCATAGCAGTGCTATCCAATAGAACTTTCTGAGATGATGGGAATACTCTATCTCTGCATTGTCTAATTTGGTGGCTACTAGTCTCATGTGGCTGTCAAGCATTTGAAATGTGGCTAGTGTACCCAAGGAGTGAATTTTTAAGTTAATTAGCTACATGTGGCTAGTGCTACCATATTGGAAAGCACAGGTCTACTGTGACTCATTTCATATCCTTTTTTGTTCTCAGCCCACTCTACTTATCTTTTCCCCCCACTTCTCTGCCAGGATTTCTTTTCTCAAGGCTACCAATGGTTATGCGTTGTCAAGTCTGGTGATCATTGCTCTGTCCTTTTTTATCTTACTTCTCAATTGTTATTGGCTCAGTTGACCAGACCTTCATTTTTATTTTTATTTTTTTGGCTGCGCAGCATGTGGGATTTAGTTCCCTGACCAGTACTTGAACCCGTGTGTCTGCATTGGGAGCATGGAGTCTTAATCACTGAATGGCCAGGGAAGTCCTGACCAGACCTTCATTATGGAGTGTTCTCTGCTGGGGTTCCATGACTCTTCTGTCTTCATCCTTCTGTACCATTGTCCTACTCCATCCCTGTGGCTGGCCTCTTCCTCTGCTTAAACTGGAAGTGTCTGAATGCCCCAAATATCTATTCTATACCCTTCGCCATCTATTCACCTCTTTCCAGGTGCTCTCACCCAGTTACCTAGCATTAGATACAGTCTATGTACTGATCAGAACCAACTTTGTGTCTCTAGCCCGTCTTCTCCACTGAACTCTGAACACTCATATCCGATTGCCTACTTCACATATCCATGGAGATTTTCAATAAGCACCTCAAACTTGAGCTGCCATCTTTGCCCCTGAATTATGGCAAAAACCTCACCATTTTTTCCTCTGTTGCCACACTCCCCCCACCACCACTGCATACAATGTCTGTACAGCAGCCAGAAAGAACATTCAAAATTGCAAGCACTTTAGAAAATGTTTTGAAAATCCTCCAGTAGCTTTCTCTTGCACTTAAAATATGGGATCAGTGAGTCTCTCTGTCAACCCACTCGGGAATTTCCCCACCTCTGAGTTTCATATAACGAGGGCCTGCGCTGTTATTGTTTAAACCCCTTTCATTTGGATTTACTGTTACTTGAAGCCAAACACATCCTAACTGATCCAGTGCTCAGTGGATCCTTACTGAGTGTGTGTGCTCAGTCTCTCCAGTGGTGTCCAACTCTTTGCGACCCTCTGGACTGTAGCCCACCAGGCTCCTCTGTCCATGGGGTTCTTCAGGCAAGAATACTGGAGTGGGTTGTCCTGCCTTCTTGCGAGGGATCTTCTCGACCCAGGGATTGTACCTGTGTCACTTTCGTTGCAGATGGATTCTTTACCCGCTGAGCCACCTGGGAAACCCAGAGAACTGCATTTTAGTAAATAAAGTCCTCTAAGATGGCAGGCTGCTAGGGTCCTAGGGAACTGTCTTGCTGGGGTCTGGATGGAGGGGGAGGTGAGGAGGTAAAGTAAGAAGACCAGTAAAAGTTGTTGCAAAGATGTTCTAATTTTGGCCTGACTGGGGAGGAGGTGTGTTAATTTCTTCTTTCCTGCAGCCATTCACAGGTGGGCTAGATCAGGATGTTTCCTTTGAGCTGAACAAAGGTATTTTAGTTTAACCTTCAGGCATGGGGGGGCTTCTCAGAGATGGGCCATCATGTAAATTTTAAAATAGACAGCATCCCTTTAGTGATTAACTTGTAGCAAAAGCAATAGAAAACAAAGGTTAAAGTAAAAGAAACAGATCTAATATGGACTCAGATTTGTTATTCCCTATCCTTATCCCAACCTAATTCAATTAATGAAGTTTTAATTAGATGAAGGTAAACCTGCAGGCCTGGATCTAAGTGACAATCAGTTCAGAATCATGTCAGAAAGTGACTGAATTACCAAAATATCTTGTAGTTTTTCTTACTGTATCAGAGGAGCTAAAGGAAGGCAGTTCTTTTTTTAAAAAATTACTATTTATTTATTTTTGGCTGCTTTGGGTCTTAGTTGTGGCGCATGGACTCCAGAGTGCGTGGGCTCAGTTGCTCTATGGCGTGTGGGATCATCCCTGACCAGGGATTGAACCTGTGTCCCCTGCGTTGGAAGGTGGACTCCCACCCACTGGACCACCAGGGAAGTCCCAGAATGGCAGTTCTGATCAGGCCAAAAATAAAATGGAAAAATCGTTATCCTATAGAAAATGACTGCAGGGTAACCATAGATGAACTTATTTTAAATGATTTAAGAACAGCGAGCTGGAAAGCATTCTGGTAGAGAGGAGTGTTGTAATTGATGAAGGTAAATTCTAGCTCCTAGGAAGGAAGGGTCTGTCCAGAGTCACTCAAGACAGTCTCTGCAGAACTTGAACCAAAGTGATTTTTAGAAGTCCCCAGATCAAATATTTGTACTCTATTTATTTTTGTCAATTGATGCTTCTATTCAACTAACATTTCTGAAGCCCTACTATGAGTCAGTTACCATTCTAAGCACTGTGCATGTAGCATTGAAAAAAGTCCCTGTTTTCGTTCCTTCTAATGGAGGGAGATAGACATCAAAAACTAATTTAGGACTTCCTTCGTGGTACAGTGGATAAGAGTCTGCTTGCCAATGCAGGGGACATGGGTTCAGTCCTTGATCTGGGAAGATCCTGCATGCTACGGAGCAACCAGAGCCCATGTACCGAACTACTGAAGCCATGCTCCTCAGTAAGAAAAGCCACTGCAATGAGAAGCCAATGGAAGAGTAGCCCCGGCTTGCTGCCACTACAGAAGACCCACGCAGAGCAACAGAGACCCAGCGTAGCCAAAAATAAAATAAAGACATTAAAAAATAATTTACCAGTGCAAAACTGGGCAGGTAGATGGAGAGCAGGTGTGATAAGGGTAGGACTCATGAAGGAATGGTTAACTCTGGAGCTCAGATCTGCAAAGAAAGGAGGGTCGAGGAGATCTGAGGGAAGATGGCTCTAGACACAGGAAAGAGCAAGCGCGAGTCTCCAAGGAGGGGCTGCCTGATCTTTTTGAGAAACTCAAGGAGGTCAGGGTGGCCAGAGCCTGAGGAGCAAGGGGGAGGTGAGCAGGTGGCAAGAAGGAGCCAGATTGCTGAGGGCCTTGGGATGTTTTAAGAACTATACTTGGACTGTGGATGAGACCATGTGCCACAGCCGTGAAGACTGAGCTGTGTCAGAATCTGACTTGTACTTGAAAATTCTCAGCCTGGCTGCTGTCTTGATGGTAGGCGTCAGAGTTCAGGGTGAGAAAAAGGGGGCTGGTTAGAGGTTCCCCTTGGATGCAGGTGAGGGGCCCTAGGGGCTTTGACCAGAGCAGTGGTGGGGGATGGGGTGAGGGGAGCTCAGATTCTGAGGACATAGAGCAGAGGGGAGTCACTGACAGGCTGCAGGTGGAGGCGGAAGAATGAAGAGAATTAACAGTGACTCCAAGGCTTTTGTCTTGGGAACTGGAAGAATGAGGTTCCCATTTTCTGAAATAGGAGGACCCCAGTTCAGGTTTTCTCTTTTCATCTGTAGCTCTCTCTCTCTCTTTCTTTTATTTATTCATTTGACTGTGTTGGTTCTTAGTTGGATCGTGTGGGATCTTTCGTTGTGGCACAGGGACTCTCTAGTTGTGGTGGGTGGGTTCAGTGGTTGCAGCATGCAGGTTTAGTTACTCCATGGCATGTGGGATCTTATTTCCCTGACCAGGGATTGAACCTGAATCCCCTGCATTGCAAGGGAAATTCTTAACCACTGGACTGCCAAAGAAGTCCCTGTCAGTCTCTTTCTGTCTCTCTTCTTTTGTAATGTATTGCTTACCTCTTGAAAAACTAGGTTACATGATCTGTATGGTTTTCCACAGCACGGATCTTGTTGATTGTTTCCCTTTGGTTAATTTTGATGTGTTCCCCTTTCCCCTCTATTTTCTAGCAGTTGGCAGGTAGGACTATTCATTCCTGTGTGCTCAGTTGCATCTGACTTTGTGACCCCACAGACTCTAGCCCTTCAGTCTCCTCTGTCCCTGAGATTATCCCAGAGTTTGTACTTGAGCTGGTTGCCATTTCCTCCTCCAGAGGATCTTCCTGATCCAGGGATTGAACCCTTGTTTCTTGCATCTTGTGCATTGACCGGCAGATACTTTACCTATCCTTTAGGACTATAAGCTTGGTGAAATCCATGTCTGATTTGTGTCTGCACTGCTTCACAGTAGCGCGGGTACCTGCTCTCCTGTCCCAAACCCATGAGACACACCTCTTCTCGTTTCACTTGTGGATGTGGTTAGCGGACATGAGTAATCCTCCTTGTGTGGGTGCATGCTCAATCACTTCAATTGTTTCCGATTCTTTGCGACCCTATGGACTGTAGCCTGCCAGGCTTCTCTGTCCATGGCATTTTCCAGGCAAGAATACTGACATGTGTTGCCGTCCCCTCCTCCAGGGGATTTTCCCCACCCAGGGATTGAGCCTGCGTCTCTTGCATTGGCAGGCGGATTCTTTACTGCTGAGTCACCGGGGAAGCCCAATCCTCCTTAGATTCTACTAACTTTTTACAAGTTACAAAATGATAACACTCTAATTTACCATTTAGCCTTTATTTATGAGCTGAAATATTTTCATAAAGGGAGTATCTATACTAAATAGTTATATTACACTTCATATAGGTAACTTGGACTTAATGCTGTATTTTTTTGCCTTCATATACTATATTCATATATTCAAAATAATGTGTTAGTTACCTAGCATCTTTCAAAATTAAATGTTTTTTTTTTCAGTGAACTCATAGAATTAAATATCCTTGATGTATTTTAATTCATTGCAGGAAATTCTGATTCATGTTAATTAAAATCTTTCTTCTTTGACCCTGGGGATTTTCGAATGGTCGTCTGTCTCCAGTAATTTATTTGTTTCTAGTATGACAATATGTTCCAGACAGCTTTTACCATTTCCAGCCCTGGAATCAGCCATTTCTCCAGGAGCTTAGTTTTCTCTCAAGAGAAAATGGTATTGAGTGGTGATATTCTGGTGCCAGAGGTTGGTCCTTGTTTGGGGACTTTGTCAGTGGACAGAGTTAGAACATATATCTACATTTTTAAAAAAGATAACATCATCATGGGTTTATAATAACACTTAAAAAAGCTTCTAAAAAGTAATTTTATTTATTTATTTATTGGCTGCCCTGGGTCTTTGTTGCTGGTCGGGCTTTTCTCTAGTTCCAGTGAGCAGGGACTACTTCCATTGCAGTGGCTTTTCTGGCTGTGGAGCACAGGTTCTAGGGCTCTCAGGCTTCAATAATTTTGGCATGTGGGCTCAGTAGTTGGTGATCCCTGGGCTCTAGAGCACAGGCTCAGTAGTTGTGGTGTACGGGCTTAGTTGCTCTGTGGCATGTGGAATCTTCCTGGTCGGGGATTCTTTACCATCTGAGCCACCAGGGAAGCCCATGAGAAGAGAGTAGGGGTACTTTAAAGATTACTGTCCTTAACTGTTCTATAGCAGTTCCAGGAAAACACTGTAAAAATGAAAGTATAGCTCACTTATTTTCTGACATTTGAAGATGCCTTTGCATGCTAAAAACCCCTCCTTGTGGCATTTTTCTCCCCACGGAGCACAAAGTATGGACCAGAGTGTCTCACTATGTGCAGATGTAGAGAACTGTGGTGGGTTACAACCCAGTGACCAGCGCATTTACAATGCCGCCCCCATGTGAGCAGTATGTCATTATTCTGGCAAGCTGTTGACGTTGTTGAACACCTCAGGTAGGCCAAGAAGGAGAATGTTACTTTTCATTACTGTATTAGCTGGTGATTGGAATGACCGAAACAATCCAACAGGTGTGGTTTATTCTCTGAACAGTCCAGTCTTCAAAGTGCTGGCAGCTATGAAATTGAAATAGAATCTCTTGGTCTGTTTTCTGGGTAAGGAAGCTAAGGAACGTATGATAAAAATTTCATTGTCTTTATACATTTTTTTCAATTTTTTATGCATATATGTGTATGTGAATGCTTCCAGTGTTTAATGATCAGTAAGTGCTTTGGGCAAAAGTTTATCAGAGCTCCTTGTGAACTTTCAAGTAGTTCCCTTTGAGTTCTTCGGTTGTCTTTAGGCTGTCTGCAGGTAAATAGCATAGAGAATAGTGATAGAATTTAGAGCTCTTTGCTGTCTGTAGTCATTTAACAGTATCTGTTGGTCTCAAGAAATCCTCTTTAAATTTCTTTTTTCACAATGGCTTACTTTTAGGATGTGTATGTGTATACATGAGGGGTGTAGAAAATAAGAGAGTTACAAACAGTATACTGGAAGTGTCTTTATTGCAAGACCCATACATTCTGGGGTTCTTGGCAGTAAGTTTGACATGATGACAGAACACCAAATCTCTCTGTCTCTAGTATAACATAGTGGAGATAATGCGCATGCTTTGAGTCAGAGAAACACAGGCTCGGACTTTTCAGCCTTGCTGCTCCTGGGGTATGTGGCTTTGGGAGAGTTCGTTGAACTCTTCTGCCTCAGTTTCCAATGTCTTTTTTCGGTCAAATAAAGATCATAATGCCCATTTCAGAATGATTGTGAGAATTTAATGTGGTAATGTACTTAGTGCTTATTATAGGACTTGACTCACTTAAGGAGTTAATAAATAGCAAATGATATATCGATTATTTCTTGTAATATTAAGCAACTTTGGAAGTAGCATTCTGTTAGAGACCAGTGGGCTGTTTGGAGTCACTGTTGTACTGAAGTCAGTGTTGTAGGGATTTGCTCACAGAGAAGAGTTATAAGCAAGACAATTAATATTTTGAAGATTTAAGTACTGTTTCTGTGCAAGTTCAGTTCAGTTCAGTTTAGTCACTCAGTCATGTCTGACTCTGCAACCCCAATGGACTGCAGCACACCAGGCCTCCCTGTCCATCACCAACTCCCAGAGTTTACTCAGACTCATGTCCATTGAGTTGGTGATGCCATCCAACCATCTCATCCTCTCTTGTCACCTCCTCCTCCCATCTTCAGTCTCTCCCAGTATCAGGGTCTTTTCCAGTGAGTTAGTTCTTCACATCAGGTGGCCAAAGTATTGGAGTTTCAGCTTCAGCATCAGTCCTTCCAAAGAATATTCAGGACTGATTTCCTTTAGGATGGACTGGTTGGGTCTCCTTGCAGTCCAAGGGACTCTCAAGAGTCTTCTCCAACACCACAGTTCAAAAGCATCAATTCTTCAGATCTCAGTTTTCTTTATAGTCCAACTCTCACATCCATACATGACCACTGGAAACACCATAGCCTTGACTAGAGGGACCTTTGTTGGCAAAGTAATGTCTCTGCTTTTTAGCATGCTGTCTAGGTTGGTCTTAACTTTTCTTCCAAGGAGCAAGTGTCTTTTAATTTCATGGCTGCAGTCACCAACTGTAGTGATTTTGGAGCCCCCCAAAATAAAGTCTGACACTGTTTCCGCTGTTTCCCCATCTATTTGCCATGAAGTGATGGGACCAGATGCCATGATCTTAGTTTTCTGAATGCTGAGTTTTAAGCCAGCTTTTTCACTCTCTTCTTTCACCTTCATCAAGAGGCTCTTTAGTTCTTCTTCACGTTCTGCCATAAGGGTGTCATCTGCATATCTGAGGTTATTGATATTTCTCCTGGCAAGCTTGATTCCAGCTTGTGCTTCATCTAACCCAGTGTTTTTCATGATGTACTCTGCATATAAGTTAAATAAGCAGGGTGACAATATACAGCCTTGACATACTCCTTTCCCAATTTGGAACCCGTCTGTTGTTCCATGTCCAGTTCTAATTGTTGCTTCCTGACCTGCTTACACATTTCTCAAGAGGCAGGTCAGGTGGTCTGGTATTCCCATCTCTTGAAGAATTTTCCACAGTTTGTTGTGATCCACACAAAGGCTTTGGCATAGTCAATAAAGCAAAAGTAGATGTTTTTCTGGAACTCTCTTGCTTTTTCAATGATCCAACGGATGTTGGCAATTTGATCTCTGCTTCCTCTGCCTTTTCTCAAACCAGCTTGAATATCTGGAAGCTCATGGTTCACGTACTGTTGAAGCCTGGCTTGGAGAGTTTTAAGCATTATTTTACTAGCGTGTGAGATGAGTGCAATTGTGCAGTAGTTTGAGCATTTTTTTGGCATTGCCTTTCTTTGGGATTGGAATGAAAACTGACCTTTTCCTTTTTTTTTTTTTCTTCTGACCTTTTCCAGTCCTGTGGCCACTGCTGAGTTTTCCAAATTTGCTGGCATATCGAGTGCAGCATTTTTATAGCATCATCTTTTAGGATTTGAAATAGCTCAGCTGGAATTCCATCACCTCCACTAGCTGTGTTCATAGTGATGCTTCCTAAGGCCTACTTGCCTTTGCACTCCAGGATATCTGGCTCTAGGTGAGTGATCATACCATCGTGATAATCTGGGTCATGAAGATCTTTTTTGTGTAGTTCTTCTGTGTATTCTTGCCACCTCTTCTTTTTTTTTTTTTTTTTTCTTCACCTCTTCTTAATATTTTCTGCTTCTCTTATGTCCATACCATTTCTGTCCTTTATTGAGCCCATCTTTGCATGAAATGTTCCCTGGGTATCTTTAATTTTCTTGAAGAGACCTCTAGTCTTTCCCATCCTATTGTTTTCCTTTATTTCTTTGCACTGACCAGTGAGGAAGGCTTTCTAATCTCTCCTTGGTATTCTTTGGAACCCTGCATTTAAATGTGTATATCTTTCCTTTTCTTATTTGCCTTTCACAGAAGACCTGGGTTCGATCCTTAGGTCGGGAAGATCCCCTGGAGAAGAAAATGGCAACCCGCTCCAGTATTCTTGCCTGGAGAATCCCAGGGACAGAGGAGCCTGGTGGACTGCCATCTGTGGGGTTGCACAGAATCGGACATGACTGAAGTGACTTAGCAACAGCAGCACCAGGTATTTCTTGACTTCCTACTTTTACATTCCAGTCCCCTATAATGAAAAAGACATCTTTTCTGGGTGTTAGTTCTAGAAGGTCTTGTAGTTCTTCATAGAACCGTTCAACTTCAGCTTCTTCAGCATTACTAGTTGGGGTATAGACTTGGATTACTGTGATATTGAATGGTTTGCCTTGGAAATGAATAGAGATCATTCTGTTGTTTTCCAGATTGTATCCAAGTACTACATTTCAACTACAACTCTTTTGTTGACTATGAGGGCTACTCCATTTATTCTAAGGTATTCTTGCCCACAGTAGTAGATATGATGGTCATCTGAGTTAAACTCACCCACTTCCAGTCCATTTTAGTTTGCTGGTTCCTAAAATGTTGACGTTCACTCTTGCCATCTCCTGTTTGACCACTTCCAATTTGTCTTGATTCATGGACCTAACATTCCAGGTTCCTATGCAATATTGCTCTTTACAGCATCAAACTTTACTTCCATCACCAGTCACATCCACAGCTGAATGTTGTTATTGCTTTGGCTCAGTCTCTTCATTCTTTCTGGAGTTATTTCTCCACTGATCTCCAGTAGCATATTGGACATCTACCGACCTGGAGAGTTCATCTTTCAGTGTTTGCTTTTCTGTGCAAAGCCTTGTGCTAAAGTTACAGACAAGTATAACCTATGAACTCTAAGAAAGTAAAGTCTGTAAAATAAGAAATTGATTGGTTCAGACAATTGGTGCTTCTGCTATTTGGAGAAAGAAGAGAAGACCATGCATGGCTGGGATGTTAAAGTAATGCTTTGTTAAAGAGGTCAAAAGGCAGTTTGAGTTTGTCGAAAGAGGCTCAACAAGAGTCTGAAAGACAGAACATGAATGATCCTTTAGGCCATGGTGAAAAGTGTTTTAGCAGAAACAGTGCTGTGCTCAGTTTGCGTGCTCAGTGTGTGACTCTCTGTGCCCTCATGGACTTTAGCTCACCAGGCTTCTCTGTCCATGGAATTTTCCAGGCAAGAATACTGGAGTGAGTGGGTTGCCATTTCTTACTCCAGGAGATCTTCCTCACTCAGGGATTGAACCCATGTCTCTTGCATAGCCTTCACTGGCAGGCAGATTCTTTACCATTGGTGCCAGCTGGGAAGTCCTGAGAACCATGGATGGGGGCAATAAATCCTTAAGGTCCCTACAGTTGTTTTCCTGTCCACCTTTACTTATCATGACTTAGCTACTGAGCATGCACACATGCTGGGCCACTCTCATCTTCTGAGATGGTTCATATTCTGTGAAGTGTGTTTCTCTCTAAATAAATACACTTCTTACAAAGAAGAAACTGCCTGAAGGTTGGATGAGGTAATATTTATACTCTTTGCAACCCCATGGACTGTAACCCTCCAGGCCCCTCTGTCCGTGGAATTTTCCAGCCTAGAATACTGGAGTGGGTTGCCATTTTCTCCAGGGCATCTTCCCAACCCAGGAATCAAGCCTGCATCTACTGTGTCTCCTGCATTGGCAGGCAGTTTAATGCAAAGCCACCTGGGGAGCACTTAAAATAAGTGTGTATGTCAAAATTTTCAGATTGCTTGTCAAAATGCTGATTCTCGTGATTCTGTCTTGGTAGAACTTGGTTGAGGCACAGGAATGTTTGTTTTTAACAAACATCCAGGGGTCATTCTATGACCTGTACATTGAAAAATACCATCTTGAATTTATGGCATGAGGTCTCTAATGTTGGATTTTCAAGTGTCAGTCCTCCAATGTAGGAAAAAATTAAAGGGAACGTTAGAATTTGTCTGGCCAGTCGAAATAAAATAACATACACAACTACCTCTTCCTTCAGCTAAAATATATTGACCTAGTGCTTCCCTTGTGGCTCAGCTGGTAAAGAATCCACCTGCAGTGCCAGAGACCTGGGTTCAATCCCTGGGTTGGGAAGACCCCCTGGAGAAGGGAAAGGTTACCCACTCCAGTGTTCTGGCCTGGAGAATTCCATGGACTGTATAGTCCATGGGGTCACAAAGAGTTGGACATGACTGAGCGACTTCACTTCACTTCAGTGGTGTTTTTAAAACCTTTTTCATAGACTAAATATTGTAAAGTGAATTTCAGCCTTCCCTTCTGAGTCATTTTTTGCATCCCAGTTTATATTTTCCAGGCTAATTGATCCATAGAACAGCTGAGGCAAGGAAAAGGAGTGGTTGATATAGCAAAATTTCTTGTATTATTGTATTCTGTACATGTCCAGAGAAGAAAGAAAACGATTTAATACAAATCTTTCATTTGCTATTTTAAAAAACTAATGTTTGCTGTAATTGGTTTTGTCCCTCCTTCCTGGTAACATGTAACTTTAAATATCCATTTACTTCTTAACTAAGGCTGAATTATATTGAAACTGCTGTGGTAGTACTTGTGACCTCCGTTTGAATACAAACTATATTCATCAGCATCATGGCAATTAAAAGGAATATCAAATGGGTTTATAATAGCTATGCACTTAAAATGTTATTGTTTTAAGAGCCTTACTACCACTCAAGAGTTCGTTTGGGGCTCTATAGTTTCTGGTGATACTTAAGATAAAGAGTTGATTTTGTATGTATATGGACCTCATTTTTATTTTGATAAATGTTTGGTTATACCATACTATTAGGTAATGTAGAATTACTCATTCATGCCTTCTCAGAAATTTTACTAGGATGGTATCTACAATATATGACCAGTAACATTCTCTCTTCTTTTTATTACTACAGAATTCTTTTTATTTATTTATGGTTGTGTTGGGTCTTGGTTTTTGCACAGGGAGTTTCTCTAACTGCAGTGAGTGAGGGCTACTCTTCTTTGTGGTCGGGTTTCCGTGGTGGTGGCTTCTCTTGTTGCAGAGCACAGACTCTAGGCACAGGCACAGGCTTCAGTGGTTGCAGCACTTAGGCTCAGTAGTTGTGGCTTTAGGTCTCTAGGAGGCACACTCAGTATTTGTGGAGCAGGGGCTTACTTGCTCCGCAGCATGTGGAATCTTCTGGATAAGGATGGAACTTGTATTCCCTGCACTGGCAGGTGGATTCTTATCCACTGTACCACCAGGGAAGTCCACAAAATTCTTTTTTTTTTTTTTGGTCTGGACACTTTTTTTTCAAAGCTGTTTACTCAGTACTAGATGTGTAGTGTTCGGGTCACAGGTGAGCCTTGTTTAGCTGTGGAAAAAGCCAGCTAAGTTTCTCTGGCATGTGGGATCTTCCTGGGTAAGGGATTGAACTTGAGTGTCTTGCATTTTCAGGCAGATTCTTTACCACTGAGCCACCAGAGAAGCCTCCACAAAATTCTTAAAAAAAAAAAAAAATTCTAACTAATGCTTTTGGGGACTTCCCTGGAGGTCCAGTGGTTAAGACTCCACTTTTCCACTGCAGGGGGCGTGGGTTCAATCCCTAGTCAGATTCCACATCACACGTGGAGGAGCCAGAAATAAATAAATAAAATAAAGTAATGCTTTTGCCATTCTTTATGATCATATATATTCTTGCAATGTAACTATTATTTCAATTGTCCTCAGCTTTATAAAAGACATAGAAACAAGACAAAGTTATTTGATTTCATACCAATTTGAAAATAAACAAATTAATTCTACCCAAACAGAAAAAAAACAGTAATAGTTATCCCAGACCACAAGGCTATCAACATGTTTTATATTTATATCCTTGATAATGCAAATATACTGATATCTGAAGTTAGGGAAAGGTAGAAATCTTTACACAACGTAATCTACTTCTGAAATAAATACCTTAATAACTTGAATTTGATGAATTAGACACCAGGAGAAAGTTTCACTTAGATCCCACTTGAGTCAAGTCTTAGTTGACAATCCTAATGCTTTTAGATGGCAAAAATATTCTTGTATATTTGGAAAAGACTTATTAGCCTTTTTAAAAATGCTTTTATGTTTATAAGAGAAATTATCATCATGTTTTACAAAAATTTTACAAAACATTCTGCTCTCTAAGAATTTTCTGTTGAACTATTTATTCCCTACTATGTATTTATTTAAATATAGAGGTATAAAGATGATGTTTTCTACCTTTCTGACTATATTTAGTGTAATTTTCATTGGTTCCCAGTGTATCATTTCTTTTAATTTCTCAATGTAGTCTTATTCTCATAAGTCATTGTTTTATTGTTTTTTTTTTGTTTGTTTAAAGTAGCAATATAAATTATCCATCCTTTGGGGTAGTTTACTGTTAGATCTTGTGCCTATTGTAAAGGAGTTAAGTTCACAAATTTGCCTATAAAGTAAGCTGTGTAAAATTCAGCATAACCTTGATGATACTAAACTGTGATTTAGGGGCAGCCAAAAGACAAGAAAGTTGCCCAGTTGTGTCTGACTCTTTGTGACCCCATGAACTATACAGTCCAGGGAATTTTCCAGGCCAGAATACTGCAGTGGGTAGCCTTTCCCTTTTCCAGGGGGTCTTCCCAACCCAGGGATTGAACCCAGGTTTCCCCCATTGCAGGCAGATTCTTTACCAGCTGAGCCACAAGAAAGGGAAAGATATACCCATCTGAATGCAGAGTTCCAAAGAATAGCAAGGAGAGATAAGAAAGCCTTCCTCAGTGATCAGTGCAAAGAAATAGAGGAAAACAATAGAATGGGAAAGACTAGAGATCTCTTCAAGAAAATTAGAGATACCAAGGGAACATTTCATGCAAAGATGGGCTCAATGAAGGACACAGATGGTATGGACAGAACAGAAGCAGAAGATATTAAGAAGAGGCGGCAAGAATAAACAGAACTATACAAAAAAGATCTTCATGACCCAGGTAACTATGATGGTGTCATCATTCACCTAGAGCCAGACATCCTGGAGTGTGAAGTCAAGCAGGCCTTAGGAAGCATCACTACAAACAAAGCTAGTGGAGGTGATGGAATTCCAGCTGAGCTATTTCAAATCCTAAAAGATGATGCTGTGAAAGTGCTGCACTCAATATGCCAGCAAATTTTGAAAACTCAGCAATGGCCACAGGACTAGAAAAGCTCAGTTTTCATTCCAATCCCAAAGAAAGGCAATGCCAAAGAATGCTCAAACTACTCCACAATAGCACTCATCTCACACGCTAGTAAAATAATGCTCAAAATTCTCCAAGCCAGGCTTCAACAGTACATGAATTGTGAACTTCCAGATGTTCGAGCTGGATTTAGAAAAGGCAAAGGAAGCAGAGATCAAATTGCCAACATCCATTGGATCATTGAAAAAGCAAGAGAGTTCCAGAAAAACATCTACTTCTGCCTTATTGACTATGCCAAAGCCTTTGACAGTATGGATCACAACAAACTGTGGAAAATTCTTCAAGAGATGGGAATACCAAACCATCTGACCTGCCTCCTGAGACATCTGTATGCAGGTCAAGAAGCAACAGTTAGAACTGGATATGGAACAATGAACTCGTTCCAAATTGGGAAAGGAGTACGTCAAGGCTGTATATTGTCACCCTGCTTATTTAACTTATATGCAGAATACATCATACAAAATGCCAGGCTGGATGAAGCACAAGCTGGAATCAAGATTGCTGGGAGAAATATCAATAACCTCAGATATGCAGATGACAGGGCAGAAAGCAAAGAACTAAAGAGCCTCTTGATGAAGGTGAAAGAAGAGAGTGAAAAAGCTGATTTAAAACTCAGCCTTCAAAAAACGAAGATCATGGCATCTGGTCCCATCACTTCATGGCCAATAGATGGGGAAACGATGGAAACAGTGACAGACTTTATTTTCTTGGGCTCCAAAATCACTGCAGAAGGTGGCTGCAGCCATGAAATTAAAAGACGCTTGCTCCTTGGAAGAAAAGCTATGACCAACCTAGACAGCATACTAAAAAGCAGAGACATTACTTTGCCAGTCCATTGGGGTCACAAAGAGTCAGACACAACTGAAGGACTGAACTGAACTTACAGACAAGGTAGGAAAACATGATGCTGGCATTCTAACTTATAACCTATTTTTAGCAAAATTCTACACTTTGGTGAAGCTATCAAGAAAGTGAATTTCCCAAGTTTGTGATATGCCTTATAAGAAACTATGATATATGACTCTTGTAACAACATCTTATAAGACATCACTCAAGTGCAACTAAAGATGGGCATTTTCAGTAAATGAGATCTATGCTGACTAGTCAGTATGTTAATCAAAAGATGAATCATTTATCTAATAAATTACTGTGTTAAGTACTTGTACTGAAATTGGAGAATACAATTAAATGGGAACAATGAAGGAAGAGGTAAAATTAGAGAATTAAACCTAGTAATTAAACCCAGCATCTTCACAGAGGACACTGTACAGTAAATCCCCTACATATGAATGAGTTTTGTTCTGAGAGTGTATTCGTAAGTCAACCAGGTTAGCCTTGGTACCCAACTAACACAATCAGCTATATAGTACTGTACTGTAATAGATGTATAATATTTTTCACACAAATAATACATAAAA